>NC_133450.1:211944562-212247592 GCF_048565385.1 Saimiri boliviensis | reverse complement strand
AACAAAAAGGCGAATGGTAGCCCATTGACCTCTCTTGCTTTTCCCTCCCCACAAATGGTCACAAATGATAACCATTGCTCAGGAGAATACACAGTTTCATAAATAATCTTCACAACAACTCTGGAAGGTAAGGCAGGCACCCTTGACCTCATTTTACAGAGGAGGAACTAAGCGCAGAGAACTTCAACAATTCACCTTAGGTCGCGCAGTAAATCAGAAGCAAAGCAAGGAGCAGATCTCTATTCTCAGCTCACCAAATCCAGAACTCTTTTGGTATTATATGCTGACAACTTTACAACTGAAATCGATTTTCACACCCTCGTTCCTTGTTTGTGCAGGGTGGGAGAGGTAGAAGTCATGGGGTGGGGGCCTCAGAAAGCTAAAGGTGGCTTCTCAGACTTCAACCGCTGATGGGGGCAGCCTCTGGAGTGTGTAATTGTCCTAATGAGCCGTGGCGCTTGTCAAGGTATGTGGTCCGGATGCTTGTTGCTGTGATATGGAGATAATTGGCCCTGCCACAGGAATGGCAAACTGGCCGACAGGCTCTTAGCAAACCGCAGGCTGGGCAAAATGACACAGTGAGGGATGCTGCCAGCTGTGCTGACTCCAAGTTCCTCTAATGTTTATGATCATGGCACCATCAGGCCCTAAAACCAGAAGTAAGGGCTGTTTAGGAATAGATGGATAGGGCACTAGACGTTTGCACCACGATTTTGGGCTCAGTAGGTTCTCACTCCACTCCCCAGGTATTCCAGATGAAAGTGAACTAGATTCAGGAAGGACAGCAAAGGAGAGTCCTAGTCACCCACCTTAGACCCACGCATCTCCAATCCTGCATTCAGTAGGGCCCACTCCGGGCTTGGCTCTACCCTGATATCCTAGTAAAATCCGTGGAAGGAGCTTCAGGCCAGCCGCGAAGCAATTTTCCATTACTTTGACTTAATTCTAGTTTCCATTTTTACCCTAGTTCCAGTAACTGGGATTTTTTTTTTTTTTTTTAATGTCCCATGTGATCAAGCCCCTGCATTGTATACCAGTTTCTGCCACTTGACTCCAATCATCGATTTGTTTCATGAGTATTTAATGAGCACTGTTTACATACCAGGTAGTATTCTAACTAGGGATACAGTGGTGAAAAAGGTAGACAATGACTTCGTAGAGATTGTCTTCCACAGGGAGACAAGTGAGCAAACAGCAGATGAAAGTGTACTGCAATATGCAGTGGTGAATATCATCAAGACAAATACACCAAGTAAAAGCATCAGAGGTGCCAATTTAGATTTGCAGTGGTGTCAGATAGGGCCTCTCAGCGGATGTGGCACTTGAGCAGAGACCTGTGCAGTGGAAAAGTCAGTCCTCTGTCTGTCTGGTAGGGGCAGCGTGTTCCAGGTGGGGGTGATTGGGGCACCAAAATGGGGCATGTGGGTGTCACTAGAAGACCAGCATGGCTGTAGTGCAATGAGGACAGAGGAGAGAGGGGTGAGACATTAAATCCATTAGGGAGCTGGGCTGGACTTGCGACAGAGCCTCGGAGGCCAGGGTAAGCATGTTGGAGTCCTTGGTCCTGCCTGTATTCTGCCAGATCCCTCTGACGTTGGTGACCTCCTGATGTGACAGCTGCCTGTGGCCTGACGATGGTTCCTTCCGTGCTCTTTGCTCAGTGGTCTCGATGTTGGCTGGCTCCAACTGTGAACTTCTTTCTCCAGGCCTCACTGTGCAAGCCAGGAGTGACAGTTAATAAGGCTGAATGTCACAATGTAGACTCACAGAGCCCTGTACTTTACTCCTGGATTTATTTCTCTTCGCCTATACTGAGCCCAATTCCATTTTAGCTCAAGTCGGGGCCCTGCTGATGACTTTTTTCCTTGGTGGGTCTGTGCCATGATTGTTGTTTTCGTTGATGAGCCCCAGAAGTACGTGGGGAGCTGGCTTTCCTATGGTAAAACAAAAACACTTCATAATGAGATTGTAACTATAAAGAAGTTTGAATAATTGATGCATTTTCTTCATTATTCTTGGTGGGGGAAACTGGCCCCAACTAACCTTTCAAGCTCATTCCCTGCCACTTTCTCTCTGTAGCCCTTTCTCTCCAACCACATTTAAGTCTCTGAGCACTTGCAGATTCTGTTTCCTCTGCTGGGATTATGTATTCCCTACCCCCTCTCCACTTAACAAATATCTACTCACAAGTAAGCTTTTTTGGAGAAGCCTCCTAATATTCCTCAGGGAGCCATGCTGGCCTCTGGTGGGCTCCTTTGACTCCTGTGCCTCTTCTCTGAATTTATGTGATACCCCAATTGACTAATCCTAAACTTGTCATCCTCACTAGAGACGGTCTGTCTACCTAAAGGGCTTGGATTGGCTGAGTAACTTAGTGGTTTGGAACTTGGCTGCAGAGTTATACTGCTTACGTTCAAATTCTGGGGCTGTCACTTTCTAGCTACCCTGGTCAGGTGATTTGCAGCCAATTATTTAACCCTTTGATGCCTCTCTTTACCCATTTCTAAAGCTGAGATAGTAATAATGCTTACCTATTAACATTGCCTTAAGGTCACAATAACTGCCAATTCATCTCCTTGCTTGCCATTGTACCCGTCTATGTATAATAGCAACCACAGTGAGTTGAACAACAGTGTTCTTTCCAGAGATTTTTCACATGCTTATGACCTCTTTCTCATCATTCAAATCTCAGCTCCACTAACTGCTCAGAAACGCTTTCAGCATACCATTTTACATACACCCTCTCTCTAGCCAAGCCACTCTGTCCCATTACCTCTTGGGGGTAGTAGGCAGTGTTGTTTACCAAATATTCTCAGTTGTATCTTTTTCTATGGACTAAGTAGGATTACAGGCTTGGTTTCTTCTTGTTAGGTGGGAATGTATGCCCAGTTTTGGTCAATGAACTATGAGGGAAAATAACATTAATTATGCTGAGCATTGTATTTCCAGTACAAGAACTTCCGGAGATCTCTCTTTGCTCTGGCAGGATGACTGGCAGTTCTAGAGATGGGTCCCTAAGTGATTAAGATGAGAAGAGATTCCTTTACCCCACCCCCATGACTTAAGATAAGTAATGCTGAATCTTAAGCTACTAAGATTCTGGCATTATTTGTTTTTGCAGCATCACCTAGCCTAATCTGGCTGCTATACTCTTGTCATTACTTATTATTATCTATTAAAATGATTGTTTTTCCTTAATGTCTATTATTTCTTTCTTTAGTCATAACAGAACCCTTAATTTTTAGCTAAGGAATGGCTACAGAGTAAAGGGCACATTTTCCAGACCTCTGGCCGGTGGTATAATCATGTGACAAGCTCTGGCCAAGGAGATGTAAGCAGAAGTAAAAGTTGGCACTTCTCACCATTACTCTGGTAAAGAAAGATATTCCCTTTCCTTCCTACTGGCTAGAAGGTAAAAATCATGGTTATATCTTTAAGCGGGTAAGGGAAACACCTTCGAGTTGATAAAGCAATGAGGAGGAACCAGCTTTCCTGACATTATGGAATCATTGTACAAGCCCTGGATTTGTTATGTCTAGGCTCTTATATGATTAAAAACAAACTTTTTATCGTGTATGAGCTAATGTTAAATGCAGTTGCTATTACTGCCATCAAGTCCATTTGCTCACCAATATACTGTCTCAAGTTATCTCGCTTGTTTAATTGATTAATGTCTATTCCCACTTCCCCAACACACATGCACAAATGTAAGTTCTATGAGAACAGAAATTGTTTCTGTCTTGTTCGCTGCAGTATCTAGAGAGTTCAGTGCAGTGCTTGTCAGAAAGCAAAATCTTAAATCTATTCGTCAATTAAGTGAGGGTAAGTGATCTACAGTAATCATGGAATAAATCATTAACTGTTATTAAATCTTACTCTTAATATTTCAGAACAGGTTTTTCTACTGTCCACCATAAAGGTTTGCTCATGTGACAATTCTGGAGACTCCTGATGTTTGTTTTGCTTGTAAAAACATTTCTCTTTCTCCTTCTTTGCCAAGTTCTTTCCAGAAGGAGTGCTGGACCCCTGTTAGAGGCATATATCATGTGAATGCTAAAAGGAATCTTGACTAGGGGCAGTGTGGCTCCCACTTGTAATCCCAGCACTTTGGGAGGCCAAGGTGGGTGAATCATGAGGTCAGGAGGTCAAGACCATCCTGGCTAACACTGTGAAACCCAATCTCTACTAAAAATACAAAAATAATCAGCTGGGCATGGTGGCACACACCTGTAGTCCCAATCATTTGGGAGACTGAGGCAGGAGAATTGCATGAACCTGGGAGGTGGAGGTTGCAGTGAGCTGAGATCACACCACTGCACTCCAGTCTGGGTGCAGAGTGAGACTCTGTCTCAAAAAAACAAAAAACAAAAAACAAACAAAAAAAACAAAACAACAACAACAAAAAAAACCTTAGTGGTATAACACTATCATTTTGCAGTTGTGGACAAGCTCAGAAAGGAGGACTGGTTTGCTACTAGTCACACAGTTAACTGGGGAGAGAAGAGCTTAAAATCTAGAACGACTGTCCTTTTAGTGTCCTTATTATGAGAAATTCCAGCTCCTTTTGGGTATGGTATTGTCTGATCAGCCTTAATGAATATAGGTAGACTGTGTTTTTCACAGTTCCTATACTCGGACAGTTACTGTGCAACAATGTCCCCAACTTTATACCCTATGACTTGTCCCACATCTGGAACCCAAAAAGGCCAAGTCATGAGGTTACTTAGAGGCAAGTTATGAAGCTTCCGTTTTCTATTAAGACGCAGAAAGAGAAAAATGACATCCTGGTCACACTTGGTCAACTTAGGAACATTGGGAAGAAACTTTTGGCACTCCCTAAGGAAACGATGCCCAGAGAGAAAGTGGGAAGTTTTGGAAAATCTAGACCAGGCGTCCCCAAACTACGGCCCGCAGGCCGCATGCGGCCCCCTGAGGCCATTTATCCAGCCCCCCGCCGCACTTCAGGAAGGGGCACCTCTTTCATTGGTGGCCAGTGAGAGGAGCACAGTATGTGGTGGCCCTCCAAAGGTCTGAGGGACAGTGAACTGGCCCCCTGTGTAAAAACTTTGGGGATGCCTGATCTAGAGTTTCACACACCTGGAAGTATTCTAGCAGAGTCTGAACATCAGATAATACAGATGGGTGAGGAGACTTAGGGATCATGTGGATTTCCATAAGATCTGGTGCCAACACTGAGAGAAACACAATCCAATACCATAAATCCAATTCACAATAGAGCTAAATACAATAAAATTCATTAAGTGGTTTGAATATCCTTTCTTTTCCAGGTTTACTTGCTTTGAGTCCAGGAAAAGTGAAGGAGAAACTAGAGAGACAAAGGCTGGCATAGAGCAGAGGCCCAGCCACTGTCCCTGAAATCAGCTAGTCCGACCCCTCATTCAGCTTTTTGCAGTTTTCTGTCTGTCTCTAATCGCTACTGGTTTCTAACTGCTCTAGACAGTTATAGATTTGAAGGGATCTCCAGTATTTGTCCTGTCCAGCAGTTCCCAGATTTGATCAAAAAGATCTGTTTTAAGACATGCTTGTTCGATCAAATACCCACAATTCAAGTTAACGTATTGATGGTTCTGAGATGTCTCATGATAGAAAAAAACAAAAAAAAACAAACTTGTTGAGTTTCTCAACCCTCTATTTTCCCACTACACTTCATTATGGAACTCTTTTAAAATGTGTTTTGTAAACTACAAATATGTCAGCAAGCACTTTGGAAACACCCAATCTAGCCCCAAATGCCTCATTTTGTGCAGGTAAGAATTAGAAACTCAGAGAAGGGACAACTGTCAAAATCAGAACAAACACCCAAGGTCCTCTGATCCCGAGTCCACTGCACTAAAGGCATCGTCCTGATGAATAAGACAGTGCATTTCTAAAGCAGTTCTGAGGGGCCAGTGTTTCATTTAACAGCTCATCTGCCAATGGATCGTGTCACAGAAATATGTGAACAAGACAATGTGTTGTGAAATGAATGGATTTACCAACCAGGGGACCAGACCCGTGCCCTGCTCATTAGGAGTAATTTGCATGTGGAATATCAGTGTGACAGGCCCAGCAAGGGATTTGTTTAGCTCATTTAGAGGAATGGAGATGAGATTAATCACTTGAACACTGATGTGCCTTGCTTCTGAGGCCCCACTGTGCACTGTGACCCTGCTGAACCTGATTTGATGCAACCTTGTCTCTGATCTCAATGAACTGACAGTGCTCTCACCTGCGTCTCAGAGCTTTGGGGTCTGACCTGGTGCTTCCCCTCACAAAGAGTGTGGTCTTACCCACCTCCTAGACCAGAGGAGTGACTCAGAAGTCACTCACATCAGTCACATTTGTCTTCAGTCCTTCCATACCTCATTTCTTGATTCCTCATATTCACTGCATTTTGAATGACAAGTGGCCTTCAGGTCAGGTTTCCTCTAGCTTACATGGGCACCTTACCTGTGCCTGCTTCAGTTCATTACTTCTTCCCTCCAGTGCAGCAGAGGCAGACTCTCATCTTGCCAGTGACCACTCCCTCTGCCTGTGCTCTGTACTCCCATTCCCTCCAGCCAGCTCTGCTTGTCATCTGACCTCTGTTCTTCATCATCAAATCTCCCTCTCCATTTTGCTCTTCTCAGCAGTTGACAAATATGCCTTATTTTCCTTTTATATTGTATAAACAGAGAGGTTAATTGTTAATTAACTTGTCCAAGGTAACACAGCATATATATCCATAACAATTAGGTAACAAATTATTTCCCTCTAGCTACTGACAAATTTCTCTGCTTTTCTTCACATCCATACTTCTCAAAAACATTGCTGGGCATGGAGTTTCTTTTTTTTCATATTTATTATACTTTAAGTTCTGGGATACATGTGCAGAATGTTCAGGTTTGTTGCATAGGTATATACGTGCCATGGTGGTTTGCTGCACCCATCAACCTGTCATCAACATTAGGTATTTCTCCTAATGTTATCCCTCCCCTGCCCCCCATCCTCCGTTGGCCCCAGTGTGTGATATTCCCCTCCCTATGTACATGTGTTCTCACTGTTCAACTCCCAGTTACGAGTGAGAACATGGGCATAGAGTTTCTATTCCTCTCTACATCATTCAGTCTTCAGCTCACTTCAAACAAATTTTCTCCCTCATCACCCCATCCCACCACAATTATTTTCATGTTGTCAAAGGTAAGCTACATTCTGAAGTATTCAGTTTATTTGATGTCTGTACCACATGGCCAACATTTGCCATTATTGAAATCCTGTCTTGATTCTCCTCCCATTAGGCTGCTCACTTATTCCTGGTTTCTAATGTGAGTCCCTCCTTTTTGACCTAGAATGTTGGACTGAAACATTTTCAGAGCTGGATAGCGAGTCTCCTTTTTTCCTGAGTTCTCTGTATGGCTCTATTGTGCTCTGCCTTTCTCACTTGGTCACTTTCTCCTTGAGAAATGAAGAATCCCAACCATTTCCACTACTTTGACTATCATCGATATGCAATGGTTCCTAAATGTATTCCCCAGCCTGAATTGTCTTCTGAGGTTTGAGCTCATGACCATTGACTTAACATTGCCACATGTCCCAACCTGAAATTATCACTCTTTGCCCAGCCTCAGACACATTCCCTTCTGCTTATTATCCTCTGGTGTTTTCCATCTCTGTTAATTACCTAATTTCTTACCCCAGAAACTTAGGGATCATTTTTGATCGCTTTCATTCTCTCTTTATTCTGCTATCATAAACCATCAATCTCCAAATCTTACTAAGTCCATGTCCCAAATGTTGGACAAATCTATCCACTTTTCACCTCTCATAGCCACCATACTAGTCAGAGGCAGCCACGCCTTCATATGGCGCCTCTCTGATCTGTTCCCAACACTATAGGCAGCATGTTTTGTTTCCATTTTAAAGCACAGATCTGATCATTTTGCTCCATCACTTCGAATTTTCAGTGGCTTCCCTTTACTCCTAGTTTAAAAGTCACAATCCTTCCCTTAACCTGCAAAGACTGCATGCTCTGACCCTCTGGAGGCTCCCATCTCACTCCCTTCGCTCTCCTCTTATTCTCCGTGCTCAGCTCACTCTGGCATTTTGACTGTTAATCTAACAGAACATGCTCCTTCCCATCTCGGGGGTCTCTGCACCTTCTGGTCTCTTCTTCTCTTTTTGGAATGCCCGTGTCTTACCAGTGCCCCCTAAGAGAATCCTCTCCTCACCTATTAGGTCAAACAAATCCTCCTTCCCACCAAGAACACTAAAAACTCACGTACGACTACCTATGTTTCTTTTATTCCATTCATCAATATTTAAAAGATATAATTATTTGTGCAATTACTGACTTCATGTCTGCTTTCGTGATTAGAATGTGACCTCCGTGAGGGCAGGCATCAAGCCTTGTGTGCTTTACCATTCTAGGACCAGCACCAGAGTCAGCATACAGCATAATCCCTCTGCAGTAAGGGTGTGTAGAATAAAAATAAATCAATCTTGTTAAGCTCCCTTGGAAAATGAAGAGGTTGTTTTCTCCATGATCTCTAGCAACCCACTCAGCCCTAGAGTATTTCAAACCAAGGTACTTCATCTCTTTGGATGCCCATAGCCCTGCCTGAGAAATGAGAAAATAAAAATCTGCCTTGCTTATTTCACAGAGGGGGCCTGATGAGAGTGGGCCAAACAGGGCTTGGTGAAGCTCTGTAAACATGTAACAAACTCTTTTGTTTGTTTGTTTTGTGCTTTTGAGAACGAGTCTTGCACTGTCGCTGAGCTCGAGTACAATGGTGCCATTTAGGCTCACTGCAACCTCCGCCTCCTAGGTTCAAGCAATTCTCTTGCATCAGCCTCCTAAGTAGCTGGGATTACAGGTGCCCCACCACCATGCCTGGCTAATTTTTTTTTTTTTTTTTTTTTTTTTGGTATTTTTAGTAGAGATGGGGTTTCACTATGTTGGCCAGGCTGGTCTTGAACTCCTGACCTTGTGATCTGCCTGCCTCAGCCTCCCAAAGTGCTGATATGACAGGCCACCATGCCTGGCCAACAAACTCTTTTTAGTGCTTTTGCTTCATACTGGCTCTGTAAGGAGGACAGTGGGCTACTTTCATGATGTGAAATATTTTTGGATTTCTAATACTGACACTTAATTCCATGGTCTTGGGAATGTGGGTCTCGTTTTCTGGATCTGTTTCTCCAGGTACAAAATGAAGCAGTTAGGCCAGATCTGTCTCTAAGAAAGGTGTACATTTCCATAGTATTTCTTGATCAACTCATCTACACCAAGGTATAAAAGGCTGAATCAAAATTATTTTTGGCAAGTAATTTGCCTTTTCATAGAGAGTCAGTAGGAGAGCACAAAGCTTTTCCCCAAAGAAAGCCACATTCTGATGGCAACTCAGGCTTGGTGACACTAGGTGAGCCAGTCCTCAGGAACAAGCCCCAGACTTGGTTGCTGAAGTCTGAATTTCAAATCCGTGTTTGCTCCTTGTCAGATGTAGAATCAGGGGCTACTCCCTCACAGTCTTAGTGCCTCCATTTTCTTATCCAAAATTTGGGATGATAAAGCTGACTGAGCTATGGGGAGGAGCAAGTGAGAATATCATTAGGAGAGTCAGTCATGAATTTCAAAATGATTCCCGGATGGATGATGCTTCTTCCTAACCATTTGAAGTAAGCAGGCGTATGAACTCTTCTGCCAAGCGGGAGTGGGTCCTATTATCCTTCCCCAAAGAAGCCTGCTACAGAGCTTTGGAAACAAAGGGTATCACAAGAAGCCTGAGCACTTTAAAGTAGCAAATTGTTCCCAGCTCTCAGCCTGCAGTGCAAAGCACAATTTTTTATCCAGAGATGGCAAAATTGGGCTTGGAGTAACTTGATACCGCAGGCTATTGTCTCACGAATGATTTATTAGCTGGGGCTGCTCTGAGCTCAGAAGTTTGCACACTGCCCAGGCCCCTGTCTCCAGAAGGGATTCTTGCCTCTCCTGGGAACGACTCTCCAGAGATGAATATGAAAACTCTGTCTATCCCCTGACACTCTCCTAGCAGCTCCATTTTTAGCTATGCCCTAGGATAGTCCTAGAGTCCACCATGTGACTTGGCTAGAGAAGGACAAGAGCTCCTGGTAAGAGGTATGTTTTAGACTGTGTCTTCTAGAAGAAAAAAGTAGCATTTTGTTTTCTGTGAGAGAGGGACATTCAGTATAAATAGTTTAAAATCCAAATTTTGCTATTCACCATTTTTATAAACTTCAGAAAATTATTTATTTGTTTGAGTCTCTATTTCCTCTCTTGTAAAGGGGACATATTGGTGTTTCTCTTATAGGATTTTGTGTGCATCAAAAGATAAAATACATATTAAGCCTTTAGCCCTGCGTGTGACATAGTGTAGGATCATAGTAGGGGTCAGTGTGTTTTCCTCCTTTAGGAGAGGACAAGAAGTCACCCAGGCCATACGATTTGGAAAGCAGTACTTGCATTAAATATTTATTAAATTTCATTGTTGTAACAGTCACCTATTGCTGCATTTCAAGAAACTACACATTTCAGAAACCATACAATAAGCACTTATTTATCATATATTAATAGCTCTGCTGATCTCAGCTGGGCCCATCTAGGTGGCTCAAAGCTGCAAGTTGGGTAAGGTTGCCTCTATGTACTTCTTGCCTTGGACCAACAGGTTAGCCAGGTATATTCCTCTCGTGAAACTGGCAGTGGTGCTGGAAAGCAAATGGAAACCTGAGACAAATCTTAAAGCCTAGACTCAGAGCTGGCACCCTATCGTTTCCACCCCTAGTCCATCGTCCAAACAAGTCAAAGGCTTAGCCCAAATTTAAGGGGTGGCAAAGTGTACTCTGCCTTTAGTGGAAGGACGTAAGAAAAAAAAAAATCATTTGGCAAAAGGTATGTATTCAAGAAAGGTGACTAAATGGGGATACCAATAAAATCTCATGTAGCTGCTATGTATCCAGAGACTCTTCTTATATGTGGAAAGGGAAGAGACCATAACACGTAAATGGAGGGTTCTACCTTTCTCTTTCTAAGCAGAAGGAAAAAAAGCATTTCTTCACCCTGCTTACAACACCTGACGTAGGGGAAAAAGATTAAGCAGACCAATCACATATTCCATCCTAGGCTATTGGATCTTTTTTAAAAATTCTGTTTTTGGGGGAAATCACTTTAAATTCATCTTTTTATTGGGCAATGTATGCCTGTGGCGCAACATTCAAAGGCTCTAAATGGACTTATATAGTAAAAGACATTCCCCTTCCCCCATTCCCTGGTCTCATAGTTCTGTTACCTAACTGCACAGACAGATAGCCATCCAGCCCATGAACCTTGAGAGATATCTCCCTTACTATTTATACCCTAAAAACTTGCTACTATATTTGACCTCTCCACCATTGTTGAATATTCCCAGTTAAGGTGCTTCAGGTTCCAACGTTCTCTATCTATGCATTACCATTAGTTTACAACTGCCATTTACTAACACGGGTTAACAAAGGAGCTCTAAAGAAATGAGATAGAATATGTGAGAGTCAATCTTCCTGCTGAAAACTTCAGTGGTTCCGTGTGGCTTATAGAATCACATTCGTACCTTCTTGCATGTAGGTACTCCACAGTCAGACACCAATTTGTCTTTTGAGGGATCTTTTTCATTACTCCTCTTGGTAGATTCTCCATCATAAGGGTGATAGACTAAAATATTTTCCAAAATATTTATTCTCCTCTCTTTGCCCAACAGGATAAAGTATCATATCCAGCTCCACTTTGAGATTGGCTATGTGCTTTGCTGTAGCTAGTGGAAGGTGAGATCTTAAATGTGCATGTGCAGTTTGGTTTGTTCTTGAGCTTCTGTCACCCACCGTGAGAACAGATCTGAGTAGCTGGTAACCCAAGGAGAATGCCAACACATGTGGCATTGACATGCACCAAACACAAAATCTGGAGTGTGAATGGAAAGGAAAAAGCTGTTGTTGTAAGATACTGAATTTTGGAGTGTTTTGCTATGCATTATGTTTGCAGCAGTAGCTAACTAATGCAATGATCAAACTAAAGAATCCTCTGCTACCTCTGTCAGTCTTATATGTAGACATTTTGCTTGTGGTGTCCCATCCATCTGAGATACCCTCTTTTTCCCTAACCATTGTATCTGCATGTCTAAAGCATAATTGCTAAGAAGGTATAAACTAGAGATAAGAAAACATAGGCTTTAATTCCTGTTCAGCCACGTACCAGCTTGGGGGAATCAAAATGTCCTATGCTGCAGTTTTCTAAAGTGTAAAACGAGATTAATAATGTCTATCGTTAACAGACTTTGCAAGGATTCAGTATATCATAAATGTAAACCTTGACACAATATATTCAGTAAATGTTTACAATTTTGTTACATGTTTTCTCGGATAATTTTACAATAACCCTTTGAGACAGGTTATATTATTATCACTATTTTACAGATAAGGAAACCGAGACTCAGAGCAATTAATTCACCTTCCTTACAGTTAAATGGCAAGGTACAGACCAGGCTGCTATTTCCAGCATTTGTAACTTTACTACTATATTATGTTATTTGGATGATTGCTGAAATTTCTTTCAGTTTCCCTGGTGCATGGTTCCTTGGTCGGAAATATGTTAGAGACCTCAGTAACTGAGATGTCTTATTATAGCTCAGCATTTCCCAATGTGTGAGTTGCATACCACCGATGGGCTAGGAGGTGATTTAGATGGGACAGTACACCGAAGACACTGAATGATATTGTGAGAAAGTCATTTCTTTTTCAATTATTTTTAAATGTCAAGGGAAAAAAATCTTAGTTGGGTGCTATATCTTTACGATTTCTAATACTAGCTAGTCTCCCCACTTCTCTACTCTTTTTAAAAACAAAAACACAGTAAGTTCCATTATGAACAAATATGTTTTCATCATCACTATTTTTTTCATTGTGTTTTATTTTTGGGCTTCTGCTTACTATGGTCAAGTACTTCTATAACATACATATACTTAACTAAGAAAAACAAATAGTATAATTTATAAATAGCACAAATCATGAAGATGATCACTGAATGACAGTGGTTTATGAAATACTCTTTTATGAGAGAGTATTGCATTTTATTTTAGTCTACATATCTGGTAGTCTCTGTCTTATCCCCTATTCCTCAACCTTTATATTATTCCTATAATAACTTATAAGTAGTTAACTACAACCAAACGGAATAGAGTTCTGAGTATTTGAAATATAAGCACTAAACCTGGTTGTTTGAGATAATGTGGCCTAGTAAAAAAATACACCAAGCTGGACAGCAGGAATCCTGGGTTCTCTTCTGGTATTTGCTACTGGTTAGCTGTGGCCCTTAGTAAATTGATCCATCTCTCTGAGGCCCAATAGCTCCTTATGAAATGAGGCGTTTTAACTAGATAGATGATCTCTAAGGTCCTTTCCAATTCAGAAGTATATAAATATTTTCAATATTATTTTAATTAAAATAATCACTTAATCATTGAAAATTTCAAAATTTTTTAAATAATAAACCTCCAGAATCAAGGGCAACAATATATTTGCAATAGAAAGTTCATTAGCATATTTTGATAGTTTTTGATCACTTTTTTCATGTATTAAAATGAAGCATTGGGTAAAAATTAAACATTATATGCAAATTAGTACACCAAGCCTACTTTTAGAATAATAATTCATTGTCTCCTATAATATATGTGAGTGTCTTCTCTTTTTTTCCAGTACAACGTAGCTATTAAGTCAGCATATTGGAGGTTTACCAAGGAAGTATAACAGAGGATCCTACCTTTCATTTGCATAAATCCCAGAATTCCCCCTGTCTAAAATTATAAGCTATTTATAGGTGACAAGACTGTTATTAGATATTCGTTTATAAAATTGTCATTGAAACCTAATGAACATTTAGGACATATTTCAAAAATTGATTTTCTTTTTTGACAGAATGAAAAAATTGTGTTTGTGCTATAGCAAAAAGGTTTTGCGCTAGAAAGATACAGCTAGTAGAGGTGTAGAATTTTTTTCTTGTGTAATTTTCCTTCTTTGCTATTCAAATATAGAATCATATGATTATATTAAACTAGAAGGAAACTTAAGAATTTCCACTTTGATGTCTTTATCTTATAGGTGAGGAAATTTAGAAAGAGGTCTAGCTGTTTGCTCATAGTCACCAGAATTAATGGCAATGTTGGTGCTAGAATCAAATTCTTCTGACTTCTTGTTAATGTGTTTATGTATTTCTGTGAGTGTTGATATATAAGATATAATTTCAGAGGCTATAGAAATGTATGCAAATATAACAACTATTATGCACATAGATTTATCATCAAGGACAATTCTAGAGAATCATGAAGTTGGTCAAAGTTTTCCATCAATATCATAGCCCTAGCTCCTCCCTGACCTCATTCAGAACTACCCATCCTAGCTAAATGATATCCTTTTTTCCACATGGTCAGCAACTGCTGACTAAGGAATTTTTGGAGAAATTAACTTATGCAGTATTGTGTCATTGTTTGCTTGAAACTTTAACTCAGATAGATTCTGTTTGTTGCTGTAGCTTGTGCGTTTCTTGAGAAGTGAGACTATGATCTCTCCAGGTTTCCATGCTTTCTGGCACCTAGTCCAGGGCCAGAATATAGACTTACTAAATTTAAATTAATGCTTAAATGCTTAAAATTTCAATGCTTTAATGCTTAAAGACAGAACGATTAAACCTACTAATTTCACTAAATTTAATGATTTGTCTAAGATTGCACAGTTACTTGAAGATGGAGTTCTAAGAAAAACTATATAGCCTTAGATATTAAAAATAGAAAACAATAGGCATCAGAGATGGATGTGTTCCACATTTGTGACTTTAACTAAAAAGTGTACTCACTCAATTTCATTACGATAAACCTGAATATCATGTTGGTATATGTATATATTTTACTTTGACCATGTAAACATTGCTTTATTGAAAAAGTAGGCTAGAAAATTCATGGCTACAACTGCCCCAAGCAACATAAATAAAAAGTAACTGGGACATATTAACAAAGATTGAGTCTCTTGATGGCCTAGAGGGTAGGCTCCAGGAGGGGTGAAGAACCTTTAGACTTGAGACCACAGGAGAACAGGTAAGAAATCCCTATCACCTTTCCTAACTTGCTCAGCCCATACAGAGAAACATTCTACTTTTTAAAGGTGTACCATATGCATAGTGACAGGTGGCAAACACTAGCTTTGGAATCAGAAACACTTGGGCTTGATTTCTTGTTCTTCTCTACTAGCTGTATAACTTTGAGCCAGTTAATTAGCTCTTCTGAACTGTATCTCATTTGCAAAATGAATATTAACTACACTTGCATGACAGGATTGTTTTTAACATTAAATTTAAAGGTGAACACTTAGTAAAGTGTTTTGGACAAGTAATTTTCATATAATGATCAATAAAAAGTAGCTAATAATAATAGCAGATACCTTCATAATTATAGTATTTAACCAACATATTAGTGAAACAAGACCCCTACAGCATCTAACAGTATTAATTTTAACTTGCCTTACATTATAACCATATTAGTAGTCTTATCCTTTCTAAACTATAAACTCTTTGGGGGCATATCTGTCCCAAATTACATTGCAGATATGAAAACTGAGGCTCAGATACACTAATGCTCCAGACTGCGACTTGATCATTCCCATGAAATCATAAAATTTGAATAATATCACTGATAAAGACATTTTTGCGTATTTTAAGACACAAAAAGGTCATTACTCCCTTGCTCATTAAATCATCATGAATAATTTATTACTATTTAGTATGATATTCAAGGCCCTCAAATACAATCCTCATCTAGCTTTCTAGTCACATCTAAATTATGAAGAATACATTTTAGTTACTCTGGTTTTTGTCATCATTTCCTGACAATATTCTATTGTTTCATTCTTCCATGCTATCCTATTTACCTTCTTTTCTGTCTTGAGAAATCCAACTTCATATTCAAGACTCAGCTGTAAAGCTTTCATCAACCACATCAGTTAAGATGGGAATGTTAACCTTGGCTGCTATTGACTACCAGTGAGCTCTTATCTGTGCCAAATACTGCATGCCAGGCAATCACGCGTGTTCCGTGATTTCTCCCATTACATCATTTGTCTTGAGGGTTGTTTATCTTATAAATCTCTATCTACTTGTCATCTTTCCAACCAGAGATTGGGACTTAAGGGCAGAAATGATGTTCAGTCATCTTTGCTGTCCTAGGGCGGATCTCAGTGTAGGTTTCTAATCACTCTGCTGAAATGATAAACAGTAAAATTAGAATTGGAATCAATAAGTATT
The DNA here is from genome assembly GCF_048565385.1 of Saimiri boliviensis. NCBI lineage: Eukaryota > Metazoa > Chordata > Mammalia > Primates > Cebidae > Saimiri > Saimiri boliviensis. Next base: position 212,231,286 of record NC_133450.1, on the reverse strand, counting down.
TATTGAATGGGAATACTATACAGAAGCTTCAAATATCAGATTGGAGATTGGGCTAATGGCTCCAAATTTCCTTCCAACTGTAAGATTTTATGATCTAGCTACCCACATGTTCAAATAAAATCCTTCATATTCAGAGTTATGAATAAAAATGAAAGGCAGAGACATCCAAGATCTCATGCATGTTTGAGCTCCCAGACATCGCTGTCCAACAAAGGACCAGACGTGGATTCACGTGCAGTCACACACATCTGGAGCTATTCTTTTCCCCTGCCTCGGTAGAATCCCTATGGCTTTTCAGCAGACTGTGCATGAGGGTATCTATAAATAATCACCCAAATGCAATGCCACCCAGCCCACTGGGTTAAATACAGACATTGGCTTAGCTCCAGGGAGGAGGGGACAAGTGATTCCCAACTCAAAGAAATTGTTATAAATTCTATTTGCTGCATGAATATGTACAGTCGTTGTTTCTTTCCATAAGGACACCAAAATAGCAATTAACTCAAGCCTAATGTTATAGCTGCTACTGTCTCTCCTGCTTCATGTCTCCCCATCTGGATCCCAACACAGATGCTGACATGTCTAAATGTGTGTGTCAAGTGACAGCTCTGCTGACACCTTTTCTAAGTATACCTGCCCGCTGCTTACTGCCTCTGCTTCCCTTTGGCAGGAAGAGGTGTGTGTGTGGGTGTGTGTGTGTGTGTGTGTGTGACACATATCCAGATTTTTGCTTTTATATTTTGCATCTCAATAGAATAGTAGAAATGACTGACCTTTAACTTTAGTCAGAACTGTGTTGAGTCCTTACTTCACAACTTACTGGCTATGTGGTCTGGGAAAATTACTTAACCTCTTTGAGCCTCATCAATTTTTGTATTTGTAGAATAAAGGCAATCTCATTTATCTGATAATGAACTGAAAAGATCCGACTTGATACTATATGTAAATTGTCTGTCCCATCAGTAGACTCTGGGTAAAATAACTATCTTCTTCTCACCCTGTAGTCTCATTTTATAGATCTGTGGATGTGAAATAGTCATTGCTTATTATCTAGTCCACTGCTGTCGTTTAATAGATGAGGAAACTGAGAATTATAGAGGTAAACAATGTATTTCAGAGGTGTCAGGTGAAGTTAGAGATTGAACAAAGTCCAGCTTAGGAATATGTGTACTGCCTTAAACCAGGGTTTTTCTCAACATCATTCATTCATTCATACTATCTATGCATGTTTTTAATATTTGTTGAGCACCTATCAACAGCAGGTATTGAAGATATGGAAACGAACAAGCAAATATCTCCACCGCTATCACAACCAAAGGTGGTCCCATGTCGGCACAGCATGATCTAATAATATTAGCTATCTAAAAACTAATAATACTCGTCATTGAGGTCTATTCACATTCCACTAAGTGTTAGGAACCACTTTACTATTTTACATACTAAATTATTTAATCCTCTCCAAACCATGTGAGATACTGATACTCCCTTCCTAGTTTTACTATGAGAAAAACTGAGGCACAGGGAGGTTAAAAGATTTGCACAAATGGACATCATCAGGAAGTGGTGGTTACAGGGTTTGACCCCATGCAATATTTTTCCAAAGTCACATTGTGAACCACTAATTCATATAATCTATTAATGTAGAAATAAAACTGATGATTATAGCACAACAATCTAAAGAAGCACAAGAGTGGTGGGAGTTGAACACTGGGCCGCCCCATTTGTTAAGTGACAGTCAAGGAATGCTTCCCAGACGAGTTGGTTTTGTGAGTGATGTTGTCCATAGGATGTTTAAAATGACATATAGTATCATTAACTCCAGAGGTGAAACTTTGGTAGAATGACATAGGATCAGGCCTAAGACTTGAAGTGTATCACAGAAACCCAGTATAGAAGAGACCAACCTTAAATTTGGTGGTACTTTAAAAATTCTAAAGGACTTTCACACATTTTTTTTTTGCTTAAGCTGCACCTTTGTGATGACAGCAGGAGATGAGTTAGAGTGGCAACTTTACAAATAAGAAAACCTAAGCTCAGAGAGAGAATTGTTTTGATCAAAGTTGCAAGAGTGTGAAAGAACTGGGAATGAGAGATGGTTCTAGATATCCAAGACACCTTCTCTCCTTCACCGTATTTCTCTCTTTCCTTCTGTTTATATAACATAAAAATGCAGAAAACCTCAATAATTTAAAGAAGGGAAGAATACATCTGCCAGTTGGACTGTCTCCCCAAACATCAGCTGTTATATCAAAGTTTAGTATGATTCTTAATCTCAAATAGATCTCAATAAAATCCTTGAACAAGAAGGTGTGGTGTAGATATTCTACATTGTTGGCTAAAGTGAGAGGCATTTGTTACCAGAAGCAGGAGGCTTAGGGGAATGATGGACGTGTATGCTTGCCCTGGGAAAAAGATTTACCAGACTTAGGGTAGGTCTGAGCAAAAGAAGGACACAGATAAGCTCGTCATTTTTCAAAGAAAATGTGCTCTGGATCATACAAAGGTTCTGCTCTATAAGACAAAATGTTATAACAGTATCTGTTGTAAGCTTTTTATAGCACTCTGATCATCCAACATATAAACCTCAGTGGCCTCTGGCAGCATGTCATTTTGAGGACATCTTCTTGATAGGATGAGTCAGCAAGGAAATGTACCCCTTAATAGATTGGACTCCTATGTGAGTGTCTGGCAGTGTGAATAGGTTTAGATAGCATTATCATACAGTGGGTCTCAACATCTTCTGGGGCACTCATTCTTTTTGAGAACATGATGTAAAACCAAGAGTTCTTTCTTCAAAAAATGTATATAGGCACATACATGCAAAATTTTAATACATTTTTCAGGGACTCTAGACACCATGGTGAGACCTAAATATAGACACTGTAATGTTGCATAGATTAAAGGTTAAAATCTCATGTGTTTTTTTAATTGCTTAGGTACACTTAAGAAGTATTGGCTTATAAGTTTCCCTAAGCAGGTGCTGTGTCTTATGATGTCTCCAGTAACTTGGAACATAGTAGGTATTCAAAGTGATTTGCTCAAATAGAACTGATCTATAACATAGTTAAGTGTTGTATGAGTTAGCTATTAATGCATAACAAACCACCCCAATATGTAATGGTGTAAACAACAGCCATTTATTTCGCTCCTGGTTCTGCAAGTTAGCAATTTAAACTAGGGTTTGCTGAGTGGTTTCTTTGGTCTCAGCTGAGTTCTATCATGTGACTGTGGTCAACTGTGAGCCAGCTGTAAGTGTTTTGCTGATATTGGCTGGACTTTCTAACACATTTCAGGCCTTGCCTAGAAAAGTGAATGGACACATCTCTGGTCCATATTGTCTATCATCTACCTTAAGGTTGCCATAAGCTAGGTCCCATGATAGAGACAGTGAAAAACATACTTTCAGGCTCAGGGCAATCTGGTTCGTTTCAGATGCCAAGGATACTTTGTCTGCCTGTCTTCCTCTGTCCTACATGGAAATGAAATACTCATTGGCCCCATTAAGTCCCCCATGCCTCATATTGCTTTTCCTTTCCTCTCAGCTAGAAAAGAGCTGAATCATTCATTCACACAAATATATTAATGACTCAGATCCTTTCATACTATGCCTTGCAATCAGAGGTCATGTTATCAATGGGTGTCATGGAGGTCAGCAATTTGGAAGAAGTTAGCAGTGGTATTGGCCACTGGAACAAGAAGAAACCAATGAATAACAGAGGAACAGGAATAGAGGGTGGAAAAATAGTGAATCGATTAAAAAAGTGTTCAGGCTATATCTTCAATTATATGTGAAGGCAACTTTCCCTCCTGCTCACTCTCACCATCAGTATTTTCTAGATAGAATCACTGGGGAAGAAAGCAGCTTGATATTCCCAAAAGCCAGAGGATAAAGTCTGACGGTATTGAGATTTGGGGTATTGCAACTAATATGATGTATGTGTACAGAAGAGAGAGCACATGGAGACCCTTCTAACTATCTCTCCTCCTGACCATGCTGGGAACTCCTCTGCTCCTTGTACTTTCCCTATCACCTGTATCTTTATTCCCTATTCAGTGGACCATATTTTTTATAGAAAGTTCTATGAGGGCAGAGACCTCATCTGTACCACTGTCATTCTTGTACTCCTGGCACACAATAGGGGTCTTGTATGTCAATTTACTTACTAACAATAGCAGGTTTAGGATATGACAGAACAGGATGTGATATTTAGACCTGTGCCCCCATCATGCCACAATCATCCGTAAGATGTGTCACATCTTGAATCTAATGCTCTGATTCAACCTCAAGGCCAGGTGTTTTTAGGAGATGGCATGTTGCTTATGGTGAACCTATCAAAATGCAAGCAATTTTGATGTAGGTGGGAAAACAATGATAATTGTAATAATCATAAAAGAGACGTGTTGTTCTTTTCAACTCTTATTAACCTGGATTTTGTTTACGAGGTTTCCAATTAGCTTCCTGTATTTGCACAGTTAACCTTTTCTGAGCTTTTCTCTTCAGGCTCTCACTCCTCAAGCCATCAGCCCTCTTTTTTGCCCATGGAGGCTTGCAGGAATAGCTGGAATCCAGCCTCCTGAACAGCTCCTGAGCATGGGATAATTGCAATATAATTAATGAATTTAAAAGAACGAAATGTTTTAAGTGCTTTCAATATTCCCTTTCCTATAATTATCTACAGGAAACATGTTCATTAACAATCTTGTGCTGAAAGCCCCCAGGCTCTGGATAAGCTAGCTCAGCTTCCAATAAGAAAGTGAATTGATGACCTCTCTATATCGTGCCTCCAACTTTAACAGGGAGAGAAGCAGACAAAACTGGACCCTTCCCTGAATAACTGTTGACCAAATCAGACACTTTTCCTCGCCTTCAATCTCAGGGCTCCGTGGCTAGTCTTAAATGCCAAGGGCATTTTCTCTGCTTATCTCCCCCAGACCTGTTTTACTCTGTCCCACAAGGAAACACAATGCTAGTGGGCCCCTATTATTTCTCCTATGCCTCATATTGTCTTCCCACTTCCCTCAGCTAGAAAAGAGCTGAATCATTAATTCACACAAATATGTTAATGACAAAGATCCTTTAAAGCTGTGTCTTGCAGTCAGGAGTAACATAATCTATACTGGGGAGCCAGAGGGTGCTCAGTGCCACAGGATATGATCTGGTGCAGATGCGTGAGGTTCAATTTTATTTAACCATTGAGATAAAATGTTTAAACTAAATATTCATATATTGTGGAAGAGAATTCAAAATGCACGTGGATTTTAAAAGACAAATCATTTTATTTAAAAAGAAATCTTGCTATGTGAGGCTGCTTCGGTCTGGGTTCCTAACTGTTCCAAGAGCACCTGGTCACTGACCACATCCCTGGAGATATTTGATAAATATAATCTAATGAAATACTCCCACTATGGGCATGTGGTGCCTGCCCAGGGTAACTGTTCTAACACTGTAAGAGTTCTGTCAATATGACAGACTAATGAGAGGGACATTTTGGGGTAGGATCCCATCCCAGAACTCCCCAGTTTAGTTATTTATTAGATATGTGAATTTTCAGTATGTACAAGGTACTAAGCCAGGTCCAGTGTGGAATACATTGACGAATGACAAAGGGATTGTGTACTCAAATGTTTTATAGACTAGTGGGGGAGATAAGATTTCTATCTATAAATAACTATAACAGAGACAGGACTCAGAGCTGTAAGATAGGAGCAATAAAGTGCTATGGAAGTCCAGAGGAGGCGGATATTGTCTCCAGCCAAGAAGATTTGAGGACACATCATGGAGGAAGAAGATTTTTGGCTGGAACCTGAAGGAAGGGTTGTGTTTGGATGAGAAAAGATCCAGGGGGGATGGTTGTGATGGCATAAGGGAACAATCCTCAGCAGAGGTACAGAGACTGAACCCAGAGAACAGTGGTCTACCCAGGATGGGCCAGGGATGGTATAGTTGAGGCTGAATGTGCAGTTAGGGTATGGCTTCAAGGAAGCAAATCTGGAAGAGCAGTTTAGAAAGAGTTTGCAAGGGCATGTATATGTCACACTCAAGAAACTGAATCAATGACAGGATTTTAGTGAATGAATGAAAGGAATCTTTGCTTCAGAAAGATAATGCAGCTGAGTGAAACATGGTATAGGTGTGTAGGGTAAGAATGGAGGTAAAAATTTAAGTTAAGAAGTTAGTGAGAGTTCTTCTATCAGGCAATAAAGAAGAATTGATCAGACAATATCAGATTGAACCCCATCACCTACAATGCGTGCACACAGGAAAACTAACATGTCATTGTACCTTATGCAAATAGAAATGAATAAAAATGGAAAAGTAGAGCAGTTGAAATGAATCACTAAAAAGATCTAAAAGCTATAAAAACCGAAACAAATCCATTTCTATATAATCAACCCATCAAAGTCTATATTTTTGAGATTGAAAAATTGGTAACCAATAAAATATTCATTGGGTAGGTCTTTGAAGTACCTACAAAATTCTGTTTGGGGCACAGGATCTTTAAGGCAGGCTTGCCAGGGATACTGATAGTTAGGTAGGCATTCATTGGGGCAGCTCTCAGTATAACAAAAGGACTGCAATGAATGGGCAGTTTAAGGGTTTGTTGAGATCAGAGCAGGCAAGGACCGAGGCATGCTGCCATTGGGTGCCCTTGTCCCAAGTTCCTAAAGCTGGTGCTGCACCTAGTTTAAGGCAGAAAGAGATGGTCAGTCAGTCATAGAGGCAGACAGAGTTGCTGACAGACCCTCGACAGCTCTACTGGCACTATTGTGGCACCATTCTACCAGTTTGGAGTCAACTAGAGGCTTTTACGATCCTCTGAGACCAAGGAAAATTGTGTCTTATTCTTTTTTTTCAAAGGAACCCCCCGCTTTTATATTTGTTCCTTAGTTTAAACCAAGCATCATCCTCATATCCTCAAGATGGTGTAGTGTCTGAATGAAAATGAAAGATCAAGGTTTCTGATCTCACAGGGATGAGAGAATATGGCTTCTAAAGTCAGGCCTTTTGGATTGACTTCTGTTTCTCTCTCTCTCTTTCTCTCTCTCTCTCTCTCTCTTTCTCTCTCTCTCTCTCTCTCTGTCTGTCTTTCTTGGCCTGTAACTCACTGAATAACCATGGGCAAGTTTCTTATAATCTATGAGGGGCAGTATCCTCATCTGTGAGCTGAGATTATGATTGTATTTGCCTCCAAGGTTCATTACGTGGATTAAGTTAAATAATGAATGTGAGTAATTAATTAGAGATTCTGGTATTCATTTAATACTCATTAAAAGTTACTTACTATTCTTTCTCTGATTGGCATGGTCATTCTTTTTTTTTTTTTTTTTTTTTTTTTTTTTTTTTTTTTTTTTTGAGACAGAGTTTCGCTCTTGTTACCCAGGCTGGAGTGCAATGGCGTGATCTCGGCTCACCGCAACCTCCGCCTCCTGGGTTCAGGCCATTCTCCTGCCTCAGCCTCCTGAGTAGCTGGGATTACAGGCACGCGCCACCATGCCCAGCTAATTTTTTGTATTTTTAGTAGAGACGGGGTTTCACCATGTTGACCAGGTTGGTCTCGATCTCTCGACCTCGTGATCCACCCACCTCGGCCTCCCAAAGTGCTGGGATTACAGGCTTGAGCCACCGCGCCCGGCCCGGTCATTCTTGGTATACTGTTCTCAAATTGTCTGGCCAGCTAGTGCTTGAGAGAACTATATTTCTATTTCAAAATTTTTCTATCTGCTCATTGCCTCAGAGTATAACTTCTTGGAAGTTTTTTTTTTTTCCCCAATAAGTAAATTCAGACTCTGTTTTTGAAAAGCATACATATTATTTAGGATTATCTGGTTGCAAGTGACAGAAACTCAAGTAGTTCAAGCAAAAAATAGAATGTGAGATCCCACAGAACATGCTTCAAGATGACTGGAGAAGATCAAGTGGAGTTTCAGGAATCTCTGTCTTGAATGTCTCAGCTCTGATTTCTTCTGTTGGCATAATCATCAGTAGATGCAGGATGGTCCACAGTGGCTTCAGGTTTTCATTCTACCCACCAAACAACCCAAGCAGAAAGATATGTTTCAGCTAAAGTATTGAAGTGAATGGGTCTGATATGAGTCTCCTACCCTCCCCAGTAATCCTCCGTGACCAGGTGACCAGGGGTGGTTGAAATAAACTGATTAGCTGAGCCTGGTTCATGTTCTCACTCTTGTATTTTTGTTTATTTGTTTTTGTTTATTTGTTCATTTTTGAGATGGAGTTCTGCTCTGTCACCCAGGCTGGAGTGCAGTGGTGCAATCTGGACTCACTGCAACCTCCACCTCTTGGGTTCAAGTGATTCTCCTTCCTCAGTCTACAGACTAGCTGAGATTAGAGGTGCCGTGGCCATGCCTGGCTAATTTTGTATCTTTGGTAGAGACAAGGTTTCACCATGTTGGCCAGGCTAGTCTCAAACTCCTGATCTTGTGATCCACTGCCTTGGCCTTCCAAAGTGTTGAGATTACAGGTGTGAGCCACCACGCCCAGCCATGTTCTCACTCTTGAAGCCAAGGGCTGAAATTAGCCTCTGAACCTCATGGTCTGAGAATAAGAAGGGGTGGATTTCTAGTGCAGTGGTTCTCAAAGTGTGGGCCTCAGGTCAGTAATATCAACATCCCCTGGGAAATAGCTCGAAATACAAATTCTCAAGACCTATCCCAAATCTACAAAATCAGAAACTCTTGGAAGAGGATACAGGAATCTGTTTTAACAAGCCCCTTATGTAATTGTGATATATGCTTAAGTTTGAGAAAAATCATTCTAGAAGAAGAGGCACGAACTATTTCCAGAAAAATAGAAAAGTCGAGAAAATGCAAACAACAGATGCTTACCACAGCTTACACCTAATACATCATCCTGCTCACTTTATAGATAGGGAATCTGAGGATCTACAAGATAATGGGACTAGACGAAGGTCTAATGTCTTATTATCCCAAAACCAGGTCTTGGATTCAGATATTCTGGTATCGAATCGAGCACTCCTTCCTCTAGAGCATTGTAAAAGAAAATGAGAGAAGAAACTACCTGCTGCAAGGCATTGTACCTGACTGTGTAGACTGTTCATTTTTCAAGGAACTTTTCCACATAAGTAACCATTACTTAATAGCAGATTGTCCAAATGTATTTTCAAGACACAAGCTCCTCTACTGCCCTAGAGGGAATCAGTCCCTGAGAAGTGATGAGAATACATCAGTTGGCAGTTTCCATTTCATATCTGCTCATATCCCAGAAAACTTCCCCATGCCCAGAGGTTCTGCATGGCCAGATGACATGATTATCTGCAGATGTTACTGACTCCAGGGCCAAGTTATTCATATTGTACATTTGAAAATCATCTCCCAGCTAAGGCCGAATGAAATGACCTTTGCAGAATGAACTAGATGGAAGTCAACAAGAATTTATTGAGCAGGGAGTGTGTGGCCAGGACCGTCAGTCATGGCTGAGCTTACGAGGAAGGAAGAAAGCACGAACACTTCCCCAAAGGAGATCACAAGTCAGTGAAGCGGATGAGATGAACACAACTAAAACAATTAGAGAATTTTACCAGCACTCTCATCCTCCAGCAGTGTCGCCGTGTGCGCACATCTGAATCCTCTTTCCATGTTTGGGGAGTTTTCCACCTTACGAATCTTGATGGGAAACAGCCCACTTCCCCCTATAGAAGCTAAAAATACATAATAAAAAACACATGTAAACTTTCCCAGGTATCCAAAGAATGAGAGAATTGTTGGCCAATTAGAAGTACCTAACCAGGATTGATGGTACAAGGAACAGAAGAAAAGGAAACTGGAAAAAAAAAAAAATCCAATATGATGGCAGCAATGACATTTGCCTATTTTCCAGGGCACTGGTGACACAGAAACTGGAGGTGGCACCACAAGCCCTGTGCTGAGGGTGCCGACGGTGCTAACTATAGAGTTCAAAGTTAAAACAATGGAGCCAGTAGTATCCTCACAAGATGGTTTATGTGGCTTGATGGGTTTTGATTGTGAGCACACCTTTCATTTGCTGGGTCTTTCTAGAGATGCTGTGAACTTAATCTTTCCAATGGTTTTCCATGTGGCTTAAACTTAGCCAGAGTCAGTTTCTGGTTGCTTGCCCCTGTGTGTCCTGATGGATGAACAGAACCTTGGTATATCCTGCTCTCTTCCACTGAGAGCTTCGGGCAGGGTATGTCCTCCACCTAAGCCGCTCTTTTATCCTTTCTCTCTCTCTCTTTCTCTCTCTCTCTCCACGTAGTTAACCCCTACTCACTCTCTAACCCTTCAGGATCCTAGCTTGGACATCATTTCCACATAGCAGCAGGCTTACTTGAGCCACTGGGGTGCTTTTCTCCTTATCCATTCTTGCCACCCTGAACTCTTCCTTCAAAACAGTTCTCATATTTGTAAACATATGACTTTTTTTTTTTTTTTGGTGTGTGAGTTAGTGTCTTTCTCTGTTGCCTAGGCTGGAATGCAGTGGTGCAATCATAGCCCTCTGCAGCCTCAAACTCCTCAGTTTAAGTGATTCTTCCCTCTCAGCTTCCTGAGTAGCTGGGGCTACAGATGCATGCCACATCTGGCTAATAAAACAAAACAAAATGAAACAAAAACAGTGATCAAGCCTTGCTCTGTTGCTCAGGCTGGTCTTGAACTCCTAGTCTCAAGTGAGCCTCCTGCTGCAGCTTCCTGAGCTGCTGGGATTATAGGTGTGAGCCATGGTACTCGGTTAACACATGACTATTGATTGCTTCCTATCTTCTTGTCTTAGTTCATTTGGGTGACTATAACAAAATACCTTAGACTGGGTAATTTATAAATACTAAACTATTACAGTTCCAGAGGCTGGAAAATTGAAGACTAACATACCAGCCAGTTTGTTGATTGCTGAGCGCTCGCTCTCTCCCTCAGCCCTGGCGCCTTCTGGCTGTGTCTTCACATAGTGAAAGGGGTAAATAAGCTCCCTCAGACTATTTTTATGAAGGCACTAATACTGTTCATGAGAGAAGAACCCCCTAGGACCTAGTCACCTTTGAAAGGCCCCACCTGTTAATACTATTGCATTGGGGATTCAATTCCAACACATAAATTTTGGGAGAACAGAGACATTCAAACCATAGCACTTTTCAAACAAGACTAAAGATATTGGAGGGTAAGAATTGTCTTTTGCTCGCCCTACTATGACCACTGCCTAGCATGGTGTAAAGTACATGGAAGCTGTGTTCTGTCTGAGGTTGTTGAATACACCATTCAGTAGTCCTTCTGAAAGAGCCAGGGAAGATTTCTCAGTGCAGGTGGAGCTTTAGTTAAAGTATGTGTGGGATTTGAACTGGACAAGAACAGGAGTAGCACATCCTACATCAAAATAACAGCATGGATGCAAGAGCAGGAAAGGAATATGTCATTGTGTGCTCAAGGAATAGGTAAGTGACATACCAGCTGGAACAAGGGGTATGTGTAAAGAGAAAAAATAAGTTAAATAACATAGGTAGAAGGGAGCAGATTCTGGTGAACTTGTATTTAAAGAGTTTGTTAGAAGTGCATAAGAACGATTTGGTTCTGCACAGCTTCCTTATCTTGCCTGAACCTCAGCTTCTCCATTTGTGAAGCAAGAATAACATGTAATTCATATTTTTCTTGAAGTGAAAAACATGGTAACTTACAATATTCCTTTTGAAAATCAGACATGGACATCTGATACTATCAACTCTGCAACTGTAGCCTGCAAGACAAAACCTGAAACCCAAAGCCAGATTTTGATCTTAATAATGTGATTGACATTTACTTTCCCATCCTGGCTCCTTACTGATCCATCCTCACATTTATTCACATTTCCTCTGTCTCTTTCATTCTTATGCGTCTTTTCACATGTTCTTCCCTCTGACTGTAATGGCTTTCCCTTATTTCCTTTCCTAGCCCATCTGGTGAACGTTATTATCCATTGAAACCCAGATCATGTCGTCCCTTCCAGGAAGGCTCTGGAAGATACAGAGCCAAGCATTTGGACTTCTTTCATGCTTTTCATACATTTCAATGATTATGTTTTTCAAATTTTTCTATATCCCAGCATCACGTCTAGGCCTAGGACATAGTAGACACTCAACAAATGTTTACTAAGTCAAATTCAGTTTGCAAACTAACGGACACAAACTCATCTACTATGCAGTAAATACTTTGGTCAAACATTAGGCAGCAGTAATGTGGGTGCTGGTGATTGTGATGGTGGTAACAGAACTGCACAGACTCATGAAATCTCCTTAACGGAACTTGGAGAGCACCTAATTCAGTAATTCTCATTGTCAGATAAGGTAACCAAGGCACAGAGAAGTTAAGCGTTTGTTTAAAGTCACAGAGTAATTCACAGCAGAGCAAATGAAGATCCTGCTTCTTGTGACCTTTAGCTCAGGAATATGTCCACATTACCTTTGGCTTTTGTGCTTATTATGATTATGATTATCCTGTCTCTTAACCACACTGGTTAACTCTTATTTTTATAGTTTTAACTACTATTATAAAAAATTAATATCCTCTTTCCCTCCCTTTATTATCACATTATATGGCTGCAACAAAGCCATAACATATCTTTTCCCTTGTTTTTAAGATGGGTGTACAAAAAGTGACTTCCTAATATTTGAAGAGTTCATAAATTACAAATTCAGAACATTCCCAATTCCACCCACCTCCTTTCCTGCGGTAGCAATTCTGGAGCCATTTGGTGATGATTTGTAAATCTTTGAACCTGTAACAGGAGAATGGATAATTCTAAGAGTGCATCTAAAAGAAATAGTTTGCATCGTTTGGAACAATGAACCATTCTGTAATTGAATAGAAGACCTGAGACAGCATGAATGAGATCATGTCTATAAAACGGTCTGAGCCCCTCAGAGGCAGCCACTCCATAAATACAAGCTCTTGTTCCAGCATTTGTAACACCACATAATATGAGCACTACTCATTGAGAGAGGAAAATGGTCTACATGAGGCTTCATAAATAATAGTGTGTGCTTGCTTCACTCCTCCTCTCACTGCTCCCAGCTCTGCTCTGGCCTCTGGTCCAGTATTTTTCCTTGTTTTCCATCTTGCCTCTTAAAGTATGCATGAAAACGTTAGGAATAACTCAACAAAATGTGCCATTCATTTAGTAATGCATTAAGTGTTTATTGAATACCTAATATTTGCCAGTAGTATGCTAGGTCCCAGATAGGTTGGTGTGGTCTCTGTCCGCAAAATTTTATTCTCAACCTTCCCTTTGACCCTAAGAAGCTCTGGCTGCATGTGCTTATTTTTACCACACTGGGACACCTCTCTTGTGTTGTAATAAGGAACTGAGCCATATGAGTGATTAGGAGAGAAATATTGTAGGCAGAGAGAAAAGTGAGCGCAAAGATCCCAAGATTTAGGTATGCTGAGGCATTCTATTAGGCTTTTGCCTTTAGGCAAAAACAATTACTTTTGCACCATCCTGATAGGATCAGAGCAGAGGCCAGTCTGTCTAGAGGATAGTGAGTGAGGGATACAGCAGCAGGAAAGGAGGTGAGAAGGTAGTCAGAGGTTAAATTATTCAGGGCATTGCTGGCCAAGGTAAGGAATGGTGGGTGTTCCCTGTGATAAATTGACGACTCCTGTCTAGGCTACTTGCAGAGCTTTTCACTGCCCTTCCTGCTACCAGGGTCTTTTCTGTTCAGTCGTCCTTGTGTATCTGACTTTGAAATCTCCATCCAATATTGGGGTCAGATTATGCCATATCCATTTTCAAACTTCACAATGGCTGTCTGCCTGACACTCAAAAAGCTAAGTTCAGGTTACTCTTCATGGTAGTGAAACATCCTAGTAGCAGATGGAAGCCTACGTTTCCAGACCTACTCTCCATTATACCTGTCCACCCTTCCTGTGCTCTAACTGCATCAGACAACATGGTGTTCCTCAAAAATGCTCAGCTCTTCGGCTCTTGTTCAGCATTGCCCATCCCATTCCCTTGATCTTCTTCCTCTTCTTCATTGTTCATTCTTCAGAATGAAGCTCTAATGCCACACCCCCTTCAAATCTGCCCTTACAGCCAAGCTTCCTTCCCTGTGTTCAACACCAGGGTTCCATTTATTCTCTGTTTAATTCTGCCTCGAAGAGTATAACTTGTGAACATGTCAGGTTCCAGTGACAGTATCAGGTTTTGGGGAACAAGGATTTTGATCTTGGTTATTCTCAAATCTCCAGCACTGTGCACAGCCTGGCATAGGACCAGCCCTCAGGAAAGCTTTGCTAAGTGACTGATTATCTTCATGTCAGCAAACAGTTACGGGAACTAACATTTGTTGAGGATTCCAATGGGCTTAGTCCTGGAGTAGGAAACTTACGCAGATTATATTATTTAATCTTCATAACAACCTAGGAGTTGGTGCTGTCACTGATGCAATTTACAGAGAAAAAAACCCCAGGAACTTAAAAAGGTAAGAACGCTAACCATGTTCAGTCTAATACCAAAGTCTGTGCTCTCAACTATTACATTAGACAAATTCTCTAAGATCATTATGCTCCATTTCCCTGGAGGTCAGAACCAATTCAAAGCAAGATGGAGAGATTCCAGTTGGCTATAAAGAGGGACTTTCTGGAAATTAAGGATTTTCAGTTCTAGAATGGGTTGCTAAGGGCATGGATGCATAAAGGGTAGATTGCCATGACCCTCCCAGAAGGTGGCTAGGATTCCTCACTCTACAGGTAATGCTTTGAAAGCTCTTTCTCCTGAATTTACCCTAACAACCTATGTCTTATCTAGAGAAAATAAAGGTCTCAGATCCATATTCAGAAGTCCCTGGTTCTAATTCTGGTTCTTAGTATGACATACCTACAAAATCTATAGTTTCTTTGCCTTCGAAATGGCCATGATAATATGTTCTCTACTTACAGAGCTTTAAAAGGTTGACAGGGCTGACCATCTTCCTTTCTCCCTCTAATAACATATACTAAGTAGATATTTTACTCCCAGTAAACTTCAGGTACAATAGACATAGACATGTGACAGTCTCTATCATTGTCAAGGAGTCTGTGTTAGATTTGAGAGGACAAGTCATGCATACAGAGAATCGTAATACTAATCAGCATATTACGATTCTCTGTGTGCATGACCTGTCTTCATGTCAGCAGACAGTTACAGGAACTAACATTTGTTGAGGATTCCCATGGGCTTAGTCCTGGGAAAGTCCCCCAAAGAAGGACCATGCACATAGAAAATGCTGAATAAGTATCTGTGGATGGCTAACTAGCTGAGTTAATTAAATAAATCAAGAAATATTTGTCAGGCATTACTAAATTTCTGGTGTTCTATGCTGTAAAAAATTACGGGAAGATGGACCATTGATGTCTGGAGTGACCTGAATTGGTTTCACTAAGGAAGTGATATTTGAGAAGAATCTGTGAAGCCCAGCCTCTAGGAAAGCAGGGTCTTTATTTAATTTGCTATTACATACCTGAATCCAGGACAGTGTTGGCATGTATAAGCACTTTCTACCTATTTGATTAATGAATGCATAAATGCAATTACAATGGCCAGGTGACAAGTACATGTTGTAAAACAGCCACACCCACACATGCACAAGTCAGAGGAACGCTGCTCAACTCCAAGAGACACTACTGCCTTCTGGATCTCAGTTTTCTCATCAGGAAACTTTTGAAGCTGTCCTGGACAATCTCAGAGGCTCTCTTCCCTCTACCATTTTGTGCTATATCTTGCATTGCTTAGAGTCATCAGAAGTCATCACCATGATTAATATGTTCTAGGACCTGCAGGATGGGTGGGTTTCTCTATGTGCACCTTTCTGCTATCAGAGCAGAAAGCACCCTTCATCTCTCAGAGATGGGCTTCAGCATGGGCACCTGCTCACACCAGGCTTGATGGTCTGGTCCCCAGAGACAAGGGCTCATGAATTCCATGGCAGTGCCTGGAACATGAATCCTGGACTGGATTCAGGTAGTAGGTAGGAGGATATTGTCACTCGGAAGCTGATTTTGCTCCATCAATGGGAAATTCCATTCCATCCAAGATCTGATGCCACAGGGATCCAGAATAAAGCTTTTGTTTCTAAAAACATTGAGGCAGAGTCCATGGGAGGAGGTTCTCTGAAGCCCTACAGATGCAAGACTGAGAAACATTTTACTATATGGCCTTCTCAAAATTATTTACTTGCCCTGGTCCTTTCTCTACATCCCTTAGAAAAGATGCTAGGGGGTTATAGAGGATTTGAGATCCTCCCAGGCACAGTGGAGGGAGGTTTTTCATCAACAAACACTGCATCTCTTATACTCAGCTGTGCCCTCACAACTATTATGTGACAAGGGACACTCATTATTATCTTTTCAAGTTCTGATTTCTTCTCTAAAATGGACGCAATGCCATCTACCTCCCAAAGCTGTTCTAATAATGAGTAAATTAATTCTTGAGAAAATTTGAAAGGGACAACAGAGTAAAACAGAGGAAACAGTAGACTTCAGAGTCTCTTGGATCTGGGTTATGATACTGGCTCTATTCTCTCTAAGCTGCATAACCTTGGACAAGTTATTTTACTTCTTGAGCTTTAACTGTCCAATTGGACAAATGGAAATATCTTGAAAGATTATTACAAGGATTAAATGAGATGCCCTACAAGAAGTATCTTACATGGCACCAGGCACATGGTAGTATGCAGTAAATGTTTTCTGGCTCCTTTTCTCTCTTTACAAATATAACTCATGAATGTATCAGTAAGATGTACTGTGCAATGCAGTTTTTCTGCTTCTAAAAGGTTGAGTGTGCTCTGGCTTTACTGGGAGTTTTAAGGTAAGACAGATAAGAGGAAATTACTCTTGTCCAAGGGAACCCATGAGGCCTGCCAGGATTGTGAAAGAAGAAAAAACAGTATCTCAAGCCTAACTTCAAGAAAACTTTCACTTTTCATTATTTTTTTTAATGATGGATAAAATGCATTTATTCAAGCCAACAGTCACCACATTTCAAAAACTAGTGACATAGATTTGAATAAGAGTTTTTTTTGATACTTTTTAAAATTATACTTTAAGTTCTGAGATACATGTACAGGACATGCAGGTTTGTTACATAGGTATACACGTGCCAGGGTGGTTTGTTGCACCCACCCACCCATCATCTACATTAGGTATTTCCCCTAATACTATCTTTTCCCTAACCCCCACCTGCTAACAAGTCCCAGTGTGTGATGTTCCCCTACCTGTGTCCATGTGTGTTCTCATTGTTCAACTCCCACATATGAGTGAGAACATGCAATGTTTGTTTTCTGTTTCTGTGTTAGTTTGTTGAGCATGATGGCTTCCAGCTTCTTCCATGTCCTTGCAAAGGACATGAACTCATCATTTTTTATGGCTGCATAGTATTCCACAGTATATATGTGCCACATTTTCTTTATCCAGTCTATCGTTGATGGGCATTTGGGTTAGTTCCAAGTTTTTGCCATTGTGAATAGTGCTGCAGTAAACATACATGTGCATGTGTCATTATAGTAGAATGATTTAAAATCCTTTCACTATATACCCATAAATGAGATTGCTGGGTCAAATGATATTTCTGGTTCTAGATCCTTAAGGAATTGCCACACTGTCTTCCACAATGGTTGAACTAATTTACACTCCCACCAATGGTGTAAAAGCGTTCCTATTTCTCCACATCCTCTTCAGCATCTGTTGTTTCCTGACTTTTGAGTGATCACCATTCTAACTGGCATGAAATGGTAACTCACTGTGGTTTTGATTTGCATTTTGCTAATGACCAGTGATGATGAGCTTGTTTTCATGTTTGTTGGCCACATAAATGTCTTCTTTCCAGAAGTGTCTGTTCATATTCTTCACTTAGTTTTTGATGGGGTTGTTTTTCTCTTGTATATTTATTTAAGTTCCTTCTAGATTCTGAATATTAGCCCTTTATCAGATGATAGATTGCAAAAATTTTCTCCCATTCTGTAGGTTGCCTATTCACTCTGATTATAGTTTCTTTTGTTGTGCAGAAGCTCCTTAGTTTAATTAGATTTCATTTATCAATTTTGGCTTTTTTTTTTTTTTGCCGTTGCTTTTGATGTTTTAGTCATGAAGTCTTTGCCCATGCCTATGTCCTGAATGGTATGGTTTTAGGTCTTAAGTTTAATTCTTACCGTATTGAGTTAATTTTTGTATAAGGTGTAAGGAAGGCGTCCAGTTTCAGTTTTCTACATATGGCTAGTCAGTTTTCCCAATACCATTTATTAAATAGGGAATCCTTTCCTCACTGCTTGTTTTTGTCAGGTTTGTCAAAGATCAGATGGTTGTAGATGCGTGGCATTGTTTCTGAGGCCTCTGTTCCATTCCACTCTTCTATATATCTGTTTTAGTACCAGTAGTACCATGCTGTTTTGGTTACTGTAAACTTGTAGTATAGTTTGAAGTCAGGTAGGGTGATGCCTGCAGCTATGTTCCTTTTGCTTAGGATTGTCCTGGATATATGGGCTCTTTTTTGGTTTCATATGAAATTGAAAGTAGTTTATCCTAATTTTGTGAAGGAAGTTAATGGTAGCTTGATGGGGATAGCGTTGAATCTATACATTACTTTGGGCAGTATGGCCATTTTCATGACATTGATTCTTCCTAACCATGAGCATGGGATGTTTTTCCCTGTGTTTGTGTCCTCATATTTCCTTGAGCAGTGGTTTGTAGTTCTCCTTGAAGGGGTTCTTCACATCCCTTGTGAATTGTATTCCTAGGTATTTTATTCTCTTTGTGGCAATTGTGAATGGGAGTTCACTCATGATTTGGCTCTCTGTTTGTCTATTATTGGTGTATAGAAATGCTTGTTATTTTTGCACATTGATTTTGTATCCTGAGACTTTGTCGAAGTTGCTTATCAGCTTAAGGAGATTTGGGCTGAGATGATGGGGTTTTCTAAATATACAATCATTTCATCTGCAAACAGAGACAATTTGACCTACTGTCTTCATATTTGAATGCCCTTTATTTCTTTCTCTTACCCGATTGCCCAAGCCAGAACTTTCAATACTATGTTGAAGAGGTGTAGCAAGAGAGGGCATCTAGTCTTGTGCCAGTTTTCAAAGGGAATGCTTCTAGCTTTTGCCCATTCAGTAGGATATTGGCTGGGGGTATGGCATAACTAGCTCTTATCATTTTGAGATACGTTCTATCACTAACTAGTTTATTGAGAGTTTTTAGCATGAAGGAGTGTTAAATTTCATTAAAGGCCTTTTCTGCGTCTATTGAAATAATCATGTGGTTTTTGTCATTGCTTCTCTTTATGTGATGGATTATGTTTATTGATTTGCATATGTTGAACCAGCCTTGCATCCCAGGGATGAAGCCAACTTGATTGTGGTGGATAAGCTTTTTGATATGCTGCTGGATTCGGTTTGCCAGTATTTTATTGATGATTTTTGCATTGATGTTCATCATCAGAGATATTGGCCTGAAGTTTTCTTTTTTGGTTTTGTCTCTGCCAAGTTGTGATACCAGGATGATGCTGACCTCATAAAATGAGTTAGGGAGGAGTCACTCCCCTTCTATTGTTTGGTATAATTTCAGAAGGAATTGTGTCAGCTCCTCTTTGTACCTCTGGTAGAATTCGGCTGTGATTCCATCTGGTCCTGGGCTCTTTTTGGTTGGTAGGTTATTAATTACTGCCTCAATTTTAGTATTTGTTTTTGGTCTATTCAGAGATTTGACTTCTTCCTGGTTTAGTCTTGGGAGGGTGTATATGTCTAGGCATTTATCCATTTCTTCTAGATTTTTTAGTTTATTTGTATGGTGGTGTTTATAGTATTCTCTGATGGTAGTATGTATTTCTGTGGGATTAGTGGTGATCTCCCCTTCATCTTTTTTTTATTGTGTCTATTTGATTCTTCTCTCTTTCCTTCTTCATTAGTCTGGCTAGCAGTCTATCTATTTTGTTAATCTTGAAAAAAAAAAAAAAAAAAACAGCAGCTCCTGGATTCATTGATCTTTTTTTCTGAAGGGTTTTTTTGTATGTCTGTCTCCTTCTGTTCTGCTCTGATCTTAGTTATTTATTGTCTTCTGTTAGCTTTTGAATTTATTTGCTCTTGCTTCTCTAGTTCTTTTAATTTTAATGTTAGGGTGTCAATTTTAGATCTTTCCTGCTTTTTCCTGTGGGCATTTAGTGCCATGAATTTCCCTCTACACACTGCTGTAGCTGTGTCCCAGAGATTTTGGTACATTGTGTCTTTGTTCTCATTGGTTTCAAAGAACTTATTTATTTCTGCCTTAATTTTGTTATTTACCCAGTAGTCATTCAGAAGCAGGTTGTCTGTTCAGTTTCCATGTATTTGTGCCATTTTGAGTGAGCTTCTTAATCTTGAGTTCTAATTTGATTGCACTGTGGACTGAGAAACTGTTTGTTAAGATGTCCATTTTTATGCATTTGCTGAGAAGTGTTCAACTTCCAATTATGTGGTCAATTTTAGAATAAGTATGATGTGGTGCTGAGAAGAATGTATATTCTGTTGATTTGGGTGGAGAGTTCTGTAGATGTCTATTATGTCCACTTGGTCCAGAGCTGAGTTCAAGTTGTGAATATCCTTGTTAATTTTCTATCTCATTGATCTGTCTAATATTGACAGTGGGATGTTAAAATCTCCACTATTATTGTGTGGGAGTCTAAGTCTCTTTGTAGATCTCTATGGACTTGTTTTATGAAGCTGGGTGCTTCTGTATTAGGTGTATATGTATTTAGGATAGTTAGCTCTTCTTGTTGCATTGATCCCTTTACCATTATGTAATGTCTTTCTTTGTCTTTTTTGATCTTCATTGGTTTAAAATCTATTTTATTGGAGACTAGGATTTCAACCCCTGCTCTTTTTGCTTTCCATTTGCTCGGTAAATATTCCTCTATCCCTTTATTTTGAGCTTATGTGTGTCTTTGCACGTGAGATGGGTCTCCTGTATATAGCACAGCAATGGGTCTTCACTCTTTATCCAATTTGCCAGTCTGTGTCTTTTAATTCAGGCATTTAGGCCATTTACATTTAAGGTTAATATTGTTATGTGTAAATTTGATTCTCACATTATGATGTTAATTGGTTATTTTGCACATTAGTTGAGCAGTTTCTTCATAGTGTCAATGGTCTTTACAGTTTGGTATGTTTTTGTAGTGCTGGTACTGTCTTTTCCTTTCCATATTTAGTGCTTCCTTCAGGAGCTCTTTTGAGGCAGGCCTGGTAGTGACAAAATCTCTCAGCATTTGCTTGTCTGTAAAGGATTTTATTTCCCCTTGCTTATGAAACTTAGTTTGGCTGGATATAAAATTCTGGGTTGAAAATTCTTTTCTTTAAGAATGTTGAATATTGTCCCCCACTCTCTTCTGGCTTGTAGGGTTTCTGCAGAGAGATCTGCTGTTAGTCTGATGGACTTCCCTTTGCAGGTAAGCTGACCTTTCTCTCTGGCTTCCCTTAACATTTTTTCCTTCATTTCAACCTTGGTGAATCTGACAATTATGTTTCTTGAAGTTGCTCTTCTCGAGAAATATCTTTGTGGCGTTGTCTGTGTTGGCCTGTTTTGCTAGGTTGGAGTAGTTCTCCTGGATATTATGAAGCACGTTTTACATCTTGGTTCCTTTCTCCCCGTCACTTTCAGGTACACCAATCAAATGTAGGTTTGGTCTTTTCACATAGTCTCATATTGGAAGCTTTATTCACTTCTTATCATTCTCTCTTTCTTTTTCTTTTTTTCCTAATCTTGTCTTCATGCTTTATTTCATTAGTTAATCTTCAATCTCTGAAATCCTTTCTTCTGCTCGATCAATTCAACTATTGATACTTGTGTATGCTCCACGAAGTTCTCATGCTGTGTTTTTCAGCTCCATCAGGTCATTTATGTTCTTCTCTAAACTGGATATTCTAGTTAACAATTCCCATAACCATTTTACAAGGTTCTTTGCTTCCTTGCATTGGGTTAGAACATGCTCCTTTAGCTCAGAGGACTTTGTTATTGCCCACCTTCTGAAGCCTACTTTTGTCAATTCATCAGACTCATTCTCTGTCCAGTTTTGTTCCTTTGCCATTGAGGAGTTGTGATCCTTTGGAGGATAAGAGGTGTTCTGGTTTTTGGAATTTTCAGCCTTTTTGTAATGTTTTCTCCTCATCTTTGTGGATTTATCTACCTTTGGTCTTTGATGTTGGTGACTTTCAGATGGGATTTTTGTGTAGATGTCCTTATTGTTGATGTTGCTGCTATTCCTTTCTATTTGTTAGTTTTCCTTCTAATAGGCCCCTCTGCTGCAGGTTTGCTGGAGCTCCACTCCAGACCCTATTTGCCTAGGTATCATCAGATGAGGCTATAGAACAGCAAAGATTGCTGCCTCTTCCTTCCTCTGGAAGCTTCTTTTTAGAGGGGCACCTGCCGGATGCCAGTTGGAGCTCTCCTGTATGAGGTATATGTCAATCCCTGCTGGGAGACGTCTCTGCATCAGGAGGCATGGGGGTCAGGGACCCACTTGAGGGGGCAGTCTGTATTTTAGCAGAGCTCAAGCTCTGTGTTAGGAGATCTGCTGTTCTCCTCAGAGCTGGCAGACAGGAATGTTTACGTCTGCTGAAGCTGTGCCCACAGCCACTCCTTACCCCAGGTGCTCTGTCCAAGGGAGATGGGAGTTTTATCTATAAGCCCGGACTGGGGCTGCTGCCTTTCTTTCAAGAGAGTAGGAATTTAGAGAGCTAATTTTCATTATTATTATTTTAATAATAGCACTTTTGGCTCTGTCAATAGCATAGCAACAGTCCCAATCTTCCTTCAACTCAGTTATTAGATTAACAAGTCCAGGCAGAAAGATGAGAATTTTCATTTCTTTTTTTTTAGGGTTTTTCCATCAGATATTCCTGGGATTCATGTGAATCTCAACATCTTGTATATTCATTCCCTTCCAAGTAGCATCTCCACATGGAGAGAGGTTCTTCCAAAATATTGGAATCAAAGATACCCTGATACCATGTAAGTTTTATCCAACAGCCCCCTACCAGGCATCAGAATAAAGAGGACACCAGATATGTAAATCCCAAGCAAGAACTATAGTTCACATGTACTAGTGATTACTCTCTTGCTAAACAATTAACTTTGATTACCTCTTCTGATCATCAAAGTAATACTCAGAGGTAGGTCACTTTACTTTCCACATTTTCTAAATAAAGACTTAAGCTTAAAGAGCTCAAGTGTGTTGCCTAAGCTCAATACACTAGCAAAGGACACAGCTGAGATTTGAATCCGGCTGGCTGGCTGTGCCGTACTTGCCCTTAAACCAGGCATCCCCAAACTACGGCCTGCGGGCCACGTGCGGCCCCCTGAGTCCATTTATCCGGCCTCCCACCACACTTCAGGAAAGGGCACCTCTTTCATTGGTGGTCAGTGAGAGGAGCACAGTGTGTGGCGGCTCTCCAACGGTCTGAGGGACAGTGAACTGGCCCCCTGTCTAAAAAGTTTGGGAACGCCTTCCTTAAACTCAATCCAATCCTGTCTTTCAAAGACACAAGCCTCTGTCCTGGGAATACCCAGAAGGTAACACTAAGGCCCTTTGAACTTATGCTCAGCATATGTTGACTTAATTCCCTTATTGCCCCACATGGGAGTTCCTACAGTCTGACCAAGTCAGTTTCTTCTATAATGAGGGCTTTGGATAAGAATTTTACGGAGAAAAGCCAGGGTATCTGAAGCATACAAATAATGTATGTGTGTTTGGAGGGGATGGGGGACAGGGAAGAGCATTTTATCATTGATATGGCCTAGCATTGCCTATTGAAAAACAGACCAAATTTTAGTTAATATTATTGTTTTACATTTGTTGTTTATTGATTGCATTATTGTTTTGAAATTATCTACAGACAATATAGCCTCATTGACTACACCCAAAAATGAACCACCCTCCTGCCCCACGCTAGGTACGTTACTAGGCAAGAATAAAGAGTCTAAGAATTCCTTCCCCTCTGCCCCAGCCCCTACATTAGCCAGAGACCTTTGATTTCATGTGGTTTATATATTGGGGTTTGGACATAGCTTCGGCTGAGAAACAGGCTCATGAGTAAAAGAGAAATTGAAACCACTAAGTTGGATGCTTTTTCTAGCACTCTGCCCAGTCTGGACATTGCATGGTTCTAAAGTGACTCTTCCCCAGGAGGGGTGACAAAAGCAGTGACTTACTTAAATTCACAAGTTTCCCCGAAGGCCCGTTAAAAATCTGCACTTTATGGCAGTCATCCCTGATGTTTGGACTCAATGATGATACATTTAAAAAAAAATGAACAACAAAAAAAAATCTTCTGCAATGTTCACTACTTGCCAGGCACTGTGCTAGGGACTGACATTTCAAGGATGAGAAGAATAAACATGATTCTTGGTCTTAGGAGGCTTGGCAATAATAGGGAGGGAAAGAGAGCAACAAATAAGCCCAGATATATATAGAATTACAAATTGGGGCAAATATTAAGATAGAGATGATGTTAAAATAGTGTGAAGAAGAATAACAGACAGGATCATCATTTGGAGTGGGAAAGGGTAAGGAGAGCTTTCCTGATAAAGTGATACATAATCAAAGACCGAAGAAAAATCAGTGGTAGAGGGTCAAAGAGTGGGGAGAACAAAATTCCTGGTGGCAGGAACAGAACATACAAAAGCAGTGAGGTGGGAATGAGTTAGGTCCTTTGAGAAAAGGATGGGATGACTGAGTGGGCTGTGGCAATGAGTGGGAAGGTGTGGGCAAGGAGGAGGCCAGAGAGGCGGGCAAAGGCCACATCTCACCAGACTCCGGAGGCCACAGCAAGGATTGAGGAAGTCCCTGTAAGGCTTTCAGTGAGGAAATGTCATGACCCAATTTTTATTTTAGAAAGACTTCCCTGGCTATGCCATGGAGAACTGAGTCACGAAAATTTCGCTGAGTAATCCTGAAATATCTTTATCACAAAAATAGTGTTCTCTTTGAATCTCAATGAGAACATTGTGGATTAAAGTTTTGGGGTTTGCCTGAGTCAACTCCAAGCCTTTTGTGCACAGTAAAGCCCTGGGGGTTCAGTGCTTAGAAGATCACAGACACCTTTTGTAGAGTCCCATGCTACTGGCTGAAGTGCCTCCCTCCTTCCTTCCTCCACTTGGTGAATCATAGCTTTTGTCCAAAGTGGGTGGATCCTCCTGCCAGCTCCCACCCTTCCCATCCCCATCAGAGAAGGCAGCTCTGCCAAGTCCCCCTCCAGAGTCAGGGACACCACCTGTCATGCCGCATCCTCCTCCTACTCGGACATCTGACAGCTTCCACAACACGTGAGCAAGGGAAGCATAGACCATCAAAGCTAAGAGGACCTTAGAAGCCATCTGGATCAGCACCCAATTTACAAACAGATTGAGTAATAGGGTGCCCTTGAGGCCATAGTTAGCTAGGGGCAGGGGCAGGCAGGGTGACCTACAAGGGAGCTGGGCTGATAAATACCTCTCTCACAGACTGGTCTTGGAATTTGATTTGAGATGGTGCAAGCATTGAAAGGTGCTCTAATTGGCATCCAGTGACCCGAGTTCCAGTCCTAACTGTAGAACTGGCCTGCTGTGTGACTTCGGACAAATTTCCTTCCTCTCTGACCTGCACTGCTTTCTTTTGGACCATGAGATGATGGGTCCAGCAAATGTCTCATGTCTGTTCAAGCTCCCTGATTGCAAGACACAGGACTCTGGCAGGAGCTTAGAATAGGGAAGTCCTGGTGACAGAGGATATTTGACTGGCCTCCCACCAAGCTTGAAGAGACTAAAGGAACTGTTGCTATGACAGGGCCATCACCCCCACATCTAAACATGCCTGAGAGTTTGCCCTCCCATCACCATCAACTCCAGACCCTACTCAGCTCTGCTCTTCCTGAGGAACATCCTCTCACCCTTGGCAGTTCCTTCCTCCCTCTTCCACATCAAAAGATATTCATCCTATTGCTCATCTTCTGTGATTTTCAGTCACAGAGCTGGTCAGTCTGCCACTACGTCTTACATAAGGTATCAATGGCTTGTGAAGACAATAATAGTATTGAATGAGCCATCCACCTCATTTGCCTCTCCTCATTTAATCCTCTCCACCATCCTACAGTTTAAAAATGACACCAATAACAAAAACAAACAAAAAAGAAAAAAACACATTTTATACATGAGAAGATGGCAGCCAAGAAAGACACAAGAGGTTGCCAAAATCATTACGATCATTAGTAGTGCAAACAGGATTCAACCTTATCTCTAGGCCAAGATCTTAACTAACTCACTATATGAATAGAGAATTAATTCATAAACATCTCCCCTCCCTCCCCTGGCAAAACTTAAGGACTTTTCCTTAAGCTCAAAGAGTGAGTTGTGGGAGATGATCCAGGGTGCTGAAGAATTACTAATGGGAGACTTTGGGCTGGAGAAGAGATTTCCAGCATGCCAGGCAGGCAGCCACCCATCTGCCTGGCCTTAATTTTGCATATGATAAAAGATATCCTGTCCCTTAATCAAGGAGGCTTCTCTTACTGGCCATCTCTCACCCTCTCACTCCCTTTTTCTATGCCACTCAATAATGTTAATGTGTGTCTTTAAGAAACCTATTACTTTCATGTGCAACTCTAAATGGATCATTCAGATGGCCCCCTGGCATCCCTGCCCCTAAATTAATGCACACACATAGATGCACACATGTACATGCACGTATATGCATGTACACACACTCATATTTGCATGCATTTGCAGTCACTAAAAAAAGTGAATGATAGAAGCACTGTGTATATTACTGAGTTCATAAGATTATGAATTTGTGTATATGAGGGGATGGGCTTGTTTCGTGGGTTTATGAGCAGTATCTATGGGAATATTTATAAAGTATGTGAACTTCTCTCTTCTAGTACTGCCTCTCTATTCCTTGAGGGTGGAGTAAATTTTAGGAATAAGATAGAAAACAGGTCCTTATTTCATGGCAGTGAACACAATTTCCCCCTGTATGCTTAGTCCTTTGACTACATGAGAGATGTTGATCCATCCTCCCGTTTCAAGTCGCAGCTATCCCATAAGGCACTGAGATGCTTTGCACGGTGGTTTTTCTCACTGCACACAGCTGTGGCAGTGCTCTCTCATTTCCCAGGCCAGTGTCTGCTCTTCAGATATATCCCCTCTCTAGGCAGAGGACGTTCAATGTCTTCCACTCCTGTAAAACTCTTTCCATCACTCCCTCAAAAAACAAACAAAAAAGACCATGTTTCTCCTTCCTATGGTCATCTGGGATAGTGCAGCATAATCCTCTTCAAAGGCCCAAGTCATAAATGTTGGCTCTCTTCCTTGGATTACAGTAGGAAAAAAGATGTCAATGCAAACTACTATATTTTCTAAGTAACTTGCCCTTTCTCATAAACTTGTTAAAAGTCAGAAAAGAGTCTGGAGCTGGAAAAATTGATCTCATAGAGGCAGTGAATAGAATGGTGATGACTAGAAGCTAGGAAGGGTAGTGGGAAGATGGGGGATGAAGAAGTGTTGGTTAATGGGTACAAAAATATAGTTAGATAGAAAAAAAATAAGTTCTAGTGTTCAAAAACACAATAGGGCAACTATAGTTAACAGTGATTTATTGTACATTTCAAAATAGCTAGAAGAGAAGATTTAGAATATTCCCAACCAAAGAAATGATGAACATCTGAGGTGAGGAATATCACAATCACCCAGATTTAATCATTACACATTGTATACATATGAAAATACCACATGTAGCCCCTAAATATATACATTTATTATATACCCATGAAAATTAAAAAAACACAGAAAGAGTTTGGAAAAGACTAAGTGGGGTATAAAGTGGGGGGAGTCTGTATTTTTACTCTACTGATAGGGAACATATAATGATTAAGAAATAATATGGAGCTGTTGCAGGAAGGAGCTAAGATAATTAGGCAAACACTGAGTGTCATACTTGGCACCTAATTAGTGCTCAGTAAAACGTTTGTGTGTGTGTGTGTGTGTGTGAGAGAGAGAGAGAGAGAGAGAGTGAGTGTGTGTGTGTGTGTGTGTGTGTGTGTGTGTGTGTGTGTTCATGAAGCCCTGAAAGGTCCCTGTGGTTTGGAACAGAATAAGGGACAGCATTCTCATTCTCTCTGAGACAAGTGATTTCCAGAAGCACTTCTCACTACTCTAAGGCCCGAGCTGAGATTATAATTAATAGCTTTTCCTCACTCAACCCAGATTTCTTTCTCTCATGCTCCAAAACCCTGGCAGCCTGTGCACTTCATTTTTGTTTGGCCAGAGGGGCCATTTCCATCGGCTGAGGTGCCAGGTGCCCCTCTGCCGTAGCAGAGCTCATTAAATGCACGGCCTGTCCTGGGCAGGTGCTTATGGAGGCCTGAGTGCTCATGGCTTCCAGAGTGGTCTGGCTCCAGCCAAATCTGTTGGTGGGGTGAGGGTAGCCAAGGCCTGCCAGCCTTGGTCACACTTATTCACACTGCTCATAGCAGCCAAACTCCAGTGGGATTTAGTCAAGATGGGTCACATGTTTTTAGAGAGTTTACAAAAAATCCAAAGTAAATCTTTGCATAATATGGTAAAATGAAAACCATTTTGGTTTCACATTAAGCAGCCCCACATGGATTTGAGATTTGGTTCTGACAGGCACTGGTTGTGAGACCTTGGGCAAGATTTCTGACCTACCATCATGGGGCTGGGTGCTTTGACCTTGCTCTTCCAAGCACTATGGGCTTACCCACATTATAGAACTGTCTCCACTGAACTGTAATCATCCATTTACTTATTTCCATCTCCACTAGACTATGAGCTCATTGAGGGTATGGACCATGCCTTGTTTACCAATGTAATCTCAGTGCCTAACAATATACCTTCATTGTAGTGCTCAGTAAAGTATTAGGTGGGTGAGTTAACAAGCTGGTGGATGGACGGATGGATGCATGGATGGATGGATGCATGGATGGATGGATGGATGGATGCATGGATGGATGCATGAATGGATGGATGCATGGATGCATAGATAGATGCATGAATGGATGAATTTGTCTAAAGTAAATATTCTCTAATCTATCAAAGGACGGAAATATCACTCCCCAATCTGTCAATGGACAGAAATACCACCTACATCACAGAGAGGTTATGGAGATTAAATGCAATGAGAATCTCTAAATCTTTGTCACACTCCTTGGTATATGAAAGATGCTGAACAAAAACTGACCCCTCTCCTTTGTGTATCCATCTTGCCCACAAGGTGGACAACTTCACCATATCTTACTAGGTAGTGATTATCCATTTGTGAGCTTTCAGCTTTCTAATTCCTTACATGTGACCAGGATAATCTTTAAAACTACAAATCTGGTCACTTTACCCATCCACTAAAAACCATCAAGGATCCCAACAATTAGTGATCAAAGCAAAGTTTCCATCTATCAGGTATCAGAACACTCAGTGTAGCCCGAGTTGCTTCTTACCCACCTCTCCAGACCTGGGTTATTCCCCTCTGCCCCCCAGCCACACTGGCCTTATTCTGCATATTGGGCTTAGGATACACTGGAACACTCACTTTCTCCTCAGGACTTCACATGCATTGCCCCTGCCTCCTGCCTGCAATGGCTCCCCACTCAAGCTAAATCAGAACTTCCTTTTATACACACTCATAGCTTCATAGAATTTTTGTCCTTCATTAAATAGTTTTTGATATTTGTGTGATCACATGCTTAGTGCCAGTCTCCAACATGGTTTCTGTCTTCTTTGCTATATCCTTACCAACTGGCATATTATCCTGACAAAAACAAAAGTATTGATGACTATTTGTTGGTGAAATCCTAAGTTTTCCCCAAACTCTGTTTCATTCAAACCCGCGCATCACACACACTCACCAGCAAAGGTGTGTACATTTTCCTTTCGAATCTACATTTAGGGAGTAGCCATTGCATTTTTGCCCTTCAGCCTGGTATGCTCCCTGGCAAGCTGTAGCTGACACATGTTCTGTTAGAAGCTCAGCATTCGTAAGTTCTGGGGAACTTTAGAGATGCTTTCTTATTCAGCTCCACTCTTCGTCAGTGCACTGGCCATGTGCTGTAGCCCACGTCTCTATGCCCACTTTGTCTGCTTCCTTCCTCCGCATCATGGCAATTACATCCTAGGATTCATTGGAAGGGGAAATCGGCAGCTGAAGCAAATTATGGAGAAAGCAGAGATGGTCTTCCTGCATTCAAAACATCACCACATTTGCTGCATTTCAGGTGATACAGGTCAATAGATGATGCCCTAGAAGAGAAATAAGACAAGGTCCCCTGAAACCAGCCATGAGCTGAGTCTAAACATAAAATCCTCTGGAATCAATCAAGGCAAAATTCAGAACATGCATCCACTGAGGAAAGAAATGCACAAAGGTGACTGAGGAACAGGTACATACGCAGCTTGGAAGAAAAGAGATGCAATATTCTGAACAGTATCCTTTGGAAAAAAAGCTCCTGTTTAGACTTTTTGGATCAAGTCACACTAGAGAAAGGACTTTTGTCCTACAGGGAACTCCCTAGTCATGTCCTTTTTTTTCCTTTTTATTTATAAAGACTAGTGTCTGGGCACTTGGAAAGAGAGTTATTTACAGCATGCCACTTGGAATCAAAGAATAAATACGCCCCTGGGTTTGAAAGCATAGTCCCTAAATTGAATAGAGGGAAAAGTAGGTGTTTAGAGAAAGGCAGACTGGAACCTCTGTGCATCCACAACCTGGCTGGCTGGCCCTGCTTCATTCCCACTTTCTTTCTGTGACTGTTTCTTTTCCATTAAACAGGAAGATCTGTGTGCCATATCAATATGGTTGATATGAGGTTTCAACGTGATAGTACAATATCTAGGGAGGCCTTTGAAAAGGTCAGCCCCTTTCCAAATTCTCTTCTCACATAACTCAGATTTGGTGAGTTTCTTGGGAAACTTTGAGGTTATGGAGCCTGCCAAATTGGATGAGAACCATCATGAACAATTTCCTCACTGGTTATGTTGGAGTTCCTGCCATTGGCTGGAGCAAAAATTTGCATTAGGAAGTCAGTCTTTTGATCCTTGCTGCCTGAATTAGACCTAAAGTGAAATCTAGTTCCAAATTGGAATTATACATCATTTCCTTGAGAAAAGTATATAGGAAGTCATTTAAGGTACACATATACATCTAGAGAGATATTTCTTAAAATTATTCACTTGGGTATCCAATTAGTCATTGAGACGTGACACCTATTCGTTTAAATTGCCTCTCTGAGTTGACATTTTATCTCCATTTCTGCAGCCATTCCTCAATCCAGGCTTCAGCCATTCGGTTTATGGATATTTTTGAGCATCTAACCATGTGTTGTAGGTCTTCAATGCCTCTGGCTGGATTTCTGCAGCAATCTCCAAGCCAGCCCCTCAATGCCAATTCCTCTTTCATGAGCCATCAGAATTATTTTCTTAAAATCCTGCTCTTATACTGTCACTCCCCTATTTCCTACTTCCTATCAATAAATTATACTTATTGGCTTCTAGGTAAGTCCAAACTTCACTGTCTAATTGAAAGGCTCTCCAAAATCTAACTTTACCCCATTTATCCAGACCCCTCCCTATGTCCCCTGCTCACCAGTCACCTCAGAATTATTTTTCTCATTCTCAAACAAGTCACATTGAGCCCCAGTTCTGTGCTTTTGCTTATGTTCTTACCTTTCCTGAAATGTATTCTCTTGGTTTGTGTCTATTGTTGTAGTGTATATATGTTTTCAGTTCTTATCCCCTACACTCATAAAGCTTATTACCATTTTTTTCTCATATCCCCTCCTATTCTTCAAGATCACTTTAAATCCAGTCTCATCCAGGAGGCTTTTGTTAATCTCTCCAGTGCATTTGACCTTTCTTCTCTAAACTCTAAATACATTTATAATTAGTCAAAAGAAAACGACTACTTAATTATTCTCAAAAGATTCATATATTACTTTGTTTTGGTTGTTGTTACTGCTTTTCTTATATTTTGTTCTGTGCTTTCAAAATGAAAATGACTGCTGAGTGTTGCCTGATATGCCAAGTTCTCAGGCAGTTGCTGGCTGGATCTCATGAGTTTGGGGGAAAGTTTTAAAACTGACTTCCTGTGCCTCGGCCCATCTGCTCATTTCTTTGCTGGCTCTGCCCAGAACATTCATTGCAATACTTTTTTACCAGTGAGCAGGGTTCCTGTGTCACTTATTCTGTGCTTGGGCACAGTGCTCCCTTTTGCCCTTTCTTTGTTCTATGGTCAGTCATATGCTTACCATCACAGGTGGCTAATTCAGGGACTGCCATCTGTGCAGATCCAGCCACATCTTTCTATTTCATCTCCCTCCTGCCTACAACCGGATGAGTAGTTGGGTGGCACACACTCTGCAGATCTTGGGTTCCCTGATCAGAACAGAAAGAATGGCTTAGGTCTTCAACCGTTCTAACAGGAGTAAGAGAATTCCTGACCATCACAAGGAAGGTGACTTGAAGCAGCTTTGCAATATGTGATTTTAACCTCTATCCATACCCTTCACTATCTGATAGAGTTATTCCTTTTATAGACATCACAGAAATTTATGTCAGAGCAGCAGTCAGATCTAATTTATGTTAGATCATCTTCTCTAATCTTTTCAATTGGCACATGATAAAATAATAACTCAGAAAAAAGGTGATTTTTCTGAATGTCTCAGATCAAAGTGAAGACAGAATCTGAACACAGATCCTCTTAGTCTCTACCCTGCGCAGTTTCAAGGATGACCTGCTCTTGTGCACACAGTGGACAGTTTAACTTCTTTTGGCTCCCACGCCTGCATCCCGTGAGAAAGACAGCCTCTGATGCAAAAAAAAATGACAAATTAAATTCATAAATCCCATTTCAGTTCAAAAGTATTCGTATGGTTTGCGGGAAGGAAAAAACGTTTGAAGGAAGGTGATTGACACACAATGGTGTGACTGGTGACTACACTGTGAGTCAATGGGAACCTTCTTCTGTCCATGAATCCAAGAAATGGATCTCAGACCCTCGATGTGCTCAAGGATAGACTGAAAGTGGAAACACCTGGCATGGCTGGAGGGCCACAAAACGTTCTAAAATAATTAGAGAAGGAAGTCAGGAGTGACACTTAGGTTAGCTTCTTCAACTCTTGTAACACAAGTGTGTAAAGCACATAAAGTCCACAATGAAATACTGGATTTGAAATAGAAAAAAAAAAAAATCACAAAAGCAAACATCCAAAAACCACTTGCAGTTGTAACTTTCACTTCAATTCACAGATGATTTAATTCCACTTAAAGCTCAGCTCAAATTTCACTGCTTCTCCAAGACTTTTCTCAATCCTCACTGTCAAGTACATTTTTTCTCTAAAATATCATCATAGAAGTTTGTTAATATTTCACTGTGGGCTTGTGTGCCTTGTGGTTTAGCTATTTATGTATTTGTCTGTCTTTCCCACTAGATTGAGAGATTCTTTGGGACAAGAAATCCCTTAATATGCGTTTATATCTCCTTTAGTTAGGATGGCAAGTATGCAATGTTCTGCTTGCCTCTCCCTCATTTCTTGCTCCAGGCAGACATTGATACAATCAGTCACAGCATTTCTTACCAAAATGTTTGGAAAAGACCTCAGAACCCTTTATAACAAAGCCCCCTGGACTTTCTCTATTGACTAATCTAAATTTTCATACAAAAAGTATTTATTTGTTGTATCTAATTACCTTAAGTACTACAGTGATTTGTGCAGCATTGGTGTTCAGTTAATATTTGTTTATTTGAATTAATGCCTACCAGGAATACCTAAAAAGGGCCTAGGAGGTTAGGGTGTGTGTGTGTGTGTGTGTGTGTGTGTCCCCGGTCATTAGGGTCCTGCAGCATGGGCTAAGGGAAGAAGAGTGCTCCAGGGCAGTTTCCTGATGGTATAGGAACCTAAGGCCATAGGATCATTGCAGTGGACTATGTATGGCAGAATTGGGTCCCAGAAAGAGACTAACCATGGGGCCAACAGAAGGGCTTGTTCCAGCTGGACCACAGCTTTGCTTATGGTGGCAAAGACAAGAGAAACTCAAGAAGCATATATTGTAGGCTTGCAAATGTAACTTCCATGCTCTGTGTCTTGCACAGACTTGCATGCTCTATATCTTGCACGGATTGAATAATTAATAATCTGGGATGTCTCCATGAGCTTTTTCTTCTAGGCTTTTCTTAAATGGTCTCTTTATCATGTAGCTTTTTCATCTCTAAATCTAATGCTTTATTTTTCTCTTGTTTTGAATTAACTAGTCCTTTCATTTAAAAAAAAATCTCAGTAGTTTAGTTAGCTAATTAAAAGTATTCCTACTGGGCAAAAACTTGGCAAATTAGGTGTCATTGACCATTTATGAAGGGATTGCCTTTGAATCCAGTTTACTATACAAGTGGCATTTTTATGCAAAGAAAAACCAAACACAGCTTCCTTTGATGACTTTACCTGGGCTCAGATTAGTCTAATTTAGACAGCGATAGAGGCTGCTATGGTTCAGATGCTTTGTCTTCTTTAAATTTCCTGTTGAATTGTGACCTCCAGTGCTGGAGGTGGGGCCTAGTGGGATGTGTTTGAGGCGTGGGGGTGTATTCCTCATGAATAGCTTGGTGCTGTCCTATGGTAATGAATGAGTTATTACTCTATGAGTTCATAAAGGATCTGGTTGTTAAAAGAGCCCAGCACCTCTTCCCTCTCTCTCTTGTTCCCTCTCTAACTATGTGATATGCTGGCTCCCCCTTCATCTTCCATTATGACTGGCAACTTCCTGAGGCCTCACTAGAATCAGATGCTGGTGTCATGCTTGTACAACCTGCAGAACCATGAGCCAGATAAACCTCTTTGCTTTATAAATTACTCAACCTCTGGTATTCCTTTATAACAATGCAAAATGAACTAACACAGAGGCACTGGTACCTCTCATGCTGAATCTCTTCAGTACAGTGAGGGTTCCACTAGAGTAGGCAGTGAAGTCTGCATGTCGGACCGTAAGAATTAATGGAGGGAATACAGATTCCAATGCAAGGGGAAATGAACATACAGAGTGATCATCTCTGGCACGTTGAGATTGACCAGGATCTTCGTGAATTTGATTGCGTTTCCAAGATATTCTTGAACCTATAGTTTGGCCTGTTTCCTAAAATTTGGGAAACACTTTGCCATTATATCTTTTAATATTTCTTCTGTTCTATTCTCTCCTTCTGGGACTCCAATTATACCATTTGTTATTGTCCTACATGTGTCTTTTTCATTATTTTTTCTCTGTGTGCTTCAGGTTGGATTATTTCTATCGATTTCTCTTTGAATTCATTGTTCCTTTATTTAGCTGTGTCAGGTCTGCTGTTAGACATATCCAATATAATTCTTAGTTTTAGATATTGCACCTTTCAGTTTTAGTGTGTTTATTTAGATCTGTTATAAGAGATTCTCTTTCTCTATCAAATAAAGACATTTTAAATCTCTTTGTAATTTTTAAAACCTATATTTTAGATTTAAAATATATTTTTAAATCTATTTTTCATTCTTCTAAGTTCTTTTAATATTTATAATAGCTTTTTGGAGGCCATTATCAGCTAATTCTAATATCTGAATCATGCATGGGTCTGCTGTTTTGGCTATTTTCTCCTCTTGATTATGGGTAACATTTTCCTGCTCCTTTGCATAACTTGAAATTTTATTACATGCCATATATTATGATTTAAACAACTCTAGGGACTGGAGAAAATATTATTTTATCCCAGCGGGCAGACTCTTTGCTAAGTCAGAAAAACAGAGTAAAGGAATGATGACTTCAATTAGATTCAATCTAATGATTCAATTGAGTTAGGTCACATCTGGATTGCAGCTTTATTTACTCTTAGTTCACCTGTTGTTTCAAATGTAAATAGTCAAGATAAGGTCTTACTATTATTACCAGCCCCCATCTCTAGGAGGACTTTGAGCTCTGAGGAACATAAGATAAAGGGAAACTGCTCTCTTTCCATCCCAGCCCTCTACTTCCCAAAATTTGACCATGCACTCAGCCAAAGTCCAGTGGAGAAGAATGAGTGGGTGGAGAGAATTAGTGTTGTGCTGTTGGAGTTGGAGTCTCACAGATTTAATTTTCACATGGCCTGGCACAGTGGATTGAAAAGATTTGCTGGCTTATTCCTAACCCCTACAGGACTGTCTGCAGAAGGAAGTATAGTCTTCCACCCTTTCAGGAGTAGACAAGGCAGAAACTGCCAGAAAAGAAAGCAGACACTATTCTCTGTTCACACAGAAAGGCTCAACTCTCACTTGAATTTAATTCTTTTTGACTTCTTTTTGTAATTACTAATGTCTTTGAAACATATATACTATTTCTGTTAGGTTTTTTTTTTTTTTTTTTTTTTTTTTTTTTTTTGCTTTATTTGTTTGTTTGTTTGCTTAGACAGGGTCTTGGTCTTTTGCCCAGGCTGGAGTGCAGTGGCACAATGTCAGCTCACTGCAACCTCTGCCTCCTAGATTCAGGGAATTCTCATGCCTCAGCCTCCTGAGGAGCCGGGATTACAGGCATGTACTACCACACCTGGCTAATTTTTGTATTTTTTGGTGGAGATGGGGTTCCACCCTGTTGGCCAGGCTGGTCTTGAACTCCTGACCTCAAGTGATCTGCCTGCCTCACCCTTCCAAAGTGCTGGGATTACAGAAATGAGCCACTGCACTTGGTCTATTTTCTGATAGTTTTAGTTCTAGGCAGTGATCTGTCTTAAACTTTCACACCCTAAGCAGAAGCAGAATTCTCTTTGTTAATCATTATGATCATATTCTAAGACTTCCTTATGGAGAGCCTGGAACTGCTCATATTTGTCTTCTTTTGTGAGGATCGGCTGCAGTAGATTTCTTTGGTGGGTCCTGAGACTCTGGTAAAAATCTCAATGGCTTGCCACAAACATTTATTTTCTTGCTCATGGAGATTTAAGTTGGCCCTGGGATCATTTGGGCTTAGCTTTATGCTGAAAGTTGAGTTCAGTTATGATCCATATGCCCCATACCTCTCTTTGGCTATCTAGGACATACTCTTCTTATGATGGCTCTATGAGATTAATAGGATTATGATATACTCTATGGACTGAATGTTTGTGTTCTTCTAAAATTCATATGTTTAAAACCCTAATCTCTAAAGTGATGGTATTTAAAGACTGGGCCTTTAAGAAGTAATTACAGAATGAGGGTGGAACCGCATGATAAAATTAGTGCCCTTACAAGAATAGGCATGAGAGTCCTTGCTTCTTCTCTGTTATCTCTGCCATGTGAGCATACAAGAAGACAGCCATCTGAAAACCAGAAGAGTGCCTTACCAAACACCAGATGTGCCAGTACCTTGATCTTGAGCTTTCCAGCTTCCAGAACTATGAAAAATAAATGTTTGTTATTTAAGCCACCTATACTATATTTGTCATATCAGCCTAAACTGATGAAGACAAAAATGATATACAAACAAATTTAAAGCCTCTGCTCATGTTACATCTCATCGGTTGAGACCATTTATTAAGACAATGTCAACATTAGTGGAGCAGGAAGGAGACTCCACCAACAGAGAAAGACACTGCAAAAGCAAAGTATGGATGCAATTTTATTACAGAAGAAGAAAGTATTTAAAAACATAACTCAGTCTTCCCTTTCAGGATAGGAAGATCAAGGTATGACTGCATTATCAAGATCCTAAAAAAAAAAATGCACTGTTTCTCATACCCATAAAAAGAATCTTTTACATTTTCTGCATTAACCTTTTTATACTGAGCACCCATATGGCAAGTCTCACCCAGGAGGAAGGGAAATAATAGACTTGAGGCAGCTAAAGCGGAGAAGCTGACCCTGCTCCACCTGGAAATGTTCCTCTCACCTGTTTCTCTCAATTCAGATGCTAATAGACAAGTGAGTCTATTAAGGAAAAGGAAAAACAGGTGCCTCACGAAACTAACAATGCAACTACAG
This sequence comes from Saimiri boliviensis, assembly GCF_048565385.1. Lineage (NCBI taxonomy): Eukaryota > Metazoa > Chordata > Mammalia > Primates > Cebidae > Saimiri > Saimiri boliviensis. Next base: position 212,193,340 of record NC_133450.1, on the reverse strand, counting down.
TAGCTCAGATGGCTCACAGAATGGTTGCTGTTGGTAACATACATCTCTATTTGTGCCGTAGAATCGGCCCTAGTACAGTAGTCCTCAAACTTTAGCAAATAATGTAATTACCCAGAAAGCTTATTAAGCAGAGTCCCAGGCCCTAAACCCCAGAGTTTGTAATTTAGTGAGTCTTGGGTGGGATTCAATATTTGGCATTTCAAACAAGTGCCCAGGTGATGCTTCTGCTGCTGGCCTGGGTACTACAACTGAGGGCTATTGCCATAGGTCACAGATTCTCTAAAGCACAGGCAGTTTCCACTCCCCTGAGGACAGTGGGAAGCCTTCATCTTTGAGTTGCCATGATAATCCGCTAGCACTTCTGATGGGCTGACGATGTTCGTAGACAAAAATGTCTATGAATGAAACTGCAGCCTGGTATGTCAGAGAGAGCCCTGCGTTGGAATTGTTGGGTTCTAATTCATCTCTACTATTGACTTGCTTTGCAACTTTGGAGAAGCCATTTTCATCAATCAGGGTCTCAGACTTCTGATACCCTAAAGAAAATCCAAGCACGGTGGCTCACACCTGTAATCCCAGCACTTTGGGGGGCCGAGGCACGTGGATCACAAGGTCAACATGGTGAAACCCCATCTCTATTAAAAATACAAAAAATAGCTGGGCATGTTGGTGCCTGCCTGTAGTCCCAGCTACTCCAGAGGCTGAGACAGGAGAATCACTTGAACCTTGGTTGCAGTAAGCTCAGATTACGCCACTGCACTCCAGCCTGGCGACAGAGGCAGACACAGTCTAAAAAAAAACCAAAAAAACAAAACAAAACAAAACAAACAAGCATTAGATGACTGTTCAATTAGTTGGCCTTTAAGGAATCTAAAAACGTTGAACTAATAGAAACAGAGAGTTGAATAGTAGTTGCCAAGGGCCGGGAGCAGTGGCTCACGCCTGTAATCCCAGCACTTTGGGAGGTTGAGGCAGGTGGATCATGAGGTCAGAAGTTTGAGACCAGCCTGACTGACATGGTGAAACCTTGTTTCTACTAAAAATACAAAAATCAGCCAGGCATAGCAGTGTATGCCTGTAGTCCCAGTTACTCAGGAAGCTGAGACAGAAGAATTGCTTGAACCCGGGAGGTGGAGATTGCAGTGAGCTGAGGTCACACCATTGCACTCTAGCCTGGGAGACAACTAGAGGCTCCATCTCCAAAAAAAAAAAAAAAATAGTAGTTGCTAGAAGATGGGGAAAATGGTGAAATATTGGTCAAAGGATACAAAGATTCAATTGTAACATGAATAAGTTATAAGGATTTAATGTAAAACTTGGTGATTATTGTTAATAATAATGTATTGTTTATTTGAAATTTGATAAGGGAAGATTTTAAGTGTCCTTACCACAAACATATAGAAAATAAAAATGATAACTATGGGTATCAATGGATGTGTTAATTTCATCATGGTCACAATTACACAATATACATGTATGCCTAATTATAACATTATACACCTTGACTATACAGTTTTTATTTGTCAAATATGTTTTTTAAAATAAAAATATTTCATCCATAAATTATACAATTTTGTGTTATTATTGGTAGCTATGCGATCTTGTGAAATTTACTTAAATTCTACAAACCTCAGTTTTTAATCTGTAAAGTGGATATAACCATAATATCTACTTTTGAGGACAGTTGTGAGGATTCAATGAGATTATACACACACGATCTTAGTAAATGCTTAATAATATCACGCGTTGTGATCATTTTAGTTATTCTTAATCATCTGGAATTCACATCGTGGTATTAAGTTTAAGGAGAGAGAGAGAGACCACTTCCAGAGGAAAGAGAAAGGAATATTTAAGGGAGAAAGGAGCTCTAGAGCTGCATCATAAAGGTCAAGTGAGATTTGGGCTTGTGGACATTTCAGGTAGAGAAGAAAGGGAAAGATAGATGGAAGGAGGAATGTGAATGTAAACATAAAGCAGGGAAAATACAGGTTGTGTCTACTGATCAGAGAGAAGGTAAATTTACTGGGAAGCTGCATGTGTGAAGCAATACAGTGGAAAATAATTTAAGTCAGGAACTAAAGCAAGATAAAAGAAACCTGAGTTTACAAGACCCATGACTTTAGATTTTGCTTGGGAGACAATGAGGAATAAATAATAAGTTCAGAGCACAAAGAGCTCATTAGACTTGGGATTAAGACCACATGGCTTTAGATATTTACAGTTTCAGATGGTTCCTTTGACATTCTGAGTTTGTTTTCCTCCTGATTGTGAAATGGAGCTTATGCATATACAGCATAGTGCTGTTCCCAGGATTAAAAGAGAATACACACACGAACACATTTATAGTGGTTTTCTGCACATAGTAGACCCAAAAATAACATTTTTAAAAAGTCATTTTTAAAATAGCTTTAGATTTACAGAGGAGTTGTGATGATAGTACATAGAGTTTCTGTATGCTTGCCACTCAACTTCTTCCCATGTTAACAATTTAATACCCATGATTCATTTATTAAAGCTAAGAAACTAACATGAGTACAATACTATTAACTAAAACAAAGACTTTTATTTGGATTTCAGCAGCTTTATTTTTTTTTTACTAATGTCATTTTCTGTTTCATAATCTAATGCCCTGGTATAGTAGTTCATTTTATCTCCTTAATCTCCTACAATCTGTGATGGTTTTTTGGTATTTCCTTTGCCTCTCATCACCATAACACATTTGAAGGATATTGTTCAGGTATTTTGAGAATGTCCCTCAATTTGGGTTCATCAGACATTTATGGTTATACTAGAGTTAAGTATTTTGAGGATGTCTATCAAAGAGGAGATGGCAACGTATTAGGTGTATAGGTAGGGCAGGCTGCGTAATTTGCAGGGACCAGTAAAATAAAAAATGTAAAGCAATTTGTTTAAAAAAGCAGGAAAAAATGTATTAAAGATAATAATACATAAAGCCTTTATCTCTCAACTTGTCATGATGTTTCTTATTTGCTATTAATATCATTCTAAATAAAAATAACATTTTAAATTATTAAGAAATTTTATTGTCTTTATATAATGCAATGACAGACGTAAGTACATATATAAGAGCATTTGACTCATATGCAGAATCAGCAAAAGTGCACAATTAGTATTTTGAAGCTTGCACATGCATGTGTTTCATTTTTACCCAAACAGCAGAGACAATGCACAAAACGAACTCAACCGTTTTTATATTGCACCTTGATATGCACATGTTCTACCAACACTCCCCCTGCAGTTTATTGATGAATAGCAAAGGACTGAAAAGCAAAGAAATATTGGTTGCCCTACATTTCACTTTCCTTTTGCTATCGTTTTCAGCAGAATTAGCTGAAATATGGAAGTAACATGGGCAAAAAAGGATATGACAGGATTTCATGGGGATTTATGTTTCAGAGAACACCCCTGCTTTCCTTCTCTGTTCAAAGCAAGTTCTTGCTTCAAAGGAAGTATGGTTTCTAAGTGCTGTCAGTGTCCCTGCTTATGAAGTCATAGATGATAGCAAATGTATTAACATTTACCTTGTACTTACTTTGGGCTGAAATTCCGTGCACCACGGGCTCCTTGAAGTCCTGTGCTCATGGGCATCCTAGCTATTTGTAAATCAGGTGGCAAAGGTAAGTAGATATTCGAATTGTACATTATCCTCTCTGCTCATAGACCAGCTTCATTTTCCCATCACACTTCACACATAGAACGTAAGTCCAAAGTTAAAACTATTAAGTATTTCAAGATGCCAAAAGCAGAGCATTAAACTAAGTGTGCAGGCCCTACCAAGGTTGGAACTGTCTGGCTGCACAGGTGACACATCTGTGAAGCCAGTGCTGGGTACAAGGTATCAATGCTACTGTTGCTGTTAACCTTAATTGTTTGGTCAAGGCAGTGCTGCCAGGTTCCTCTGTCACAAAAGTTCCCAGTTTTCTCTTGCCACACTCCATTTGTTAGAAGCAGATCACTGATTCCAGCCTACACTCAAGGGGAGGGGAGTGAAACCTCATGTCCTAGAGGATGGAGTCTCAAAAAATTAGTGGGGCTATGTTAAAACGATCACAATTATTAATATTCATTTTGGGGTAGCTAATGTATTTTGAATCTTGTTAACTCATGGGCCAATTTTGGAATTTCATGACCCACATCTTACCTTCAGTTCTGTGATCCTATGTCTGGCAAAAATGGTACAAAACCTTAGAACTTAACATGAGTATAATACTAAGAGCAAGAGAGCACGTTAAATCTCCCTGCACTATAGATCTCAGCCTCTTATCAGTAAGAGACTCTAGGATTTGGATCTGACCCAGACAATAGGTGAAGTGACCCTCTATCCAGGAACTGCACTGACCTACTTTCCTTGAAAAATCTTTTCCTCTGTGGGCTGTGGACACCACGTGGTGAGGTGGAGTTCTATACATAGAATCATCTCCTAGTGGATGGCTGGGAGTAAGTAATTATCTGCCCATGGTGCAGGGAGCTCCAAGTCCCCTCATCACCCATGGAGTGCACAGCATCTCTGCCTGCCTGCAATTCCCCTCGTTTGGCAGATGCTGTCGGCAGAAGACGCTGAGTGCAGGCGAATTATTTCCACTACTTCCTGCTAATTTCAGTACTGCATTCATCCAAGGCTCTCAAAACTCTTAATCAACAGGAATATGCTACCGTGAGACTGGGTCATAGAGGGACAGCCTAGAGATCTGAGTAGACTAGTGGCAGCTGCTGCCCTCTCTCTGAAAAGAATTAGTGTAGATGTCATCATGCTTGGTGACAGGAGGAGGGATGAGACAGTCTTTTAAGGTCTCTTCCAATCTGGGAAGTCTATGAATATCACTACCAGCTGAGAGTGATTCTCCATGCTTTATTCATCGTGAAAATGACGCAAATTCAGAAAAGCAGCTCTCTCAAAGGTAGGTGGCCACTAAACCAGGCATTGAGACACTTAGCATTCTGAAAACACTTGCTGAGGAACGTCCTTGAGTTTTTAATAAAAGGTCATTTTAGGTATAGACAGAGGAAGCATACTGTACTTAGTAATATGTAGAAATAGACTGAAAGTCTTTAAGTTGAATAGCAGTAAGCTATGGTTGCCTAGAAAAGCTATTGTAATTATAGATTTTGTTAACAGAAGTAAAAGATATTGGATAAGGAAGGAGACAATTTATCTTTCGTGGTGATCAGAACTTACCTGGACCATACTGTTCCATTCTTGTTGTACTTGGAGGTTTAGGAGAAATTAAAGACTTTCAAAGAGAGGTCATCCAGATTGTGAAGGGTCTCAGAATCATGCTAATAATAATAATAACAACAACAACAACAACAACAACAACAACACAGCTGGAAGGATCAGGCATGTAAAGCCTGAAAAACTGGAAACTGATAGACTTATGACCGTTATCTTCCCATATGGTGGAATGAAACCTGAAAGAAATTTCCACCAGTTCTAGTGAGGCAGTCATGAGGATTTTTGTCTCAATAGTGTGTAACGAAGACCTTTAGAACATCCAGAGCTGTGCAATGTTGGAATTGTGGATCCTGGCACACACTCAGCAGAAGTAGCCTGAGATAGCTATTAATGATGCTGAAGAGGTGCTTAAACAGTGAGTAATCTATTTCTAAGTGCAAAGACTCACTACAGTTATCAATTTTCTTCATATTAATCTCTAAAATTCACGTAATTGCAATCAGCATCTACTGTAGGATTTTCTTTATTTTAAAAGTTTTCAAATATACAGTAAAATTGAAATAACTGCAGTAAGCACCATATGCCCACCACATAGATGCTATCCTCGACAGCTTTTATAATTACAACTTTATTGAGATTTGCCATAAAATTCAACTATTTAAGGTGCCCAATTCATTGTTTTTCCAGCATATAGTACTCACAGAGCTGTGAAGCCATTACCATAATTGATTATATATTTTCATCACTCCTCCAGAAAACACCATTCCCATTATCGGTCACTTTCCTTCCCACCCTCACTCCCCATGTTCTTTCAACCATGCCCTAGTGCTAGGAAACCAATGATCTACTTTCCGTCTGTACAAACTTGCCTATTCTAGACATTTCATACAAATGAAATCATACAATATGTGACATTTTATTACTGTATCTTCTTTCACTTGGCATAATATCTTCAAGGTTTATCCATGTTGCCGCATGTATCAGAAACCCCAGAAATATAAATATGTCCATGCGTACACTTCTTCTTCTACTTTTTTTTTTTTTTTTGAGATGGAGTCTCACTCTGTCACCCAGGCTGGAGTACAGCAGTATGATCTCATCTCACTGCAACCTTCACCTACTGGGTTCAAGGGATTATCCTGCCTCAGCCCCCTGAGTAGCTGGGATTACAGGTGCCCACAACCAGGCCCAGCTAATTTTAAAAATATATATATATTTAGCTTAAACTAATAGTTTTGCTATGTTGGCCAGGCTGGTCTTGAACTCCTGATCTCAAGTGATCTGCCCACCTGGGCCTCCCAAACTGCAGTAGTTACAGTCATGAGCCACCACACCCAGGCAACGTTTTATTTATTCAGTCATCAATTGGTGGACATAGGTTGTTTCCACTTCCTAGCTTCCAGAATTGTGAGCAATAAATTTCTGTATTAGTAAGAAGAAAAGAGAAGAGAAGAAGAAGGAGGAGATCTCCATGAACATTCATGTACAAATCATTGTGTGGATGTATATTTTTATTTCTCATATGATTAGATTTGCTGGATCTAAGTAGGTATTTATTTATGTTTATCAGAATCTGTCAGAACTTTCCCTGCAGTAGTTGTACCATTTTATAATAGATACCACTTGATTATATTCTTTATAAACAAGAATATAAGAGAGTTCTGATTGTTCCACATCCTTGTCAACATATAATGTTACCAATATATTTAATTTTGGCCATTTTCTTAGGCATGTAGTTATGTCTTATTATGTTTTAATTTGCACTTATATGATTACTAATCATATTAAGTACGTTATGATTTGCTCATTGATCATTTGTATATTTCTTTTGTGAAGAGTATACAAATATTTTGCCTTCTATTTATTGAGTTGACTTTTTATGTTTGAGTTATAGGAATTATTTATATACCCAGGGTAAATAGTCCTTTATTGAATATTTATTAATATTTTCTCACAGCCTATAACTTGTCTATTCATTTTCTCAGTGGTGTCTTTTGATGAAAAGACTTTTTTAATTTTGAGGAGGCTATATTAACAGGTTTTGTGTCTTATAGTTATGCTTTCTATGAACTGTTTAAGATCTCTGTATTTATTCCCCAATAATGAGGATCATCAGCTATGCTTCTAAATCATAAAAGTTTTATGGTTTTAGCTTCTGTATTTAAGTCTATAATTCATCTCAGATGAATTTTTGGTAAGGGTTGAAGTTCATTTTTTTTTTTTTTTTTTTTTTTTTCCATATGAACATCCAGTTACTTCACCACGTTTTTAGAAAAAGCTTTTGCGGGGTAACATTGAATTGCTCTGATGCTTTTGTTAAAAAAAAAAAAAGAAAAAACAAATGGCACTTTTAAGTGTGGATCTATTTCTGAACTCTCTATTGTATCGATCTATTTGTCAATTACAGTGCCAATGTCACAGGGTCTGGATAATTTAGATTTTCTAAATTTTTTCTCAGAAATACTTTGTAATTTTTAGTGTAGAAGTCTTGTGTACATATTGAAAACTTTTTCTTAGTATTTTACACACTGATGCTACTATAAAGGGAATTGCTTTGAATTTCATTTCTTTATTGTTTGCATAATTGTATGTATAACAATATAATTGATTTCTAAAATGAAGTATACATGTACAGAAACTGCAAAAATTATAAATGTATAGCTCTATAAATTTTCACAACATATAAACTACTTTTAAAAGTAGATTCTATTTTTTAGAGCAGTCATGTTCACAGCGAAATTGAGCAAAAGGTACAGAGACTTCCCATATACCCCTTGGCCTCATACATGCAAAGCCTTTTCCATTATCAACATTCCCAAACATAGTGATACATTTGTGGCAATTCATGAATCTATATTGATAATTATCACACAGAATTCATAGTTTACATTAGGTTCATTCTTGGTGTTGTACATTTTGTGGGTTTAGACAAATGTATAATGGCATGCATCTACAATTATAGTATCATACAGAGTATTTTCACTGCCCAGAAATTCTCTGTTTCACCTCTTCATCCCTGGCAACCACTGATCTTTATGCTGTCACCATAGCTCTGTTGTTTCCAGAATGTCAGTTGGAATAATACAGTATCCAGCCTTTTCAGATTGCCTTCTTTCACTTGATTATATGCACTTAAGATTCCTCCATGTCTTTCCATGGCTCGATAGCTCGGTTTTATTCATACTGAGTGATATTCCAATGTTTAGAAGTACCAGTTTTCTTATCCTTTCACCTACTGAAGGACCTCTTGGTCACTTCTAAGTTTGGGCAATTGGGAATAAAGCTGCTATAAACATCGTGTGTTGTTTTTTGTGCAAATGTAATGGTTTTTTTTTTTTTTTTTTTTAAATTGTACTTTAGGTTCTGAGGTACTTGTGCAGATCATGCAGGATTGTTACATAGGTGCATACATGGCAAAGTGGTTTGCTGCTTTCACCTCCCATCACCTATATCTGGTATTTCTACTCACGTTATCCTTCTCCACCCTCCCCACCCACTGCTGTCCCTTCTCTAGCCCCCTCAACTGACCACAGTGTGTGGTGCTCCCATCCCTCTGTCCACATGTTCTAATTGTTCAACACCACCTATGAGTGAGAACATGAGGTGTTTGGTTTTCTGTTCTTGTGTCAGTTTGCTGAGTATGATGGTTTCCAGATTCATCCATGTCCCTACACAGGACACGAACTCATTGTTTTTTTTATGGTTGTGTAGCATTCCATAGTGTATATGTGCCACATTTTCTTGACCCAGTCTATCGTTGATGGACATTTGGGTTGGTACCAGGTCTTTGCTATGGTAAACAGTGCCACAATGGACATATGTGTGCATGTGTCTTTATAATAGAGAAATTCATAATTCTTTGGGTATGTATCCAGTAATGGGATTGCCGGGTCGAATGGAATTTCTATTTCTAGGTCCTTGAGGAGTCGCCACACTGTCTTCCACAATGGTTGCACTTATTTGCACTCCCACCAACAGTGTAAAAGTGTTCCTATTTCTCCTCATCCTCCCCAGAATCTGTTATGTCCTGATTTTTTAATGATCACCATTATAACTGATGTAAGATGGTATCTCAATGTGGTTTTGATTTGCATTTCTCTAATGACCAGTGATGATGAGCACTTTTTCTTATGTTTCTTGGCCTCATAGATGTCTTCTTTTGTAAAGTGTCTGTTCATATCCTTTGCCCACTTTTTAAAATCTGTTTTAGTTCTTTGTAGATTCTGGATATTAGCCCTTTGTCAGATGGGTAGATTGCAAAAATTTTTTCCCATTCTGTTGGTTGCTGGTTCACTCTAATGATTGTTTCCTTTGCTCTACAGAAGCTCTGGAGTTTAATTAGATCCCATTTGTCTATTTAGGCTTTTGCTGCTATTGCTTTTGATGTTTTAGCTATGAAGTCCTTGACTATGCCTATGTCCTTAATGGTTCTACCTAGGTTTTCTTCTAGGGTTTTTATGGTGTTAGGTCTTACGTTTAGATCTTTAATCCATGCGTAGTTAATTTTAGTGTAAAGTGTCAGGAAGGGGTCCAGTTTCTGCTCTCTGCACATTGCTAGCCTGTTTTTTCAACACCATCAATGGTTTATTAAACAGGGAATCCTTTCCCCATTGCTTGTTTTTCTCAGGGTTGTCAAAGATCATATGATTGTAGATGTGTGGTGTTCCTTCTGAGGCCTCTGTTCTGTTACATTGGTCTTTGTATCTGTTTTGGTACCAGTACCATGCTGTTTTGATTACTGTGGGCTTGTAGTACAGTTTGAAGTCAGGCAACATGATGCCTCCAGCTTTATTCTTTTTGCTTAGGATTGTTTTGGTTATGCAGGCTCTCTTTTGGTTCCATATGAAGTTTGAAGTGGTTTTTACCAGTTCTGTGAAGAAGGTCATTGGTAGCTTGATGGGGATAGTGTTGAATCTATAAATTACTTTGGGCAGTATGGCCATTTTCACAATGTTGATTCTTCCCAACCATCAGCATGGAATGTTTTTCCATCTGTTTGTGTTCTCTCTTATTTCATTGATCAGTCGTTCCTAGTTCTCCTTGAAGAGGTCCTTTACATCCTTTGTTAGTTGTATTCCTAGGTATTTTATTCTCTTTGTAGCAATTGTGAATGGGAGTTCACTTTTGATTTGGCTCTCTGTTTGTCTGTTATTGGTGTATAATCTCCTGCTTGTGATTTCTGCACATTGATTTTGTATCCTGAGACTTTGCTGAAGTTGCTTATCAGTTTCAGGAGATTTTGGGCTGAGACAATGGGGTCTTCTAAATATACAATCATGTCATCTGCAAATAGAGACAATACGGCTTTCTCTTCTCCTAATTGAATATCCTTTATTTCCTTTTCTTGCCTGATTGCTCTGGCTAGAACATCCAATACTATATTGAATAGGAGTGGTGATAGAGGGCATCCTTGTGTTGTGCCAGATTTTGAAGGGAATGCTTCCAGTTTTTGCCTGTTCAGTATGATATTGACTGTGTGCTCATCATAAATAGTTTTTATTATTTTGTATATGTTCCATTGATACCTAGTTTATTGAGGGTTTTTACCATAAAGGGCTGTTGAATGTTGTCGGAGATTTTCTCTGCATCTATTGAGATGATCATGTGGTTTTTGTCTTTGGTTCTGTTTATGTGATGGATTACGTTTATAGACTTATGTATGTTGAACCAGCCTTGCATCCCCAGGATGATGCCTACTTGATCATAATGAATAAGCTTTTTGATTTGCTGTTGCATTATGTTTGCCAGTATTTTATTGAAGATTTTTGCATGGATGTTCATCATGGATATTGGCCTGAAGATTTCTTTTTGAGTTGTGTCTCTGCCCAGTTTTGGTATTAGGATGATGTTGGTGTCATAAAATAAGTTGGGGAAGACTCCTTCTTTTTGTATTGTTTGGAATAGTGTCAGAAGGAATAGTACCAGCTCCTCTTTGTACATCTGGTAGAATTCAGCTGTAAACCCATCTGGACATGGGCTTTTTTTTTGGTTGGTAGGCTATTAATTGCTGCCTCAACTTCAGCTCTTGTTACTGGTCTATTCAGGGTTTCAACTTCTTCCTGGTTTAGTCTTGGGAGAGTGCAAGTGTCCAGGAATTTATCCATTTCTTCCAGATTTACTGGTTTGTGTGCATAGAGTTGCTTGTAGTAATCTCTGATGGTAATATGTATTTCTGTGGTGTCAGTGGTGACATCCCCATTATTGTTTTTTATTGCATCTGTTTGATTCTTCTCGCTTTTCTTTTTTATTAGGCTGGTTAGCAGTCTATTTTGTTGTTCTTTAAAACAAAAAACAGCTCCTGGATTTGTTGATTTTTTTGAAGGGTTTTTTTGTGTCTCTGTCTCCCTCAGTTCTGCTCTAATCTTAGTTATTTCTTGTTGTCTGCTAGCTTTTGAGTGTTTTTGATCTTGTTCTGATGATAGGGTGTCAATTTTATACTTTTCATTTCTCCTCATGTGGGCATCTATTGCTATGAATTTCCCTCTAGACACTGCTTTAAATGTGTTCCAGAGATTCATGTATGTTGTGTCTTTGTTCTTGTTGGTTTTGAAGAACATCTTTATTTCTGCCTTAATTTCATTGTTTATCCAGTCGACATTCAGGAGCCAGTTGTTCATTTTCCATGTAGTTGTACAGTTTTGAGTTAGTTTCTTAATCCTGAGTTCTAACTTGATTGCACTGTTGTCTGAGAGACTGTTATGTTTTCTGTTATTTTGCATTTGCTGAGGAGTTATTTACTTCCAATTATGTGGTCAATTTTAGAGTAAGTGCAATGTGGTGCTGAGAAGAATATATGTTCTATGGATTTGGGGTGGAGAGTTCTGTAAATGTCTATTAAGTTCCCTTGTCCTGATCTGCATTCAAGTCCTGGATATCCTTGTTGATTTTCTGTCTCGCTGATCTGTCTAATATTGACAGTAAAGTGTTTAAGTCTCCCACTATTATTGTGTGGGAGTTTAAGTCTCTTTGTAGGTCATTAAGGACTTGCTTTATGTATCTGGTGCTCCCGTATTGGGTGCATATATATTTAGAATAGTTAGCTCTTCTTGTTATATTGATCCTTTTACCATTATGTAATGCCCTTCTTTGTCTCTTTTGATCTTTGTTGGTTTAAAGTCCGTTTTATCAGAGACTAGGATCACCACCCCTGCTTTTTTCTGCTCTCCATTTGCTTGGTAAATATTCTTCCATCTCTTTATTTTGAGTCTATGTGTGTCTTTGCAAATAAGATGGTTCTCCTGAATACAGCGCACCAATGGTTCTTGGCTTTTTATCCACTATGCCAGTCTGTGTCTTCTGATATGGGCATTTAGTCCATTTACATTTAACGTTAATATTGTTATGTGTGAATTTGATCCTGCCATTTTATTACTGCTTGGTTGTTTTGCCCTTTGGTTGGTGGAATTTCTTCATTGTGTCATAGGTCTTTCCATCTTTTTTTCAATGGCTAGTACTGGTTTTTTCCTTCTGTGTTTAGTGCTTCCTTCAGGAGCTCTTGTAGGCCTGGTCTGGTAGTGACAAAATCTTTCACCAATTGCTTGTCTGTAAAGGATTTTATTTCTCCATCACTTATGAAGCTTTGTTTGGCTGGATATGAAATTCTAGGTTGAAAGTTCTTTTTTTTTAAGGATGTTGAATATTGCCCCCTACTCTCTTCTGGCTTGTAGGGTTTTTGCTGAGAGATCTGCTGTTAGTCTGATGTGCTTCCCTTTTTGGGTGACCTGACCCTACTCTCTGGCTGCCATTAGCATTTTTTGCTTCATTTCAACCCTGGTGAATTCTGCCGATTATGTGCCTTGGGGTTGCTCTTCTAGAGGAGTATAGTTGTGTTGTTCTCTGTATTTCCTGTATTTGAATGTTGGCCTGCCTTGCTAGGTTGGAGAAGTTCTCCTGGATAATATACTGAAGAGTGTTTTCCAGCTTGGATTCATTCTCCCTGTCATCTTCTGGTATACTGATCAAGTGTAGATTAGGTCTTTTCACATAATACCATATTTCTTGATGGTTTTGTTCATTTCTTTTCACTCTTTGTTCTCTTTTCTTGCCTTCTCATTTTATTTCATTGAGTTGATCTTCAATCTCTGTTATCCTTTCTTCTGCTTGATCTATTCAGCTATATAAACTTGTATATGTTTCACAAAGTTCTTCTGCTGTGTTTTTTAGCTTCATCAAGTCATTTGTGTTCTTCTCTAACCTGGTTATTCTAGTTAGCATTTCGTTTAACCTTTTTTCAAGGTTATTAGTTTCTTTGCATTTGGATAGAAAATGTTACTTTAAGTCAGAAAAGTTTGTTATTACCCACCTTCTGAAGCCTGCCTCTGTCAATTCATCAAATTCATTTTCTGTCCAGCTTTGTTCTCCTGCTGGTGAGGAGTAGTGATCTCGTGGTGGGGGAGAAGCATTCTGGTTTTTGATGGTTTCATTCTTCTTGTGCTGGTTTCTTCTCATCTTGTTGTATTTATATAGTCTTGATTTCAGGTAGCTGCTTGGGGATGCTGCCTTCCCTTTGTCTGCCTGCAGAAGTGCTGCTCGGCTGCCACAGATTCAGTGGAGCTGCTGTGTCTTTTATTTACTCAGGAAAATTGGGCTGGCTTCCGCAATGGCAACTGTTCTTCTCCCTACAGAGTGCAGTCATTCCTGGTCACTCTCTAACTGATGTTCTGGGTGAAAAACTCTGGAGTGAGAGGTTTTTAGCCTGCTGGGCTTTGTGCTCCTTTCAGGGGGAGACCCATCCTGCTGTATGGGTTGTTTCCCTGCTTTCATTTCCCCACTTCCATTTCCCCTTCTTTCTGGGGGGCAGGTAGCTTCATCCAGCCAGCTTTCTGGCTTTCCCATCAGCCAGTGCTTCTGTCTAGATCTATGCTGAAAGCCCTGGCATCGAAGTTGTTGCTCTGCCCTATTCAAGCAGCTCGCTGAGGCGTTTCAGACTGGTGAAGATCTCTTGTACTGTGGGTTGTAGAGGGCTTGGGTGGAGCACTGCATCCAAACCAAAGTCCCAGAGGGAGAGATCCCTGGTCCTCCAGTCAGTTGCATACACCTCCCAGGTGGGGCAGTGCCCTGCCTTGCCTCAACTTGCCCTATTTGGTTTACACTCACTGTCTAATCAGACACACAAAGTGAACCTGGTACCTCATTTGGAATTGTGGAGACCACGGGGCTTTTGAGTGTCTCTCTCTCTGGGAGCTGCTCTCTGGAGCTGCCTCTTCTTTGGCCATCTTGGGATATCCTAGACATAAGTTTTTAACTTTGAGTAAATACCAAGGAGTATAATTGCTGGATAGTATAATAATAGTATGTTTTAATTTTTGCAACAAAACACCAAATTTTCCTCCAAAGTGGCTGTATCATTTTATTCCCATCAGAAGTGAATGAGAGCTCCCATTGCTCCACATCCTTGCCAACATTTGGTGTTGTTTATGCTCTGGATTTTGGCCATGCTAATAGATATGCAGTGATTGTAGTTGATTTTTCGAACAAAATCTTGTGTAGCTTTTTAGATTTTCCATGATTTTTTTTTGTAAAGAATTACATCATTTTCACATAGACAGTTTTGCTTCCTTTTTTTCTGATTTTTATGCCACTGACAACTTTTTCTTATTATTGCAAATGGTTAGGATTTTCAGTATGATGTTGAGTAGAAGTGATGAAAGTGGGAATCCTTGCTTTGCTCGTGATCTTAGGAGAAAAGTGTTCAATGTGATACCACAAAGGATGATGTTATCTGTAAGTTTTACAGATTCCCGTTATTGGTTTGAAAATACTTCCCTGTATTCCACATTTGCTGATAAGTTTTATCATTATTTGGTGCTGGATTTTGTGTAAATGTTTTTTCTGCATCTATTGAGATAATTGTATTGTTTTAATTTTGTTAATATGATGAATTACATGCATTTTTTGTTGAAGTAAAATTTGCATACTATAAAATTAAGCATTTTAAAATGAACAGTTCAGAGAATATAAAACCAAATTGTACACATGGGATAAACTCTTATATGGTCATAATGATATGGGGGGGGTAGGGAAGTGATTGGTAGAGAAGTCGGGGGTCCTTGGGGAAGGCTCCACCTTGGGCCTCTGCCCCCGGGACTAAATGAGGACAGGCATATCTGTTTTCATGCCCAAAAAGTTTCCTTTTGGTCTGCAATGTCCCTTATCCTGTGCCCATAAAAGCTCGGGACTGTAGTGAACCACACACAAGCAGCTGGATGTAGAGAGGAGCAGAACACACCAACAGACACTAGCAGACACTGGCAGGTCATCAACAGCAGAATAACATGGACTCTGAGGTGGATTCGACTGGGAGCAGTTAGAGGAGAGTCTGGCCACTGGGTACCCCCTCTCCAGAGAAAGACCACCTTCCCACTCCATTCCCCTTCTGACTCCCCATCCATTTCACTGGGAACTACCTCCACCACTCAGTAAAATCTTGCACTCATCCTCTAAGCCTACATGTGATCTGATCTTCTAGTACGCTGGGGCAAGAACCTGAGATACAGAAATCTCTCTGTCCTTAAAATAAGGCATAGGCTCTAATTGAACTGATTAACACAAGCTCCCTACAGATGGCAAAGCTAAAAAATGGCATTGCAACACATGCCCACTGGGGCTTCAGGAGCTGTAAACACTCAACCCTAGATGCTGCTGTGGCATCAGAACCCAAAAACATTCCCCCAACCTACATGCTCCCTGTAGGGATTTGAGCACCAGGACATTGAGGAAGTGAGTCACACCCCTGTCACATGCACTGAGACCTGGATAAGGGAATGTCTCCCATTTCAATAATAAGCTATCTTTTAAGGCTAGGCACAGTGGCTCACACCTGCAATCCCAGCAATTTAAGAGGCAGAGATGGGTGGGTCACCTGAGGTTAGGAGTTCAAGGAGTTAGCCTGGCTATTATTGTGAAACACCATCTCTACTAAAAATACAAAAATAAGCCAGATATGGTGATGTATGTCTGTAGTCTAAGCTTACTTTGGAGGTTGAGGCAGGAGATTCGCTTGAACCAAGAGGTGGCGGCTGCAGTGAGCCAAGTTGGCACCACTGCACTCCAGGCTGGGTGACAGTGTGAGACTCTGTCTCAAAAATAAATAAATACATAAATAAATAAATAAATAAATAATCTTTTAAGATACTGCATTTGATATGCTAATACTTTGTGAAACATTTTAATGTAAATGTTTATGAAAGAAATTGATGTAAAATTTTCTCCTTTGACAATGTCTCTGTGAATTTATAAGACCAACATACATCAGATGTATGTTGGTCTTACAAAATGCATCGGGATGTATTTCTTCTTCCTTTATACTTTCAAATATTTTGTGTAATATTGTTATTTCTTTCTTAAATATTTGGTTGAATTCACCTAGCAAACATTTCTGAGGCAAGGGTTTCTTTGTGACAAGGTCTCCGTTAACAGATTTAATCTTGAAAATTGGCAGTTTATATTCCTGACTCTGTCAATTTGGGTCTCTTGTATTATTTAAAGAATTTGTTCATATATTTGAAATTGTCAAATTTGTTGGTATTAAGTGATTTATAATATTCTGTTATTTTAAATATATATTTATTAAATATTTTTAAAACATAATATTTTTATATTTAATCTGTGATGATCGTCTCTCTTCATTCTTCATGTTAGTAATTTGTGCTCTTGTTCTTTTTTGATTTGAGTTTTTTTTTTTAAATTCAGTCTTGCTGAGAGTTTATCAATTTTGTTAATCTTTTAAAATAACCAACTTTTGGTTTTGTTAATTTTCTTTATTTTTGTATTTCATTTTCTTCTACTTTTTAATATTTTCTTTCTTCTATTTACATTGGATTTATATTGCTGGTTTTTTTTTTCTGGCTTTTTAAGGTGGTACTTTAGATCATTAATTCTAGGCATTTGTCCCTTTTTGGTATAAGTGCTTAAAACTATAAATTCTCCTTTGAGTGTTGCTTTAGCTGTATCCTACAAATTTTGATATGTAGTCTTCTTCTTATTCAGTAGAAAATGTTTTCTAATTTGCCTTTTGACTTCTTTTATGATCCATAGCTTATTAACTATTCTATTATGTGATTTCCGTTTTTCTTCCAGAAAGCTTAATTGTTACTAATTTATAAACTAATTCCATTGCCTATAGAGAATATTCTCTGTATTATTTAACTCTTTTTTTAATTGCATTTTAGGTTTTGGGGTACATGTGATGAACATGCAAGATTGTTGCATAGGTACACACATGGTAGTGTGGTTTGCTGCCTTCCGTCCCCTCACCTGTATCTGTCATTTCTCCCCATGCTATCTCTTCCCACCTCCCCACCACCCCGCCCCTCCCCCATTTCCCCCCAACAGACCCCAGTGTGTAGTGCTCCCCTCCCTGTGTCCATGTGTTCTCATTGTTCAACACCTGCCTATGAGTGAGAATATACGGTGTTTGATTTTCTGCTCTTGTGTCAGTTTGCTGAGAATGATGGTTTCCAGGTTCATCCATGTCCCTACAAAGGACGTGAACTCATCGTTTTTTGATGGCTGCGTAATATTCCATGGTGTATATGTACCACATTTTCCCTATCCAGTCTATCATCGTTGGGCATTTGGGTTGGTTCCAGGTCTTTGCTATTGTAAACAGTGCTGCAATGAACATTCGTGTGCACGTGTCCTTGTAGTAGAATGATTTATAATCCTTTGGATATATACCCAGTAATGGGATTGCTGGGTCAAATGGGATTTCTATTTTTAGGTCCTTGAGGAATCGCCACACTGTCTTCCACAATGGTTGAATTAATTTACATTCCCACCAACAGTGTAAAAGTGTTCCTATTTCTCCACATCCTCTCCAGCATCTGTTGTTTCCCGATTTTTTAATGATCGCCATTCTAGTTGGTGTGAGATGGTATCTCAATGTGGTTTTGATTTGCATTTCTCTGATGACCAGTGATGATGAGTATTTTTTCATATGTTTGTTGGCCTCCTGTATGTCTTCTTTTGTAAAGTATCTGTTCATATCCTTCGCCCATTTTTGAATGGGCTTGTTTGTTTTTTTCTTGTAGATCTGCTTTAGTTCTTTGTAGATTCTGGATATCAGCCCCTTGTCGGATGGGTAGGCTGCAAAAATTTTTTCTCATTCTGTTGGTTGCCGATTCACTCTACTGACTGTTTCTTTTGCCGTGCAGATGCTGTGGAGTTTGATTAGGTCCCATTTGTCTATTTTGGCTTTTGTTGCCATTGCTTTTGGTGTTTTGGTCATGAAGTCCTTGCCTACACCTATGTCCTGAATGGTTTTGCCTACATTTTCTTCTAAGGTTTTTATGGTATTAGGTCTGATGTTTAAGTCTTTAATCCATCTGGAGTTAATTTTGGTGTAAGGTGTCAGGAAGGGGTCCTGTTTCTGCTTTCTGCACATGGCTAGCCAGTTTTCCCAACACCATTTATTAAACAGGGAGTCCATTTCCCATTGCTTGTTTTTGTCAGGTTTGTCGAAGATCAGATGGTTGTGGGTATGTTGTATTTCCTCTGAGGCCTCTGTTCTGTTCCATTGGTCTATATCTCTGTTTTGGTACCAGTACCATGCTGTTTTGATTACTGTAGCCTTGTAGTATAGTTTGAAGTCCGGTAGTGTGATGCCTCCTGCTTTGTTCTTTTTGCTTAGAATTGACTTGGCTATGCGGGCTCTCTTTTGGTTCCATATGAAGTTTAAGGTGGTTTTTTTCCAGTTCTGTGAAGAAGGTCATTGGTAGCTTGATGGGAATAGCATTGAATCTGTAAATTACTTTGGGCAGTATGGCCATTTTCACGATGTTGATTCTTCCTAACCATGAACATGGAATGTTTTTCCATCTGTTTGTATCCTCTCTTATTTCATTGAGCAATGGCTTGTAGTTCTCCTTGAAGAGGTCCTTTACGTTCCTTGTTAGTTGTATTCCTAGGTACTTTATTCTCTTTGTAGCAATTGTGAATGAGAGTTCGTTCTTGATTTGGCTCTCTTGAAGTCTATTACTGGTGTATAGGAATGCTTGTGATTTTTGCACGTTGGTTTTGTATCCTGAGACTTTGCTGAAGTTGTTTATCAGTTTCAGGAGACTTTGGGCTGAGATGATGGGGTCTTCCAGATATACAATCATGTCATCTGCAAATAGAGACAATTTGATTTCCTCCTTTCCAATTTGGATACCCTTTATTTCTTTTTCTTGCCTGATTGCTCTGGCTAGAACTTCCAGTACTATATTGAATAGGAGTGGTGAGAGAGGGCATCCTTGTCTAGTGCCAGATTTCAAAGGGAATGCTTCCAGTTTTTGCCCATTCAGTATGATATTGGCTGTTGGTTTGTCGTAAATAGCTTTTATTGTTTTGAGATACGTTCCGTCAATACCTAGTTTATTGAGGGTTTTTAGCATAAAGGGTTGTTGAATTTTGTCGAAAGCCTTCTCTACATCAATTGGGATAATCATGTGGTTTTTGTCTTTGGT
The DNA here is from genome assembly GCF_048565385.1 of Saimiri boliviensis. Classification (NCBI taxonomy): domain Eukaryota; kingdom Metazoa; phylum Chordata; class Mammalia; order Primates; family Cebidae; genus Saimiri; species Saimiri boliviensis. Next base: position 212,173,699 of record NC_133450.1, on the reverse strand, counting down.
TCTGTTTATGTGGTGAATTACGTTTATGGACTTGCGTATGTTGAACCAGCCTTGCATCCCCGGGATGAATCCTACTTGATCATGGTGGATGAGCTTTTTGATATGCTGTTGCAATCGGTTTGCCAGTATTTTATTGAAGATTTTTGCATCTAAGTTCATCATGGATATTGGCCTGAAATTTTCTTTTCTTGTTGAGTCTCTGCCGGGTTTTGGTATCAGGATGATGTTTGTCTCGTAAAATGATTTGGGAAGGATTCCCTCTTTTTGGATTGTCTGGAATAGTTTCAGAAGGAATGGTATCAGCTCCTCTTTGTATGTCTGGTAGAATTCGGCTGTGAACCCATCTGGACCTGGGCTTTTTTTGGGTGCTAGGCTCTTTATTGCTGCCTCGACTTCAGACCATGTTATTGGTCTATTCAGGGTTTCGGCTTCTTCCAGGTTTAGGCTTGGGGGATGCAGGTGTCCAGGAATTTATCCATTTCTTCCAGGTTTACTAGTTTATGTGCATAGAGTTGTTTGTAATAATCTCTGATGATGGTTTGAATTTCTGTGGAATCTGTGGTGATATCCCCTTTATCGTTTTTTATTGCATCAATTTGGTTATTCTCTCTTTACTTTTTTATTAATCTGGCTAATGGTCTGTCTATTTTGTTGATCTTTTCAAAAAACCAGCTCCTGGATTTCTTGATTTTTTGAAGAGTTTTTTGTGTCTCTATTTCCTTCAGTTCTGTTCTGATCTTAGTTATTTCCTGTCTTCTGCTTGGTTTTGAGTTTTTTTGATCTTGCTCCTCTAGCTCTTTCAATTTTGATGATAGGGTGTCAATTTTCGATCTCTCCTTTCTTCTCATGTGGGCACTCATTGCTATATATTTTCCTCTAGAGACGCTTTAAATGTGTCCCAGAGATTCTGGTATGTTGTGTCTTCGTTCTCATTGGTTTCGAAGAACATCTTTATTTCTGCCTTCATTTCATTGTTTATCCAGTCAACATTCAAGAGTAAGTTGTTCAGTTTCCATGAAGCTGTGCGGTTCTGAGTTAGTTTCTGCATTCTGAGTTCTAACTCGATTGCACTGTGGTCTGAGAGACTGTTTGTTATGATTTCTGTTCTTTTGCATTTGCTGAGGAGTGATTTATTGCCAATTATGTGGTCAATTTTAGAGTAAGTGTGATGTGGTGCTGAGAAGAATGTATATTCTGTGGATTTGGGGTTGAGAGTTCTGTAAATGTCTATTAGGTTTGCTTGTTCCAGGTCTGTATTCAGGTCCTGGATATCCTTGTTGATTTTCTGTCTGGTTGATCTTTCTAATATTGACAATGGGGTGTTAAAGTCTCCCACTATTATTGTGTGGGAGTCTAAGTCTCTTTGTAAGTCATTAAGAACTTGCCTTATGTATCTGGGTGTTCCTGTATTGGGTGCATAATATATTTAGGATCGTTAGCTCTTCTTGTTGCAGTGATCCTTTTACCATTATGTAATGTCCTTCTTTGTCTCTTTTGATCTTTGTTGCTTTAAAGTCTATTTTATCAGAGATGAGAATTGCAACTCCTGCCTTTTTTTGCTGTCCATTTGCTTGGTAGATCTTCCTCCATCCCTTTATTTTGAGCCTTTGTGTATCCTTGCATGTAAGATGGGTTTCCTGGATACAGCACACTGATGGGTTTTGGCTTTTTATCCAATTTGCCAGTCTGTGTCTTTTGATTGGGGCATTTAGTCCATTGACATTTAGGGATAGTATTGTTATGTGTGAATTTGATACTGTCATTTTGATGCTACCTGGCTGTTTTGTTGGTTAGTTGATGCAGCTTCTTGATTGTGTTGATGCCCTTTTACCATTTGGTGTGTTTTTGGAGTGGCTGGTACTGGTTGTTCCTTTATATGTGTAGAGCCTCTTTCAGGAGTTCTTGTAGAGCAGGTTTGGTGGTGATGAAATCTCTGAGTGCTTGCTTGTTCACAAAGTATTTTATTTTTCCTTCACTTATGAAGCTTAGTTTGGCTGGATAGGAGATTCTGGGTTGAAAGTTCTTTTCTTTAAGGATGTTGAATATTGGCCCCCAATTTCTTCTGGCTTGTAGGGTTTCTGCTGAGAGATCTGCTGTGAGTCTAATGGGCTTCCCTTTGTGGGTAACCTGACCTTTCTCTCTGGCTGCCCTTAGCATTTTCTCTTTCATTTCAACCCTGGTGAATCTGACGATTATGTGCCTTGGGGTTGCTCTTCTTGAGGAATATCTTTGTGGTGTTCTCTGTATTTCCTGGATTTGAATATTGGTCTGCCTTGCTAGGTTGGGGAAGTTTTCCTGGATAATATCCTGAAGAGTATTTTCCAGCTTGGATTCATTCTCTTCATCACATTCAGGTACACCTATCAGACGTAGATTAGATATTTTCACATAGTCCCACATTTCTTGAAGATTTTGTTCATTCCTTTTTGCGCTTTTTTCTCTGTTCTTGCCTTCTCTTTTTATTTCACTGAGTTGATCTTCGACCTCTGATATCCTTTCTTCTGCTTGGTCAATTCGGCTGTTGAAGCTTGTGCATGCTTCACGAAGTTCTCGTGTTGCGTTTTTCAGCTCCATCAATTCACTTATACTCCTCTCTATGCTGTCCATTCTCGTCAGCAGTTCGTCCAATCTTTTTTCAAGGTTCCTATTTTCTTTGCGTTCGGTTAGAACATGTTCTTTTAGCTCACTGTAGTTTCTTACTACCCACCTTCTGAAGTCTGATTCTGTCATTTCATCACCCTCCTTCTCCATCCGGTCTGGTTCCCTTGCTGGTGAGGAGTTGTGATTCCTTTTAGGAGGAGAAGTGTTCTGGTTTCGGGAGTTTTCATCCTTTTTGCGCTGGTTTCTTCCCATTTTTGTAGGTTTATCCACTTGTTGTCTGTCTCTGTCCCAGGGAGTTGGAGCTTTATGAGTTTCCGTTGCACTACTGCCTTTTTTGATTTTTCTTTCAGGTCTGACCCGCCCAGCTAGCAGCAGACCTAGCCACTGCCTGCCCGCAGGGGCTTTGCTGAGCTGCTGTGGGCTCTGCCCAGCTGCCCTGAGCTCTTCCCTGTAGTCCTTTTTATATGGGCGTAGTTAGAACTGTCTCGGCAATGGTGGCCCCGCCTCTGTTATGGCGGACTCTCTCTGTTGTGGCGGGTTGCCTCGGCAATGGCGGGTTACCTTGGCAACGGCAGCCTGCCTTCCTAGTGGTGGAGAGTCTCAGTAATGGCGGAAGCCCCCGCCTCGCTGAGCCCCACTGTCCGGGTTCAGCTGTGCTTGGTTTGAAGGGCTCAACCCAGAGGGTTTCCAATTACTGTTTTTGTTTTCATTGTTGTTGGGAGTGGAGGGGTGGGACCAACCGAGCCTGATCCCCTGGCTCCCTGACTCAGAGTCTTTTCTTTTAAGTTGAACGACCCCGCATTCTGGTCGCTTGTTGAAAAGGCGCTGGGATCTCCCGTGCTGCGACTCAGGGAGTCGGCTCGAACTGCCGCGCCGTCTCCTGGCGGATTTTTTGCCTAGGAATCTCCTGGCCTGACTCGCTATTTCAGATGAATGGGCAACTCTGCCGTCTCAGGGCTCTGCTCGCCAGCCAAGAGGGCTCCCAGACCAGTGGCTTTTGTATGGAGAATCGCAGCAACAGGGAGTGGTCACAGAAGCGACACGGGCGGAATCAGCCCCGCGGGGGCCAAAACAGCCGCACCGGCTGGGACTGCGACTCTGGCGACCCCTCTGCCTGTGTATCTCCTGGTCTGTGGGCAATAAGAGTTTGTCTGGAAATGCGGCGTCCACTCACCCTCTGCACTTTCACTGGGAGCTGAAGTCCTGAGCTGTTCTTAGGTGGCCATCTTCCCAGCATTATTTAACTCTTTTAAATGTATTAAGTCTGGTTTTTGGCCCAGCATGTGGTTTATCGTGTGCACTGGGAAAGAATATGACAGCTGTGTATTCTACAACTGTTGGGTAAAATGTTGTTTAAATATCAAGTAGGTGAAGAAAGATGATACTGTTCTCCAGATCATCTATATCTTTACTAGTGGTATTTTGACTAGTTGTTCTAGCATTGGTGACAGAAGTGTATTACAATTTCCAGCTATGATTGTGAATTTTTTTATTTCTCTCTTGATTTCTGTCCATTTTTGCTTCATGTAATATGAATATCTATTATAGGGCAAATAGTCATTTGTGATCGTGATGTCTTTCTGATGAATGGATCTTTTTGTCATTCTGAAATATTCCTATTTACCTCTGGAAGTATTTTTTTCTTGAAGTTTATTTCTACCTGATATTCATGAACACTTACTTGTTTTCTGGTGGTTACTGTTTACATGGTATAACTTTTTAATCAATTTACTTTCAAGTTACCTATATATTTATATTTGTTGTATATCTCTTAAAGGTAATGTATAATTGAGTCTTACCTTTTTTAGCCATCTTGGTAATCTCCATCTTTTAATGGAAGTAATTGTTCCATTAACATTTAAGATTAATAATGTTAGATTTAAGTCTATCACTTTTATTATTTGTTTTTGTTTGTCCCTTCTGATTTTGATTTTCTATCTCTTTCCCTGATCTTTATTGAATTATTTGAATGTTTGCAGACCTTCATTTTAATTTATCCATTGTGTTTTCAGCTTTACTTCTTTGCATTATTTTTATTCTAGTGATAGCTCTAGAGATAAAAATATTTTTTTCTAAACTTTTCACAGTCTACATAGTGCTAATGTTGTACCACTTTACATAAAATGTAGAAAACTTTAAATTTTAAAGATCTATCTTTATTAGTTCCCTTTCCATCCTTTGTACTGCAGTTGTCACATACATTAAACAACATATATTACAATCTCCACGTGGCAGCATTATAAATTTTGCTTTAAACAGTCATATAATTTTTAAAAAGTTCTGAGAAAAGTACCTTTTATATTTACACAGAAGTTTACCATGCATAATGCTTTCCATTTATTTCTGAAGATCTTACATTATCTCTGATATCATTTCCCTTTAGCCTGAAGATTATCTCTTGCTGTTTAATTTAGTATGAGTTTGCTGGTGACATAACATTTTAGTTTTAGTATCTTAACATGGTTTTACTTTTGCCTTCATTTTTGAAGAATATTTTTGCATAATATGAAATTCCAGACTCATTGTTATTTTTTTTCTTTCATCACCTTTAAGATGCTGTCCAGCTATCTTCTGATTTTTGCAGTATCTGATGAAAAGTCAGTGAGCAGTTCACATAACTATTATTCTGCATGCTATTTTGAGTTTGTTTCCTTTTTAAAAATTTAAGAAATTTTACATTTTGTGGGTACACAGTAGGTGTTTATAGAGTGTGTGAGATGTTTGATACAGGCATGCACTGTGTAATAATCACATTATGAAGAATGGGGTATCCATCTCCACAGGCACTTATCCTTTGAGTCAGAAACAAATCAAATATGTTCTTTGAGTTGTTTTGTAATATACAATCAAGTTATTATTGACTATAGTTACCCAGCTGCTTTCAGCATTTTCTCATTATCATTTTTTAAAATTTGACTATAATGTACCTGAGCATGAATTTCTTCATACCTATGCTGCTTATGGATTCTCGAATCTGTCAGTTTATGTCTTTCACCAAGTTGGGGAAATTTCTGGTCATTATTTCCTCAAATACTTTTTCCTGCATCAGTCTTTTTCTTCTCCTCTGTCTTCTATAATTATACGTATTCAGACATTTTAATATTGTCCTATAGGTCTCTGAAGCTTTTCCATTATTTTCAAATTGGTAATTTATTTTAATTTAGCTCCATGTTTACTGACTTCTTCCTTTGCCATCCTCATTGTGGTTTTAAGTCTCTTCAGTGTTTTAAAAACTATTTTACGTTGTCATTTCTGATTCTAAAAAATTTGTTTGGTTCTTTACAGTTTCCATTCCTCTATTCAGAATTGTTATATTTTTTCCATTATAAACATATTATATTTTACTTCATTGAGCATGGTAATAATTACTTCAAAGTCATTGCCTGCTAATTTCAATATTTTGGTTATCTCAGGGTTGTCCTTTATTATAATTCTCTTGAGAATGGGTAACATTTTTCTGGTTCTTTGAATAACAAGTAATTTCGTGTGTCTTCTGAATATGGTGAATATTATATTATATGGAGATTTTGGATTTTGTTATCCTACTCCTCTGTAGAATGTTGATTTTTTTAAACAAAAAACTAAATGATAAATTATATATATATATTTATATAAAAAAATTTATATATATATATAATATATATATTATATATATATATGACTGGGAGAAATAGTTATGACAAATATAACTGACAAAAGGTTTATATACAAAATATATAAATAATTTTTACAATCATTGTCACAAGGCAAACAAGCCATTTGATTAATTAGTGAAAGCTTTAAGCCAGCAAATTAAAAAATGGCCAATTAATATGTGAAAAAGTATTTAACCCCATTCACAAATCAATTAAAATTGAGGCACAATTGAGATAATAGTATTCATTAAGTCAAACAGGCTTGTATGTTGCATCTGTATCTGCTAGGTAGATGATGCCTGTCAAACACGTATACAGTGACTTTTCAGTTAATCTGTATAGCAAATACTGATAAACGTTCCATGGTTTTTGTCACTTCCTTGTACTTGGTGGGTAGGCAGGAGGGTAGCCCACATCTCATTAGAAAGAAACCAAAAGGAAATCATCACTGACTTTCTGCCCCAGAACACAATCAAGGAGGGTGGTTAGAATAAGTTGTTGTGTGTGAGTATAGCGAGTTACTGCAAACTTAGGGATTTAGAGAACACAAATTTGTGATTTTACAGTTCTGTAGTTGAGAAGTCCAATATGGATCACACTGGGCTAAAAGCAAGACACTGGCATGCCTGCACTACACTCTGAAAGCTCTGCAGAAGCGTCTGTGTCTTTGCCCACTTCTTGGCTCATAACCCTTTTCTCCATCTTCAAAGTATCTCCCTGATGACTCTTCTGTAGACACAGCTCACTCTGGTCACAGCTTGGAAAGATTTCTGTGATCCTAAGGATTCACACAATTAGACTGAACACACCTGGATTATGCAGGATAATCTCCCCATCTCAAGATTGTTAACCACAATCACACCTGCAATCTTTCTTTTGTCTTGTACTATAATATTCACAGGTTTTGGGGATGAGGGCACAGACACTTTCTGGGAACCATCATTCTGCCTAACACAACTGAGCTACTTGCAGGCTCAGTAGGGTTTCTACTCTGTTTGGGTGGTATCACCTACAAAAAGACTTCCTTGTGAAGGATTTAAGAACAACAAAATTTGCCCTTGTACTGAAGAGAACACTGTTAATTCTTCACAAAAATAAATTTACTATTTGATATGGTTTGGTTCTGTATCCTCACCTAAATCTCACGTGGAATTGTAATTCCCATCATTGGAGGATATTCCTAGTGGGAAGTGAGTGGATCATGGAGGTGGACGTCCCCTTTGTTGTTCTTGTGATAGCGAGTGAGTTCTCACCAGATCTGGTGGTTTAAAAGTGTGTAGCACTTCTCCCTTTGCTTAATCCCTCCTCCTGGCCATAAGAAAATGTGTCTGTTTTTACCCGTTGCTTTCTACCATGATTGCAAGTTTCCTAAGGCCTCCCAGCCGTACTTCCTGCATGGCCTATGGAATTGTAAGTAAATCAAACCTCTTTTCTTCATAAATTGCCGAGTTTCAGGTATGTCTTTATAGCAGTGTGAGAACATACTAATATGGTATTCTTTACTAAATTAAAAGAACTCATATTCTTTGCTTGTGCCTACTGACATCATTCATCATAATAGTCCTGTGACAATCATCCAATCCATTAAATTAGAAAAAAAAATCTGAAAAATTGATGACATTTTATGTTGTGAAAGATTTGAAGGCATGGTACTTGTCTGTAATGTTGGTGAGCTTGTGATTTTGATTGACTTTTTTTCTTTCTTTCTTCTTTTTTAATGTTTTTGAAGGCAATGTGGCAGTTATCTATCAAAATTTCAAAAACATGAATACTCTTCAAGCCAGCAATTTCTTAGGTGTCTGTCCTACAGAAGGCATTCTCACATTGCACAAAGACAGGTACAAACTTCAACACTGGGTGTGTTAAGGCATATTTGGAAGAATTTCCATGATCATTAGCAGAGCAAATGTTAAACATATTCTGGTAGATTCACACTTTGGAATATGAGACAGATTTTAAAAGGATGACGTAGATCTACATAGACTAAAATAAGAAGATAACGAAGACATAGCAAAGTAAAAGAGCAAGCTACAGTATGAAAGAACCTGATTATGCATATATATAAAGTCATAAAGATATTTGGAAAGATATAAGCAAAATTTTAACAATGATTGATCATTGATATAGACTTGGGTGTGAGGGCTTTGGAGGTTGTCTTTTATTTTTACTTATAATTTTAAAATTGTATCATAAAATGTATTTAGAGTGAAATAATTTAAAATGACTGAATAAGAGAGAAAAATAAACCCATTTATTCCCATTCATTTGACAACTCTATAATTACATATTCTTCCTAAATCAATGAATCATCAAAAGATTGAATCCAGTTGATCTTACTCCAGGGATAAGCATTATTATTCCAATTTTTCAGACAAAGTATTGCGAATTAGCTTTTTAAATAACCCACAGCTACTTAGTAGCAAAATCAGAATTGGAAGAGCCATCTCTCAGTTCATTTATAGCCATGTCTAGTTATAGCATAGCTGGTAAGGGGCAGAAGCAGGTTCCTGGATACTTTTCTGAACCACTGCCTTTAAGTGTAGCCCCCAGTTCTTCATTTTGTAACCGTGTCCTTCCCAATACACATTTGCACTTTCTCTCACAAAAGACAAGTATACAGCTCTGCCTCTTGACCTTGAACTTGGCCATGTGATTTGATTTGGCCAATGGGATGTCAGTAAACATGTTATAAACTGGGCTTAAAATATGCTTGTTCAATGGGTTTTGTTCCCTTAAGCTTCTATTATCTTTTGGAGCAGAGTTCTCCTCAAGTAACTGCTGTCCCTGGGCTCCAGAATAAACACAAGTGGAACAGAGGCACTCCAATTAATCACAGACTTGCTGCCTGAAGAAGAGTCCCTCAGCTGAACTGCAGATCCATGAGCTAATGGTGATTCTTTTATGCTCCTGAGTTTTGTACTTTTCTTGAAAGTTTTATAAATGCCTTTTTCATTAGTCAGGGTTCAACCAGAGAAGCAGAACTACTGATTACACACATGTACACAAACAAATACAGGCTAATCACACAAACAAACACCTATAAATACAAGTTCCTGTTACTGTTTTTTGGCCTTTTGCAATTATGAGAGCTGGTTAAGTGTGTCTGTAAAGCCATTTTCTTGGCATCGAATGCTAGATGGAGCTCAAAGCTCAGAAGGCTGGATGTTGGAAAGGTACGATAGATGTGAAGTTGGGAGATTGAGGGCAAACTCAGCCCACAAGCATCAGCTGGAATCCCATGAGGATGGACTGAAACTTGTTGCTTCTGGCCTTGGTGATATAGGTATTCTACAGACACCATATGTATCCCTTGTCATAGAGCTAAACATAGCACTTGGCCACCTGGCCTAGCAGTGGTAGAAGCTGAAGGAGGACCCAGGGGAAAATAGAGCAGTTGTAGGCCCAGCTGCTCCTTCAAGTCAATGAGGTGAGCCAACAGTTCAGTGATAACATATGTGAGCTATTCAATGGCTGCTGGTCCACCCTCCAGAACTTCGCAGGGCTATCCCTTGTAGTGAAACCTAACAAAAAAACATTAAAAAAATAGGGAATTCTGGGAAATGTAGTTCAGCCTACATATGGAGCCTCATTATAAAGTCGTTATAGCTTCTAATATTCCAATTTAATAGGTAAAGAAATAGTATCCCCAGAGACCATGTGGAATATGACCAATATCTCATAGCTGGTAACTGGTAGAATTGGAACTTAAATCAAGCTGTCTGATTTCTGGCCCCTGTGTAATCCCCATTCTATATATTATAAATACATCTTTCATGTCATTTTTTACCTATGATGACAGCTTCTCTTGAAGCTGGAGAGATTCATCATAAGTGGGAGCAGGGAAGAGTCATTGAGAGGCATGAGGCATTTAGAGAAAGGTCAACCTAGGTGGAATCCAGGAAAGCAGGTGTCATGGGATAGCCTGAGATCAGGAAGTCCTGATATATATATGGAGAAAACACGCTTGGGTTTGTTCCTGTGTTTCATTACCATGTGTGATTTCATTTACTTTGTCTGATAAACCTTGTGAAACAGGTAGGCAGGTGGAATGCGACAGACTGAAACAATCAGGCAGATGTTGGGGCAAGATCTGGAGACCTCCTTAGGAGTGGGGAAGAACTAGAGAGGAGGGACAAAAGAGGACAATCTGGAGCAACAGGAAAGAGACACTGCACAGCAGACATTGGGCAGTCTACCGCTAGCCTACAAAACGCCTTAACAAGGGCTCCCAAAGAATGTGGCTTGGGGAGTCTATGGTAATTTCTTGAGAGCCAGATTGATGGACAGGACAAGAGTTAGAAAATGGAGGTGTTGGAATTTTCTGGCAACAGCATGAAGGTTCTAGAATAGAAATCTCATCACCAAGTGGAGAGAGAGGAAGAAAGAACTGGTACCAATGCTTCCAATGTCCTGGAGGGGATGCTTACCACTGCAGGGCAGACTGTATCCTCCAAGAGGATGTGGCTATTTTAAGTATTCTGGTTACCGTGACAACACTAGCCTGGCACCCTGCATGACACATGACAGTAGTCATTCAAAAAGCACCTATGGGCCAGGCATGGTGGCTCACATTTGTAATCCCAGCACTTTGGGAGGCCGAGGTGGGCAAATCACCTGAGGTCACAAGTTCAAAATCAGCCTGCCCAACATGGTGAAACCATGTCTCTACAAAAAAAAAAACAAAAATTAGCTGGGCTTGGTGGTGGGCTCCTTTGATCCCAACTACTTGGGAGGCTGAGGCAGGAGAATTGCTTGAACCCAGGAGGCAGAGGTTGCAGTAAGCCGAGATCAGGCCACTGAACTCCAGCCTGGGCAGCAGAGCGAGACTCCATCTGAAAAACAAAACAAACAAACGAAAAGCACCTATGAATGAGTGAATGCATATTGCAGGCTTTGGTGTAAAAAGCTACATATAGGATCTGGCTCCTAATAAATAAGGGTCCCAGGAGTGTTAGTTTTCTGTTTTACTGGTTTGATTCTCAAGTCAGAATCAGGAACATAATCAAGGGATACAGTTATTAAAACTAGGATATCAAGCAGGGATCTGGCCGAATGAAAAGCACAAGGGAAAAAAGTGAAAGAAAAACAAGTGAGCGGGTCGAGTTGCCCTTGAGGTTCCTGAGGGTTAATCAATGACTCATGTAAATTCCCCCATGAACTCACCCCGAGGACGGGCTGGCCTCAAAGACTGGAGCAGGTTTTGGAGTAGGCAGGTCTGTGCCAATTGCACGCTCCAGAGCTGTCTGTCTCTGAGAGCCAAGGCCCGAGGGGAGGCAGTGGCAGGATCAGTGCTGGATGATGCAGTGGGGCTCTGAGCAGAGAGAAGCTAAAAGACTGCCCAGTGATTTACAGCCTTTAAATGGCTCTACCCCTCTGCAAAACTCTTAATTTAATAGACAAACATCTTGGGATAAGGGCTCACTAGAGACAGAACTGATGGGATAAATGCCGGAAGATTAAAGACCTTCAGAGGGGAGTGCATAACTCAATTATGAAAATGGTAAAGAACTTTTCCAGCAGGAAGCCGCCCCAACCCCTCTCCAAGTGGCAAACTTGAGAAAAGCCACCAACAAAGGATACTGAATGTTTCAGGAAAACAGTCACCACACTTGAAAGGGACCTTAACTGCTGCATTGCCCAGCATTTTTTACCCACACTTTATGTAGATGGGAAACTGAGTTGCAAGAAGGTGAGGTGTCTCAATAACATGTGTTAATAGCAAAGTTAGTGCTAAGATTTTGGTGTCCAGGTTTCCCTTTCATTCATAGTAAACTATTGGTTCTGACTTGCACACTCTTGTACCCTCAGTAATTAGCAATGTGCTGGACACATAGTGAGTCCTCCGTTAATGCTCTGTGAATAAATGATGTGTCTGCAGGGCTTTCAGGAACATCCTCCTGGAAAACTATCACTTTCTTCTTATGCAGGGTGCCTGAGGTTATTGATTGCCTGGGAATTGAATGTTCAGATTCTCATTGCTTGAATGCTTGCTTTCCAGTCCTGCCAGACCATTCCTTCTTTATTTCTCCAAATTCTAGCATCCTTTCTTTAATACAGACGTTAAACTCTGACCTGAACATTGAAGAGAACCAAAGGAGACATGGATTGACTCAGATAAGGCAGTGAGATGAAAGGTCATAAGTGTATCACTTAAGTTGGCTAAGAGTTGAATGAACGTGGGGTTGGGGGAGGACCAAGATATGTACTTGATGTTGTCAACCTAATTTTTCAATTTAAACATTGGTGTGCAGACTACAGATGAAAATGCCAGAACTGGCCAGCAGGAGAAAACAAAAATGGTAAGGGGAACTAGATACTTTATGTATATGGAAAACCCAGACTAGGCTCTTTGGGGAGGGATCTGAGGGCTCTAGACCCAGCCCCCACAGGAGTCTTTATTGGTCTTTAAGAAATTGTACTTTGAGTCTTTGATCTGACAGTACTTTCTCTTGTGATAACTATGGATTAACTGTAGCCAGTTTTTCAAACTGTGTAAGAGTACCTACAGACATTTGCGTATAGTCATAGCAGTGATATAACCAAGCTTAAGTCCTACATCTGATTTTTACTGTGTGTGTGTCCTAGAGCAATTTATGTAATCTGTATAAATTTCAGTAGTATCAACCTCAATGAGTTTGAGGGAGACTTTATTTTTCATTTTTATTTTTTCTTTATTTTCTTGTTTTTTCCCCCCAGCATTCTTGCAGGTTTTGGGGAGACTTTAATGATACTTAGCATAATGCCAGCCCCACAGTGGATGTTCTCTGAGGAATTAATTAATCTCTCTCTCTCTCTCTCTCTCTCCCCCCCCCCGTGTGTGTGTGTGTGTGTGTGTGTGTGTGTGCGCGCGCACACACACATGCGTGGGTGTGTTGAGGGGATGGATGCTTTATTTCTGTGTGCTGCTCCCTCATGCTCATGAAAACATCCTCAGAAGACTGTCAGTATCAGCCATCAGCTTACGCCTGTCTTCAGGGAAAGTGCTTTATGTACCTTCTCAGTTTTAGTGTGCTTAGTCTCATTTTTAATACAGCTACACCTTCTGGTTTTTGACTTCCATTCAGAATTTAATTTACCTTTACAACTTTGTGTTCCCTTTCATCAACTTTTATATGGAGGATACTCTTATTATGTGTGTGTATGTGTGTGTGTATGTGTGTGTGTGTGTGTGTGTGTGTGTGTGTGTGTGTAGTTTCTTTGATATTTTTTCGAAATTAGGTTTGGTAAACCTCTTCCTTGGTTTTGTTCACCTGAGAGGCATTTATTGAACACCTGTTATGTGCTTGATGTGATATCTTTTGTATACTTCATAGTACTAAATCTTCATACAGTGTAGTGATTTTTGAAGATTAAAAAAGAAGTAACAAAGGTAACAAAATAACCCAGGGTGCAGCTACATTGTATATAAGCTTCATTCTGAACCATAATTCACAACATGCTAACAGTAGGAGTACATGGATGGTTTATTAATTACATTTTCTATGCCATGAAGTTCAGAAAAATAGCCAGTACACTGGATAGTAATCAGGATTCAACAACTTTTTGACTCATAAGAACACTGGATCAAATCTAAAAAGATAAAATTGAATATGGACAAATATCAAGTGTTCACTTGGATTTAAAACCCCAACTCTATAAATAAAATATGAGGAAAATATGGTTTGGAGAAAAGATAGGTTTAAACTCTGAGGTCGTATTTCTATTTAAGTGTGGAAGTAGCATGAGTCAACGATGAACTCTGACTGGAAGAAAAAGTGCTAATGCTATTACAGGCTGAACTAAGAGTTGCTTCATGCTCTGTGGGGGAAAAATGATAACCCTACTCTAGTTCATCTTGGTCCAACCACATCTACAATTAATGGTTCAATCACAATGTAAGCTCGATGATGACAAACCATCACGAGGCCAGAAGAAAAAGAGCAAATCAGAAACAAAGAATAGTTGGGAACCTTTTTATTCCTAACCTGGAGAAAGAAAATGTTGGGAGAAGTGTCTTGGTAGCTATCTGCAAACATCCAAACACTTGTAGAGGTAAACATGGAATGTTAAACTAGTACAATAGATTGAAATGACAGGAAGATATAGATTAGCTCAACATGAAGACCGACTTCCTAAAAATTAAAACTGCCTCCTCAAGAAATTAGCTGACGTGTTGGGTTTACCCACTGCTTTGAGCACTCACACGTGGGGTAACCATCACAACCAGCAGGTGGCACTGTTATAGAAAGAGTTGGAACTGCATTGTATCAAGTCAAAGAGCATAACTTACACATTTTAGATGCACAATAAATATTTGTTGAATAAAGAATTACCCAGATAGAATTGCTTCATTGAATAACAAATGTGATTAACTAAAAAACAAATTTTCACTACACGGAGAAGTAAATTTTGAGAAGCTTGATTAAAATTCTAAAATTGGAAAAGGTGTAAAGACTTAAAAGAGGAAGGTACTCACCAAAGTTGAAGGTATAAAATATACCATAAAATTTAAAAGAAATAATACTTATTAGTGACTCACATAAAGAATCTCAGAGTTTACAACACACTTGGACCTATGATTTTTTTTATCTAAATCTCACCAAAAAAAAGTTATATGAAAAGGTGAAACCGGGCACGGTGGCTCACGCCTGTAATCCCAGCACTTTGGGAGGCCGAGGTGGGCAGATTATGAGGTCAGGAGTTTGAGACTAGCCTGGCCAACATGGTGAAACCTCATCTCTTTTAAAGACACAAAAATTAGCTGGATATGGTGGTTCATGCCTGTAATCCCAGCTACTCGGGAGGCTGAGGCATGAGAATTGCTTGAACCCAGGAGGCAGAGGTTGCAGTGAACCAAGATCATGCCACTGCACTCCAGCCTGGCAACAGAACAAGACTGACAAAGAAAAGAAAGAAAGAGAGAGAGAGAGAGACAGAGAGAGAGAGACAGAGAGAGAGAGACAGAGACAGAGAAAGAGAGAGAAGGAGAGAAAGAGAGAAGGAGAGAGGGAGAGAGGGAGAGAGGGAGGGAGGGAGGGAGGAAGGCAGGCAGGCAAGAAGGAAGGAAAAGGTGTAATAGCACTCCTGTGAGGTAACTAAGGTTCACACTGAAAAATGGATTGGCCAGGATATAGAGCCAGATTTCAAAGGCCAGGTTTTTTATTCCAAATTCTGTGTTTTGATTTTGTTTTTGTTTTAACTCCATCACACTAACAGGGGACAAAGGAAGGGAATAAGCTGGAGAAGTTATTACTTTAAATGTAGTGCAGGCAAAAATATAAGAAGTTGCAAGTCTTGTTTTTAGTAAAAATGTAAAAGTATCATTTAAAGAAAGAAAAGCTGAGAAGCCATGAGGAGGAGAAATGAAAGAAGTTTATCGACATTCAAATGGCTGCTGTTCAGATGAGGCAGTAAAGCCACAA
Organism: Saimiri boliviensis; assembly: GCF_048565385.1. NCBI lineage: Eukaryota > Metazoa > Chordata > Mammalia > Primates > Cebidae > Saimiri > Saimiri boliviensis. The sequence goes on along the minus strand of NC_133450.1, from coordinate 212,158,062 downwards.
GGCGGGCTGAATTCTGGTGTGTTTGTTTCTTCCTGGCCTTGATGCAGCATAGCACACAATGCAGTTGGAAGGAAGGGAATGTAGGAGAGAATGATGGTTCCTTTGGGAGCTGGGCATTATTGCTTTGCTGTGGTGAACAGGTAGTTTTGAAAATTACACACCATGGTGGCAGGTAATTTATTTTTTTTGTAAATTGTGAGACCTGAGTTGAAACTGAGAGGGAAAAAAAGACATCTAAAATGATTAGAAAGGAGTTCTATGAGCTTGCCTGAATATGGCCACTGTGATGATTTCTGGGGGTTACGTGGAGGAGGCAATGTCCATTCTGCTCTGATGAGAACTTGGCCCGGGACTTTTCCAGAGATAGTTTATGCCTGCATCTCCAGATGTGGTTGTTCCCCCACCCTGCTCCCTTAGCATCTTCTAATGCCATTATTGCAACACACATCAAAATTGATTATAAGTACACCCATCTTTTCCCACCTGTTCTGTGTGACTGGAAGATCCAGCACTCAGGCTCAGAAGACTCTGTGGATAGGTAATGGTGGTGAAGACCAATACCATACCAGAGTTTTGATGCTTAGAAAAATGACATGTGAAAAATGAATCCCTAACATTATAGATGGAGTCACTGAATTTTAGGAAAGAGAATTGATGGTCTGAAGGAAATTAGGGAAATGTACCTTTTGTGTGCACTGTTTCAGTGTACGATAGTGGGTAATGTAGACCCTGCCCTCTTGGAGCTTGCCATGTAGTGGAGATGACAGACATTGAATCAGTAATGCAGATCTCCAAGACACGAAGTGCAAATATATACATGTATACTTTTTCACTTTATGTAACTTAAATAATTTAATTACTGCAAATACATATATTTGTATACACATATGTAATTAAACAAAAATTAACTTTGCCTGGCCAGGCGCAGTGGCTCACGCCTATAATCCCAGCACTTTGGGAGGCTGAGGCAGGTGGATCATGAGGTCAAGAGATTAAGACCATCCTGGTCAACATGGTGAAACACCGTCTCTACTAAAAATACAAAAATAAGCTGGGCATGGTGACGCGCACCTCTAGTCCCAGCTACTCGGGAGGCTGAGGCGGGAAAATTGCTTGAATCCAGGAGGCAGAGGTTGCGGTGAGCCGAGATCATGCCACTGTACTCCAGCCTGGGTAACAAGCAGGAAACTCCATCTCAAAAAAAAAGAAAAAAAATTAACTTTGCCCTAAACTAGGGCTTATTTGGAATTCTGTGGTCCACTGATACCTTTGAAAATCTGATGAAAGTTATGACTTATCTGAAACAATGTACATATGTACCCAATATGTACAATTTGTATTTGAGGAACCATCCACGGACCCCTAGATTTTGAATTCTTGTTCTGTGTCTTTCTTAGGTGACTTCATGTACTCCTAGTTCTCCTTTCTTTTGGATCATTTCCAGTGTGTACTCTCCAGATCAGATACCTTCCCTGCAATCTTGAAACCTGGCCAGCTGTCTCCAGAGCAGTTCCCCAATTGTTCCGCCAGACTACACTGCTATCAGGAGGTTGCAAGAGCTGTGCTTGGTAGACAGTTGCATGTGCTGTACTAGTCCGTTCTCACACTGCTAATAAAGACATACCCAAGACTGGGTAATTTATAAAGGAAGGAAGCTTAATTGACTCATACTTCAGCATGGCTGGGGAGGCCTCAGGAAACTTACAATCATGGCAGAAGGAAAAGCAAACACATCCTTCCTCACATGGCAGCAGGAAGGAGAAGTGCGGACTGAAAGAAGGAGAAGCCCCTTACGAAGCCATAAGATTTCATGAAAACTCACTCACTATTACAAGAGCAGCATGGGGGGACTACTTTTTTGATCTAATCACCTCCCACAAGGTCCTCCCTGCAACATGTGGGACTACATTTCAGATTACAGCTCAAGGTGAGATTTGGATGGGGACACAGAGCCAGACCATATCATGTGCTAAAGATGAGGTTAGCAGTGACATTGAAGGCCTAAGGAGATTGATGAAAATCTCCTGGTGCACAGTGGAGATTGTTAACAGATGGTCATAAAATTGTGCTTATTACTCTGAAAAAGGTTAAGAAGATGATAAGTTTAGAATTGGTAGACTATGAGTCTAGATTAAGCCTTCAGTTTGAGTGACATTGCCACAGGAGAGAATGTAGAATAAGAAGAAAAGAGAGTACGGGGGAAGAAAAAAGGAGGAAAAAGAAGGACAGAGAAGGGAAAGAAAGAAGGGAGGGGAAATAAAAGTAAATTGAAGGAATATAGTTCAAAAGAATTAAAGAAAATTCTGGGAAATCTTAGTATTTACAAAGTCAGAATTTTTGTAGGAGCCTAAGAATCCTTGGAAGAAATTCATTTTTGAAAGAAGTAACCAATACTAAATAATACAGACATCCTATTTAGAAAATAAGAAAGTAAGAAATAAGACTTTCCATTGGGTCTTGAAATTAGGATATTAATGGTGACCTTGGCCAGAGAAGATTGAGTGAAATTTTGGAAGAAGAGTTCCAGTTTCATTGGCTTGGGGAATGAATGGAAAGTAAGAATATAGAGATAGTCAAGGCAGAGAACACCTTCAGCATGCTTACCACTAAAGGGCTAAGGAAAAATAAGGTGCAGGGAGAACATGGTATACTGGGGGACCTGCTCTGGGAGATAGATACAATTATTGATAGGAAGGCAGAGGTAGAAAAGAAGAGTTAAACATCTCAGAAATAAAAGGCCCACTTGATAAAAATGAAGTTTTACAGGAGACATAGAGAGATGAGTTCAGAGACATGGAGCAGAAGAAAGAATCTTAGGTAGCGCACGGTTTGTAAGTCGGAGAGAAAGCAGGGAACAAATATAGATGGAGTTATGTTGGTAGGTGGGTCATGGAGGCAGTGAGTTGAGGGGCTATCCCTGAAGTCCTGAGGTTTTCTAAATGTTTGGAAGTTCTGTCCTTCACCTCACCTTCTCTGCACTGCAACCAGTTTCCTGTGGGGCCCACCCCTCCATTCTCTTTGTAGAAGCACTGAAAGCCACAGGTCTGGTTTTAAATAGCGCTGAAGTCTGTCTCTGACTCACTGACTCTCCATGAACTTAACCTTTTTAGAATACAACCTTTAAAGAAAGTTTAAACATTAGACATCAAAAACAAGGGGAGAAATGTTTTTTTCTGATGTTATTTGCAAATGTCATTTTAGGGTCGAGGAGTCTGGTTGGGAAACTGTGAATCCTGTATCATTTTCTGTGGGTTACTCTGAAGTCTGAATCATATACAACATTCTGGAACCTTCTTTCAGACCTTGTTGGAAGTGAAAAAAAAAACCCCCACAATTTCTGGTCTGCAGTTGCTGTCAGTTCCTTTCTTTAGTCTCAGTCTCTTTATTTGAGGAAAGTCATTCTGGGCATGGTGATACGCAAGGTCTCTTTCAACCCTGAGAAAGATTCTTACTTGAGAAAATTGCTTGGAACCTGATATAGTTTGGATAGTGTCCCTGCTCATTTCTCATTTGAAATCCGCAGTGTTGGAGGTGGGGCCTGGTAGGAAGTGTTTGGATCAAGGAGGTGAATCACTCATGAATGGCTTGGGCCATCCCCTTGGGATGAATGAGCTCTCACTCTTAATTTACAGGAGATCTGGTTATGTAAAAGTGTGTGGCACCTCCCTTATCCCCTCTTGCTCCAGCTTTTGCCACATGATATGCCTGTTCCTGCTTTACCTTCTGCCATGACCTCCCTGAGGCCTCCCAGAAGCTGAGCAGATGTTGGTGCCATGCTTGTACAGCCTGCAGAACTGTGAGCCAATTAAATTTATTTTCTTTATAAATTACTCAACTTCAGGTATTTCTTTATAGCAATACAAGAACAGCCTAACACAGAACCCAAAGTTGTTTTTTGTAGGGGTAGGCGGGGGCTTTATATAGGGGGTTTAGATAGGGTTACCCAGTCTGGAGGGTAGTGGCATGATTATGATTCAATACAGCCTCAACTCCCTGGGTCAAGCAATCCTCCTCCTGCCTCAATCTCCCTAGAAACTACAACTGCCACCACATCCAGCTAATTCTCAAATTTTTATTAGAGATGGGGATCTCACTATGTTTCCCAGGCTGGTCTCAAACTCCTAGGCTCAAGTGATCCTCCTGTCTTGGCCTCCCAAAGTGTGATTACAGGCATGAGCCACTGTGCCCAGCCCCCAAATTTTTATTAAGTGGCACATTTAGCTATGAATCATAACTCACAGGATCAAGAAAGGAAAGAAAGGGGAGGCTAGAATCCTGAGCAAGAAAAAAAAGTAAAAGCAGATGTCCTATCTTGAACTGATCTTTTCCAGGGAAGTTCAGCCTTTTTTCAAAAGCCCTCAGCACAAAAACATTCTGCCTTATGTCACTGACTCACAGGGGCAGGTCAAAACTAGTCTTATATCTGTTGCTTTCACTTGACCTGAGCATAGAGGGGAGCTAAATACACAAGAGATCAGGCAATGGTATTAGGGGAAAATGCAGCTGAGAAAATCCAAGGAAACCTGCACAAAATGTTTTTCATTAGCCACTTCTCAGGGCTGCTTGAGGTAGGGACCCAGTACCTCATCACCCCTTCAAAGAATCGTCTGCCATGGTTTTCCGTTTCCCTACAGCAGAAATTGTGAATGGGTTCATTAGGCTGTGAATTAGTGGTCTGAACCTTTAGCGTGAAATCTGATGTTGCAATGTAACAAGCTGAGTAGACTTAGGCCATGTAAACTCTTGAAATAATCATTTTGTTCATCTGTCAGATTGGAAATAGCAAATATATTTACAGGAAAATTAAAAACCAAATGAAATATGAGGAATTTGCTGATGTTGGAGCCTAAAGAACCTGGATTTAAATTCTACCACATTTTCAACATCCCTTCACCATGACTATTTCATTTCTTTTCTGTTACGCTCACCTGTCCAATACCTCTCCTCTGTCTCTCACTGTTTGCTCAGACATTGCTACCTATTTCACAAGAAAATTGATGAGGGCATCTACAAACCCTATCACTATTGCCAGCCTTCTGGGATTTGGGCCTCTATACTTTCTTTCCCTTCTGTTTCTATAGATTATTCTTCATGCCTATAGATATCATCTCTACCTTTTTCCGTTCCAGCCAAACCTCCGCTCAAGGTTACTGCTTTGGTAATCTAGAAATCATCCTGGCTTGCCTAAATCATAATTTGTTCCCTCTCCAGATAATCTTCTCAATTAGCATAGAAACGTAATGTAGTGCCTCCCATGGTTAAAAAAAAAAATGTACCCTAGACTCCAGGCTCATGGAGACAGCCCCATTTGCAGTAAATACCAGCTCTATTCTTCCAGTTTCTCAGACCAGAACTCTGGGTTTGTCTTTGGCTCTTTTTTTCTCTTTCTCTCACACTTCTCATGACTAATTCTATCATTTGTTCTCCGGGAAAATAGCAGCAGCCTCCTCTCTGGTCTCCCTGCTACCAACCTTGCCCCCTCACTCTATTTTCCTCTCCTAACACCCTACTAATTCTTTTACAATAGGAACCATCATTGTCATTTCCTACCCAAAACCTTCCTCTGATAAGTAGCTTCCCATCTTATTCAGAGTACAAGTGACTCTGAACATTAACTTAGGCTGCCTGTGTCATCTAGACCCCGTGGGGCTTCATCGGGGAAAAATATTCTCCTCACTTGCAAAAAGCTCACACCAGATTCACTTTCTTGCTGTTCCTTGATCCCACCAAGCTCATTCTCTCTTTAGAACTTTGGCTTGTACCCTTCTCTCTGCTTACCATGCTCTCATCCTGGATGGCTTTGTGGCTTTGTGTATATCGGTTTCTTATTTCTTCTAGGCCTCTCCCCAACAATGACTTTCAGAGAGGTCTTTGTCAACCATCCTACATAAAAGCAGCACATTCCAAATGCACACACTGTCTTTAAACTATAGTTCATAGTTTTCCCATGGCACTCATTACCTCTCATATGATCAATTCCTTTATTTATTGATTGGATTATGATCTATCTTTCCTAGGAGGATGAAAGCATACTACTCTGTTGTATCCCCAGCCCTTAAAATAGTGCCTACCATATCATAGAAACTCAAAAATTGAGTAAATAAGTGAATAAATAGCTTCAGATAATTTGTTCAACTTTGCTATGTCTAGCTTTAATTCTAGAAATTAAGATAATATTGCCTATTTTGTAAAATTGCCATAAAGATCAAAGATAAGATATATGAAATGCATGGCATGTAGCAAGCATACGATGAAGAGCACGTGTTATTATGAATATTGCGTGGATTAACTGGAATAATGTATGCAGAGGTCTTGGCATACTGACAACAGTCTAAGTTTTATAGTTGCACAACTGAGTTCAAATTTCAGTTCTGTACTTTACAAGGAAATGGACTTCAGACAACTTACTTAACCTCTTCTTAGTTTCAGATTTTTCATCTGTAGAATAAAAATAATAGTATCCTACTTGCACAGGTAATAAAATCGTGCTGACATATTGCAGGTGCTTGATAGAGATGCAATACTGTGAGGCTCAAATGAGGTCTGCATATAAAAGTGCTTGGCACAGAGAGTGGAATTGCTAATGTCAGGAAAATATATTCTTGACCCACAAGTGCTTGACGGTATAGGCCACTCTTAAATCACTGTGGGAGGAAGAACAATGGCCCCCAGAAAGACTACGTCCTAGTCCCTAGAACCTGTGAATAGTTAGGTAATATGGCAAAGAGGAATTCAGGTTGCTAATCTGCTGACTTTAAAGTAGAGAAATTATCCTGGATTCCTGGATGGTGCCAATGTAATCCCAAATGTCCTTAAAAGGAACAGAAAGGCAAAAGCAAAGAACCAGAGAGATGATAGCATGAGAAAGACTCACCTGGCATTGCTGGCTTTAAAGGTAGAGGAAGGGGTCATAAACCAAGGTATGTGGGTGGCCTTTAGAAATTAGAAAGATCAAAGAAAGAGACTGTTCTCTAGAATGTCTAGAAAGAAATGCAACCCTTCTGACTCCTTGATTTTAGCCTAATGACACCCACTTCAGACTTCTGACTTCCAGAACTTTAAGATAATAATTTGTATTGTTGAAGCCGTTAAGATTATGGTAATTTGCTAAAACAGCAACAGCAAACAAAGATAATCACTAATCAATGTCTATAATATAGATGATAACAGACCTGCCCCTCACATTTGTGAGGTTTAAGGCAAGATTAGAAATAGAAGTTCCTGGCCTGCAGTCCACCTACCTTCTCTTTTCACTCCAGCTGTTTCTTCTATTAAGAGGAACTTTATGTGCTTATGTGTGGAAACACCAGGCCTCAAATTCACCCTTCCATCTAAGACATGCCCTTCACGCCCCCATCAGACCTAGGGATGTGCACATCAGCAGCTGAGCCCCTTCTCAAAGGGACACATTCATGGATGGGACCCTGCAAATGGACTCCAAACAGTCCAAGTGGATCATACTGGGCATGATGCAGGGGCTGGAAGTTTGGCTATCCCTTTATTCCCATATAGTTCTCACCTCCTTCCCCTGAAGAAGAACCAGAGAGAGGTTCTCTAAAGCAGCACAATGAGTAGATCTTTCTGTGATGATGGGAGTACTCTATATCTGACCTGGCATTTCTAACTATGGAGCACTTCAAATGTGGCTAGTTAACTTCAGAATTGATTTTTTTTCATTGTTTTGTATTTTAATTAATGAATTTAAATGTAAATATCCATATGTGGCTAGTGACGCCTATATTAAGTAGCACAGTTCTAAAACATGGGAACCACAACAGGGTGTCCAATTGACACGAAAAGAAGGGGGAAGGTGTTTTGAATGCAAATATAAAGAAGCTATGAATCCTCTAAGGAGAAAACTCATAGTCTTCTTAAAGGAAATTGGTGACTCAGCTGACTGGCCTACTGCATCTGTTAGTCTTTGCTGTGTAACAAATCACCTCTAAACTCTGCAGCTCAAAACCATAACCAGTGATTTTTCTTACGATTCTGCCATTTGGCAGTTTGGGGTGGGCTCAGCAGATAGTTCTTCTATCTTTCTGGTCTTTGCCAGGAACAATCATGTGTCTCTTTTCTACTAGTGGGCCGGTTAAAATGATCTCAGCTAGGATAATTTATCTCTGCCCTAAATGGTATCTCATTCCCCAGCAGGCCACTTTGTTCGTGTAGTTGTTGCAGATTCCCAGAACATATGAAAGCTCCCAAGGCCTCTTGAAGCTTACTTAGTCTCAAACTGAGATTCTAAGGAACTTCAAAACTACATAATGAAGATAAAATACAGGAAGAAATAAAAAAAATTGTGAATGTTTCTAAAAATCTACTTTTCACCTATTGTAGATAGTTTTCCAGTATCCTGTAGTGGAATCTATTTGCCTGTCTTAGTTCAGGCTGATATAACAAAGTGCCATGGGCTAGGTGTCTTACAAACAACAGAAATTTATTTCTCACAGTTTTGAATGCTGGGAGTCTGAGATCACAGTGCCAGTATGGTTGGGTGCTAGTGAGAACCCCCTTCCAGATTACAGACAGTCGTCTCCTCGTCGTATTTACATGAGGCAGAAAAGAGGATGAGAGAGCAATTGTTACTTTTAAGGCACTAATCTCATTCATGAGGCTGTACTCTCATGACCTAATAGCCCCACAAAGGCCTAGCTCCTAACCTTACCACATGGAGGCTTAGGTTTCAACCTGAATTTTGGGCAGATACAAACCTTCAGTCCATAATAGTGCCAACATACTAGACTTCTAACATTTGTCTTTCACTTAGTTTTTACCTAATTTCATAAAAAGGCACTTTTATAAATATTATCTCCAATTTAGAGATGTGAAAAGCAAGGACCAGAAACTTTTCAAGTTCACACAACACACAGCAGAACTGGGGCTCAAGCCTACTAATGTCTGTAAATCAGAGTTTCTCAGCCTTGGCACTACCAGCATTTTAAACTAGATTGTTCTTTGCTGCGGAGGACTGTCTTGTGCAGTGTAGGATGTTTCACAGCATCCTTGGCCTCTGCTCACTGGAACTCAGTAACAAACTTCCAGTTGTGACAGCTAAAGTATCTCCAGACATTGCCAAATATCTCCAAGGAGTGGTGGGAGAGACCAGAATTCGCCCCTGACTGAGAACCACTGTTCTAAATCATGATTTTCACTCCACCTTCCAATACTGCCTCTCCTTGAGTGAGGGAGTGGAATCCTACTTACAGCCAACACTCAGTATATGCCTTCCGACTGGAGAGGAGGCTTGAGGCAAAGCTGGGGCAGGGGGATTGAGATAGAGCTGAGGCAGGGGTCAGAGCTGCTACCACCGTTCCAGCAGGCTCCTCTCGGAGCTCTCTATTCAGCATTACGCCTTTCCTTTTTCCAAATGCTCTCAACTTCTCATTATGAACTCAGCATCCTCTACAGGGTCACAGTTGGAGGGAACCAGCCGGTTCTTCCAGGATGTGGAAAGATGGCCCCAGAGCAAGCAAAAGAGAAAGCTCTAAGTTGGAATGGCTTTACTATCGGTGGCAGGGAGCTAAATATTTCATCATCATAAAATAAACATAGATCATCTCATCATGAAATATACATAAAAATGTTTAAACATGTTAATTATTAAACCAATATTGATTCATATTGGATGAGGCATGAAGGGAAATTTAGCTAATGTATTTAATATCTCCTCCACAGTTGACTAGTATCAGAATTCATCATATCTAACCACCAATAATCATAAAAGTGGCAGGCAATATTTATGATCGGGGTGAGTGAGTGCCAGACAGAAAGCGGTGAGGACGGAGGAAAGATGAGGATCTGAAGGACAGAGCCGTTCCGTTGTCAGAGCTCATCCTTGGAATTTCAGACATAAATCACCGGGCGCAGTCACATCATCCAAGTTTGATAAACCTTTCATATTGGGACAGTTATTGAATATCGTTTGGACCTGGCTTCCTTCTCAAAAATGAAATGGGATGGCTGATGCAATGTAAAGGCAGAAAGAGAATTGGAGCAGAGCTTTACAATCCTGGTCTGAATTCCATCTCACTGATTTTTATAGCCTTAGGTTCTATTTACTCATCTGCAAAATGGGGTAATAACATTTATGAGTGGCATTTGTTGTCTTCGTTATATATCTTTTAATCTTACCCCACGAAATGAATTTCAAATCTCTAGGAGTAGAGGTTTTTGCCCTTGATATTTTTTTTTTCCTTCTGGGTCCTGAAAGTAGACTAATTTAGTCATTAAAAACCCTGCCGTGGAATTAGAAAAATCTGGATTTGAATTCTGAATCTTGTGCAAGTTTCTTTGTGCCTCAAGTTCCTCATCCTTATAACATTTCAACTGACTTATGGGTCCACTGTGACTGTAACCTGATACAATATGTATAAAGTGTAAGAATGTAGCACACAGGACATGTTAGGTACTTGGTGGCTTTCATGACTCTTTTAGAGCAGTGACAGAGAACTAAACTGACAATTATTCAATGAAATTTCAAGAGGTTATTTTTATCAGTAATTTATGAACTTTGAACACTGGATGTAATTTAAATATCAGCCCCCGTGGATAACTATAGAATCATGCAAGCTAGCTTCTAGTCCAAACACTGCCTCTACTAGGGGCAAATCTTGAGAGGAAACCCAGCTTGTTGCACCTCCAAGTTTAGTGTCCTTCCACCTCCCCCTGGGTTCTAGTGCTTGAAAGGAAGAATTTCTCTTTGATGTGAATACATTCTTGGGAAGAGCTAGTTCGAGTGCCTCCTCTGCCATCAACTCAGCCTCTGAGACTCCATTTCCTCATCTAAAAAAGAGAGATCAAAATGTAAAAGAAACTTAAAAACACACAAACACATTTTGCCAATTTAGATATGTCAGCTATGATATTTTCTAAATTTTGACATATACGTTTTTATTATTTAACATTTCAAAAATTGGGATATCTTACAGTTGACATGTGCATTAATGTAGTGCTTCTCTCTTTTTCCCAAGGAGCTCTTATTAAATCAGTAGCATGTCTTATAATTGGAAATGTCTTCAAATCAAGGCAGAATGATATTATTATTCATCTCACCATAATTGAATAGACTCTCCTGGATCAACTATTCTGGGGTCAGGTAGTTGTTGATAAGTGAAAAAAGTCGAGACCTTGATGTAGTCTCTGATTTTCTTCTGCAATGAAGTATATAGACTTATTGTTGGGTATTCCTCAGCTAAGATGTGGGGAAAATGTCAGACACGTGAATATTTCCCAAACACATTTTCTTGAGATGCATTTTGGCATCCAGGAAAAGTTGATGAAAAATGGCTTATGTATCAGGACCCATCAAAGTCTGAGACTGAAAACCTCTCCGGCAGCATTTCTTGGCTACCAGATGTTACACAGCTGCATTGCAAATTGTTATCTGAGCTCAAAAGGGAAGAAAATAGAGGACTGTTGAAACCATGAAGGCACATGACACAGTAAACGGTGCATTTAATTTCAACTTAATGTGAGAGATAGCATGCATTAGATAAATATCGTCTCATCATTAAAAACATATTTATGGAAGTTTAGCAATTTTGTCAAGGATGTGTGACTAATAATACAGAATTGTGAGGCCTCCAAAACATATTTGTTTTCATCAATTGGTGTTTAGTTTGGATTATTGACTGTTAAATCTGAATAAAAGTTTTCACTTGAGGTTTCACATTTCATTCATGACAGATTTGTCTTCATCCATATACTCCTATTGGATACCCAGTTTGCCCATAAAAAAAAGCCCACTCTAGCAGAATCATAGAATTTCTGTGTTGGAAAAGTTGTTAGAAGTCCAATCTCCTTCCAGCATTTTTTTGTGTAACTGCATTCATCTACTTTGAATTGCAATTATATTTTCTGAATAAATGTAGTGTTACCATTTTGAGGAAAATTTCAAAAAGAAAACAGATTATCTGTATTCCTTTCACTATAACATTCCCTTCCATTTCATTTTCTGTATATCTGTGTGTTTTGTACTTAGTGGTAATTGTGGTATACGGGTAAGTTATTTCTAAACCTTCTTCTTCATTGTTGCTACATAATTTTCATGATTGCTAGGTTTAATAACATAATACTGTTCTAGAAAATGGCTGTGCTGGCTGGGCATGGTGGCTCACGCCTGTAATCCCAGCACTTTGGGAGGCTGACGTGGGCAAATCACTTGAGGTCAGGAGTTTGAGACCAGCCTGACCAACATGGCAAAACTCTGTCTCTACTAAAAATATATATATATATATATAAAAAGCCAGGTGTGGTGGTGTGCATCTGTGACTCAGCTACTTAGGAGGCTGAGGCACAAGAATTCCTTGAAAACAGGATGGGAGGTGGAGGCTACAGTGAGCTGAGATTGTCCCACTGCACTCCAGCCTGGGTGACAGAACAAGACCCTGTCTCAAAAAAAAAAAAAAAAAAAAAAAAAAAAAAGAAAAAAAGAAAGAAAATGACTGTGCTACAATATACTGAACTCTTCTTTCTGCTATTGGGACTTTCAAGTTGTGGCTGGTGGAGCCACTGGCTAAGTTATAATCTTGTTTCTACCCACTTATCAGCAATATGACCTTGGATAAATATCTTAATGTTTCCGAATCTCAACTTCCTTATTGGTAAAATGGGTAGAATATGAGTATCACCACATAGAGTAGATGTGAACATTAAAAAAGTTAACCCATGTTAAGCATTTGAAACTGGCACATAATGGACACCTCATGAGTGTTAGTTATTATGTTGATAAATCAGCTGTAATTATTATGCATATTCTTTCCTAAAATATTGAAACATGTTTTTCTTAAAGGTGATACTTAGTCCATCTTCATAAGATTTCATAGAAACGGTGACTTAGCCCCTTTTGGAACATTTCCAAACTCAAATAATCAATTACCTACCTAGACAGATTATTTCACCATGGATGGCTTTAATTATTGGGAGTCTCTTCATGTTTAATCTAAATGAACCTTCCAGTGAATCCCATGCAATGACTAGGTTCTATCCCTGTAATCATGCAATTTTTTTTCAATACATTGGATCTCAGAGCATGTTCTCTGGGACACTAGTCATCCCCAAATCCAAGCCATTCAAGTTACGTTGATTCTACCTTTGAAATGTCTTGAAACCATTTTCTCTTCTCTATTTTCAATACCACCATCCTGGTTAAGCCCTGATCCCCTCCAGCCCTGGTTACAGCAAGAGTCTCCTAATCAGCTTCTATATCTGCCTCCAGCACATGGCTACCAGACTGCTCTGATACAAAAGCTAACATGATCACATAATGTGTCTGTGAATGGCCCTTCAATAGCATCTCATTTCTTAGACTAACATGGAAACTCTTCATCATGCTTCAGAGCCTCCATACGAATGTGCTCCTGTCTTTCTCTGCACTTCAGTTCCTTCTCTCTCTCCCTCTTGCTTACCTCAATCTAGCCACACTGTTTCTGCTCAAGAATCCCAGGCTCTTCTATAGAGCAGGGCATTCATAATGGGGTCCTATCTACTTGGAAATCTGCCCCTTAGGTTACCCTTAGTCTGGCCAGCCTTTCATTGTCCTTCAGGCTTCCCCTTAAATGTTGCTTCATTAAGGAGGTCCTCTTAAACCTTCTCTATAAAATATGCTCATCTATTTTACTCTCTCAGAATGCCCTGCTAATTTTCCCTCAATGCATTAATTACAGTTTATAACCATATGTGTATTTGTGTCTTCACTTATACAGTCCCTCAATAATGATTTACCAGGTCACCTGCATGTCCAAACTGACCCTGTTCGTCATACTGGAAAGCAAGTTCAAACAGACTATGATCACAGATACTCTAACATAATCTCTTCTATGTGCCTAGAGCTGAAATGAAATAATCAGGGAAACATTTACTGGGCACTTACTATGTCCCAGGACCTTTTCCAAGCATTTTGCATATACATTCTTATTACTTGAAAGGTAAGTTTTAACACTGTTCCGTTTTACATCTGGAAGGAACTATAAGTAAGAAACTAAGGTTTCAAAGCAGGTAAGCCGTCGAGTCAGAATTTAAACCCAGGCTACCTCTAGTGGCCATGTTCCTACCCCTACCAGTGGAGAACTATGGTCTTAAGGACCTTGGCATTGATTTTGGAAGAAAAAAAACTCAAAAAGCACATGAAATACTCTACATTTTGCACAAAACCATGAAGATAAATCTTTCAATTATGCAATTAGAGGCTAGAATGCTGAAAGAGATGTTAAATAGATTTTTTTCAAGGTAAAGTTTTACATGATTAAAGTTATATTATTTTTCCCAAAAAGGCAAACACAGGGAGCACCATCATGGCAGAAAAAAAAAGACCATGCAGTGATGTGGGTTTTATAAATAACTTCAGGAAAAAAATGGCTGTAATAATTTCATTTATATATTTATGTGTGTATATATATGTTTGTATATGTGCATATATATGTGTAAGTATGTGTGTATATATTCCCCCTTTTGTTTTTATTTATACATATAAAAATAGTAAACACTCATGTTTAATTGACGAAAATGTTTTTCAATGTCTTACCCTTATGTCCTGCCAGTCCCGAGAGTAGGGAAGCACTATCCTTGCTCTAGGATAAGAAATAAGAGGCTCAGAGAAGAGAAGAAGCTTGCCTACATAAGTGAAATGAGAGGATCAGGACTGGACTCCAAAAACACAGAGGCAGAGGGAAATCGGGCAATGAGGTCAGATTCCAAAGTCAAAGAGATCTGGATCTATATCGTGCACATGCAAAACCACAGGCCTCAGACAAAGCTCTTTAACCCTTCTGACTGGTTTCCTCATCTGTACAATTAGAGCTTAATGCCTGCTTTTTAGTACATTTGTAAAGATTAAATCAGATAATGTCTGTGAGGCACTTGGCCCAGAATCTAGCTCTACTGGCTGGCTCAATACATGAGCTTTCTCCTTCCCACCATCCTGGCCTCTTTCTCCTTTTCTTCTGGCTCTACTTTCCAAAACAACTCAACTGAGATGATGTAATGCTTCAATTGCCTGACCCAGCCCTGCTGTGGGATCGTGGCCACTGGCCTTGCTTGATAAAAGCACTACATAAATATGACTCCTGGAAATGCTGACATGACCCCAGTTACCATCAGGTTACACCTTTGGAGGAAAAGAAATGGATGTTTTTGTCTCAGTTTGTAACTCTAGAGAGACCTGGCCATAAGCCCAGCTTCATACCTGAGCATCTCTGGACTCACAGGTGTTAGTTAAACCTAAGGTACATGACATCCCATCTGCAGATAAATGCTTGTTCTGGATGGATATGCCCTTCAGTCGACCTGTAGTTCTTTCCATATCTCCCCCCTTTGTATGTTGGGCATCTTCAGAGATATGTGGAAAGAGCAGGGTTTGGACTGAGGATATTTAAGTTCAAGTCCTGCTTTGCCAGTTGCTGGTTCAGTGACCAAAGACAAATTACCCTAAAGGCAAATTCAGCCTCAGTGTATCCAGAGAGGAAGAATGATTGCTTTTGTCATGGGTTTAAGTCAGAGTCAGCTTCAAGCCTCCTTTAGAAGAGATGATAAATAATGCTGTTCTCCCTCTCATGTGGCTTTTTCTTGAGGGTACCAAAGTTGGCTTGACCCTGTGAATGTCCAGGCTCTCAAACCTCCCTGGGCAGGGAAAGGAGACCACTGTCCTCCAGATCTCCAACACTCACTGCATCACTGGTCCCTCCCAGAGAGGACTTACAGAATCCCTAACTTTGGATTCTACCTGCCTGGTCAGGCTCAGAGACAGTAATAAAGACAAGGCCTTAGTATCTGCCTGTCACCTTCTTAGACTGGGGAAGGGCCAGGAACTGAGCTACACAGACATGGGGAAACCATTATCAAGACCCCTGAGTTAAATTTAAGGTGCCACCTTGCTGAACACATCCTATCTTTAGCATGCCAGCAGTAATAAGCAGGGAAAAAGTACTAGGTTCAACCAGTGTTGTTTATCGTGAATGATGAGCAGGGTGGGATGCAACAGAGGAAGAATGACAGTGTTTGACAACACTGGCTCTGGAGTGGAGCCTGCTGAGGTTTGAATTTTGACATCCTCATGTCTTAAATAGGTGAGCTTGGTGAGTTGTTTTACCTTTTTGAGCCTCAATTTACCTTCTGTTAAAGGGGATTCAAAATGCACCTACCTGTTATGTTTAATAAGATCACGATCACACATTAATGCACATCAAGGCTTAGCAGATCTTGCATTTAAGGAAACTCTGCATGAGTATTACTTGTTATAACTAAGAGCTATGCCTACTGGGTAGGTCTTGGTACCAGTTCCCAGGCTAAGCCTTTTACCTGCAATGTCCCCTTTACTCCTCATAACAACACCATAAAGTTAGTTATCATCAGCCCATTTTACAGATAAGAAAGTGGAGGATAAGAGTTGTCATATCACCTGCCCAAGGTCATGCAAGCCAGCTTCACCGTGTTCTTACTCCAAAGCCTTGACTCTGAAGCCCAGAACCCCCATGCAGTGGGAACTTATATTTTCATCTATAGAATGATGACAGTAAACATCTATTGGTATGTTAAGTACTCTAAATATATGCATGTATTTAATCTTCATGGCGACTTTTTGGGGCAGGTGGCTTTATCATCACAATTTTTCATATGAGGAAACTGAGGGTATTAACAAAAGTAATCTTGAAGGATTCTTCTCAATCTGTAATTTATTTAATTAAACTCAATGTTTTCCAAGTGTGTTCAGTGGAACACTAATTTTGTATGTTTCCCTGTAAAATAAAGACTTCCTGCTGCAAACACGTTTTGGAAATACTGCCCAGGAAAGCCCCCTCTTTGAGCTACACAATGCATATTTACATATTAAAGGGACAGAGGAGCCTTGTAGGGAGAAAACCTGTTAAACTTTGTTTAACCCAGTGTTTTCCAAACGGATTTGACCAGAGAGACCCACCACCCCTTCTCTCCTGCCTTACACACCTGCACAACATCTGTCAACATTCTGCAAAGCCTTTTGGCAAAGTTCATTCTAATTCAACTCAACCTACATTCATTGAAGGTCAGGTCTGTACCCATCTCTATGGCTGCTGGACTTCCAGGGCTGGCAAGAGTTGTTCTGCCTTTCTGCAAGTTTATAATCTTGGTGGAAAATAAAAGGGCACAGTAAATATTTAGAAAATACTCCAAATCATTAATTTAGATGTTTGATGCCAAAGATGCCTCCTCTGGAGACAGGAAAGTGATGGAAAAGAATGGGAATAGCCTGCCGAAGGAAGAATTTAAGCTGAACCGTGCAGAATGAGTACCTCAGCCTTATCTGCAAAAACAAGGCAATTGGGCTCTTGAGAAACCTCCTAGTTTCAAATAAACACTTATTTATCAGTGATGGGGAAATCCCATTCCTGGTGCTAGTTGGTTTTATGCTCACAATAACAGATATTTTTCTTGCAATAATTTTGATAACATGGGTTGCATATAGTTATTAGGATTATTATTATTGTTAAATTAGATGATTAAAATGGTTATAAAACCTAAATATCTCCGAACAAATCCTGTGTTTGATTTGATTCACCTGTTTCTAGTAGCACCTCAAACCTTATATGGCTCCTGCAGGTTTCTTGTCCCTGTTGCTTTTATCACACACTGCTTAGATAAACAAAATAAACTCCCTCTCACAAAGAAGCAATGTGAATCACCCAATTCAGCAGCTTCCTCTTTTTTTCTTTCTAATGTTCTTATTCTTCATCTCTATTATTTCTGAATTGCACTAATTAATCCCTAACACATTTGATTTTAAAAACCCAAAAGATTCATAACGTATTTGGTTAGGTGACCTGGAGAAGAAAAGGTACACCAGGCAGTGGGAGCAGTAGGGGCTAGTGCTGGGAGGTTGGGAATGGACACACAGTGGGCTTCAGAAGGCCAGGATGAAGTGGTGGGTGCGTCTTGCCGCCGGTAGCTTGGGATCACCACTTGGATTTGATCAGCAGTTGAGTTCATAGCAACATCTCAGTCCCCTTTGCTGCTTGCATACCACTACTCTCCTCTCTGCCAAGAGATCCCAGTGCAGCCGATTTTCTGGCTGTGTTCATCTCCCTGACTCCTGTGGGTTCTGGTGTCAGAGTCAGTCTCCCTGATGGAGCTCCTGCAGCATCTCGTCTTTTCCTTGTGAAGTGCAGGGATTCCAATATTCTTTAGAATTTTGGGACAAAGTGGCTAACACTTTGGATGAAACCATACATTTTTATATAGCATGTCTAACACACACCAGTTATGGAGTGCCTACTGTGCATGCTGTTGAATGCTAGAGGTATGAAATGAGGGTTTCTGGCTTTAAGAATCAACAATTAGTCTAGGCGCAGTGGCTCATGCCTGTAATCCCAGTACTTTGGGAAGCCGAGGCAGGTGGGTCACCTGAGGTCAGGAGTTCAAGAACAGCCTGGCAAATATGGTGAAACCCTGTCTCTACTAAAAATATAAAAAATTAGATGGATATGTTGGTGGGCACCTGTCCCAGCTACTTGGGAGGCCGAGGCAGGAGAATCGCTTTAACCCAGGTCGTGGAGGTTGCAGTGAGCTGAGATTGTGCCAATGCACTCTAGCATGGGCAACAAGAGTGAAACTCCATCTCAAAAAAAAAAAGTCAACAATTAGATAGAAAATTAGCTCATGTTTATGGCATGATTTGATATTTAACAGGCATGCATATAGTGTGAAATCGGAAGAAAGCAAAGGGAAGTTGATACAGAAGTTTATGCAAGAGGTCACATTTGATTTGACCTCAAAGGGTGGAGAGCAATTGAGAATGGCAAGAAAATATACACAGAAAACCCAAGGCACATCTTTGTACAGAGGACAGAGAGTGGAGTATACTGATTAATACACAGGCCCTACAGCCAACTGTCTGCGTTCAAAACCCTCCTCCGCTATTACCAGCTGTATAATCTATAACTGGGGATGTCCAAACCCATGATTCTTGAAAGCTGCAGTTTTTTAATCTGCAAGAGGGGGAAAATTATAATATCAACCTCATCGTGTTGCCACAGAGAATAAAAATGAGTACACACACATAAAGCAGTTAGAGGAATATCTGGCATATAAGTTTTGAATAAATGTTAGCCAACATCATTAAATTTAAGAATTTAATAACAACTCTGACTATGTGCCAGGCACAGTTCCAGGGGCTGGAGATATCACAATGAACAAGACCCTCAAGGCCACTGATCTTTTGGAATATGTGTTCTATTGGGGAAACATAGAAAATGAAGAAAATGTTTAAAGGTGATTTCAGATGATGTTGAATAATTCGTGCTGTGTTGGAGTGGTTGTTTAGCATGGTCTGGAACACTCTTGTTGTAGAGGTGGTATTAGAGTTAAGACTCCAACATTGAGAAGGATTAGCCATTTGAAGATCTAGATACAGAAATTTCTAGGAAGAGAGACAGCAAGCGCAAAGGCCTCAGGTGAGAACAGTCTTTCCACGTAGAGGAATGGAAAAGAGGCCAGGCTGGTCGAGGCGGAGTGGTTGTGGGTAGGGAGACTGGTCAGAGATTAGATCGAAGAGGATGATGAGAGCCCATGAGGTAGGACCAGCACCACAGAGTAAGGGATTTGGCATTTATTACACATCACACAGTCAGCTAGTTGTAGAGATGGATGAGAAATGAGAATTGAAGTGAACAGAAGACTTGGTTATTTCTGAGTTTAAAAATTTACCAGACTTGAGGAGGGAATGTATTTTCCTTATTATTTTTTGGGCCGCTTTGGACCAGGAGGCATTCTCTCTTCTGCTTTCCAAAATGGACCCCTTTTACTAATAAAAGTGAGAATATTAGTAACCATTAAGGTCAGTTCTACCCTTATTTTGTACTCTGAACAGGGGAGAAAAATAGAAATTATTATTCAAGCATAACCATGACCTTCATTCTCTGTAGCAATGGAGGCACTCTCATTGATTTAGCCAACTGTGGTGTAGGGAAAAGACATGGACTTGGAAGATGTTTATTTCATTCATCAGCCAGGGGCCTGGCTAGCAACTGATGCCATACTGAAAGGAGTGACTAGAGATGGCTTCATGGAAGAGCTGTTGACAAAGGTGTGGAGAGAACTAGGGAACCACCAAGAGATGATAAAGAAACTTAAGTATAAAGACAAAGGGACGCTTTGGCATTCCAGGCCTGATGGGACAAGGGAGGGAGTGATTGCAGGGAGCCTGCAAGCAACATCTCTGTAGGAAAGGGTCCTTTAACAGAGCTGTGGCTTTAATGGAATGATGAAGCTTCTGCACAAATGCAGATCAACAAGGAGAGAACCAGGGGTGGAGGGAATGAACACCTGAGCCTCTGTCTCTTCTTGTTTTGATCTTCTGCCAGTCTTTCATTGCTGAACCTACTAAATGCTAGGAAACATTGTATCCGTGGTAGGTAGAATACCAGGTCTTCAAAGGTAACTACATCCTAATCTCCAGAATTTATGAATACTTGGGTTAAATGGCAAAAGGGAACTAGGGCAGAACATGGAATTCAGGTTGATGATCAGCGTAAGATAAGATGATGATCATATATTATCTGAGAGGCACCTTGTAATCTGAAGTGCCCCTTCAAATTGAGGAGGCAGAAGAAGACTAAAGAGATGACCACATGAGAAGGACTTCACCTGATGTTGTAGGCTTGAAAGGGGGCCACAAATCAGGGATTGCAAGTGGCCTCTAGAAACTGGAAGCAAAGAAACAGATTCTACCCTAGGGCCTCCAGAAGGAACAAAGCTCTACCAACATCTTGATTTCAGCCTGGTGAGACTCATATCAGAATTCCATCCTCCAGAACTTTAAGAGGATACGCTTTTGTTTTCAGCTGCCAAGTTTGTACTTTGTTATGGCAGCCATAGGAAACGAATACAAATCCCAGCTAATACATTCCATAAAAGTACAGAGTAGAGTGGAGAAGAGTAGAAAAGGTTATCTTTGTTCTGGGCACGGTGACTCACGCCTGTAATCCCAGCACTTTGGGAGGCTGAGGCTGGTGGATCCCAAGGTCAGGACTTTGAGACCAGCCTGGCCAATATGGTGAAACCCCAACTCTACTAAAAATACAAAAAGATTAGCCAGTCATGGTGGCAGGTGTCTGTAGTCCAAGCTATTCGGGAGGCTGAGGCAGGAAATTGCTTGAACCTGGGAGACAGAGGTTGCAGTGAGCTGAGATGGCACCACTGTATGCCAGCCTGGGTGACAGAGCGAGACTCTGTCTCAAAAGAAAAAAAAGAGAAGATATCTTTGGTACAATGGAAAATATTTACCTGAGTTCAAGTCTTTGGTCTATCCTTACTCTATGGCTTTGGTCAAGACACTTTGCCTGCTGGACCTTAGTTTCTTCACCTGTAAAATGAGGGCCATCCAGCTACTCTAATGAATCACTGTGAGGATGAAATGGCAGAATGGATATGAAAGCGTTTTATAAACTAACATTGCATAGAGGTAAGGCATCTGAGACATCTGCAATATAATGACCACAGGATAAATGATTCAATGAAAATTCCCCTCTTTAGACATTCCTGAGTTCAAAGACTTACCTTTTGCCTACATGCTTTGCCCATTATGACTATTTTCAATGTGAAAAATTAGGACATGTCTCTAAAGCATACTTCCCCATGGGGCCCAGAGCCATCCTGGCTGGGCTATAAATCTTTTCTTTCAATGTAAAGATTTATGGTCCTTGTTGGAAAAGATCAGTTGCAACATGCACATACACAGTCATGCATCCAGACACATCTTGCATGTTCTAGAAAATGAGACTGCCCATGAGAGACATAAATAGGGAGTTCATGACTTTTTAATCACACATCCCACTAGCAAATCTATCAGCTTCATGCACCTACAGACACTACACATCTTCATATTAATTAATATGCTTCTCATAAAGGACACCCAAATAATTGAGCTTTCCAGCTCTCCATGAAGCACATGCATGATAAGACTATACTCACATATATACCCCACACCTTCCTTACCTCCACTGGACTCACAATGAGTTTTGAAGCCAAATAAATGCTTAACACTGGCAGAAAATGTGTCTCCTGTATGACAGTCATGAGGGAAAGTCAAATTACTTTTCATGACTTTCAGAATGGCTTGAAGAAGACAAGTTGGTATATGTATTAAATTTATCTGGAATTTACATTTTGATTGGCCAACAGTCTGGGCAAATTCCACAGTAACCTATCGATCTGACAGAGACATCTGACAGCTCCGAACAATTGCTGAAATGGCTTTTAAAACTCAGCTGGCCGGTGAGAGCTGGGGAAATTTTCCCAGTGAGCTATCTCTCATTCATCTTCTAGCAGTTCCCACCTCCCCCTCCAGCCTTGGGGTGGTTTTCAATAAAGCCAACGGAGACATATTTCTAGAGACACAAAATAAAAAAAATCCTCCTGGAGCCTGCCTTCATTGCTTCTCCTGCCTTTGGCTACCCATTTGCCTCCTTTCACCTTTGATCACAATTTCAGGGCTCTCTTCCTGCTTGCTAAATTCACAGTCAGTTCAGGGACTGCTTGCTTGATAATGATGAAGACAGTAACTAAGTACTGTATGTCTCTAGGTTATTAGCCCTGGCATCTTTCTAAAATGCTCCCTCTTCTCTGTGACCCCAGGTCCAGATACTGAGCCAGGAATAATCCCTATTCCACTCCTGTCTAACACACAATGTCATCTACAATATTTTTTGTATTATTATTCCAAACCAAAATGAATTCTATTGTGTGTCTGGACTAATCACTTCACGCTTATCATCTGTCTTAGATTATTGTGGTTTAATTCAATGGAAATAAGTATCTACTACGTTTGGGATATTGCTAAAGGGAATGTATAGATAAAGATCAATTTGCATCAGGCCTTCTAAAATATTACAGTTTAAAAGAGTGGTCGTTCTCAAAGTGTGGTACTCAGGCCAGCAGCTTCAGCATCATCTGAGATCTTGTTAGCGATGCAAATTTTTGAGCCCTTCCCCCATGCTACTGAATCATAAACTCTGGAGGTCTTTTAACAAAATTCCCAGGTGAGTCAAACGCAAATGATAGTTTGAAAACCATATTCTAAAGGATTTGAGACACATCCACAAAAGCTGATATTGATTTCTACAGAAAACGTGACAGCAGAGTGCTAACGGAAGTTCAGAGGAATGCGTGATGAACCCTCTCAGCCAAGCTAGGGAGAATTTGGAGGACAACAGGAAGGCTTCAGGGAGGAAAGGTTGCTGTGCAGTGCTTTAAAGGAGGATCTAGAGGACACTCCTAGACCCAGGCCACAGAGAAGCAGAGGAATTATGCCAACATGGTAAATGTCTAACACTCAGACTGCCCTTTTCCATTCCCTAACCATGGCAGACATTACTAATAGATCATGGCGGGTTTTTTTTTTTTTTTTCTGTTAAACATTGTGGGAGTCTCAGTATCTTTTAAAACACACTTACCCAGGTAGCCAGTAGCAATCAGCTTGAGTTGGCAGAAATCAGCCGATTTCCTGTCTCTGGAGCTGAGTTGGGAATGCTGTGTTCTTCAGTGGGGTAGTCTTAGGGGAATAAGATTTAGAAGGTGCTAGATTACATAGGCTTGAATAGGGCCTTGAATGCCAAATAAGAGTTTGGACTTGTGTCCACAGGCAATAGAGACGCTCTTAGGGATTTGATCCGGAAAGTGATGTGATCAAGGCTATTCTATAATTAAACGTTTTGTCTTCCACTTCCTTTACACAGGAGTTTCCAAACTTGGCTGTCCATTAGAACCACCTGGGGAGCTTTTAAAATTCCTGATGCCCAGACCACACCCTTAACCAAATTAATCATAATCTCTAGGATAGGAGTCCCCAAACATTTTACACAGTGGACCAGTTCACTGTCCCTCAGACCGTTGGAGGGCTGCCACATACTGTGCTCCTCTCACTGACCACCAATGAAAGAGGTGCCCCTTCCTGAAGTGCGGCAGGGGGGCCGGATAAATGGCCTCGGGGGGCCGCATGCAGCCCGTGGGCCGTCGTTTGGGGACTCCTACTCTAGGAAGTGTGATCTGAGCATCAGTATTTTTTAAAGCTTCCCTGATGATTACACAGGCAGGCAAATTTGAGACTCACCCAGTCATTTATATTATAAATTTATTAAAGTGATGATTCTTTGTTATCCATCCGTTCCCTTATCCTGTATCATCAAGCACAATGTCTTACATAGGGAAACAGCTTCAGTACATGATTGCTAGTGAATTAAGGCAGCATCTAACTGGGCTGATGAGTTTCTTGGGTACCTTTTATATAAAATCGCCTTCCCTTCTCAGATGAGAAGGTTTTAACAAAGGCACATGCCATGAAATCATGGTAGCATTTTTATCCTAAATGTAGTAGTTGGGTGTTCTATTGAGAGAACCAGTGATCCCGGAGTTTACCAGAGTTGGATAGATGGTGATTTTATTCTTGTTTTCCCTGTTGGAATGGCTCGTGGAGAGTGAGAAATACAGAGGAACTGGAGAAAGGGTCAGACGAAGGAATGCACATTAAAATCTGGATGGTGGCCGGGCTCGGTGGCTCAAGGCTGTAATCCCAGCACTTTGGGATGCCGAGGCGGGTGGATCACGAGGTCAAGAGATCGAGACCATCCTGGTCAACATGGTGAAACCCCGTCTCTACTAAAAATACAAAAAAAAAAAAAAAAAAAAAAAAAAAAATAGCTGGGCATGGTGGTGCGTGCCTGTAATCCCAGCTACTCAGGAGGCTGAGGCAGGAGAATTGCCTGAACCCAGGAGGCGGAGGTTGCGGTGAGCCGAGATCGCGCCATTGCACTCCAGCCTGGGTAACAAGAGTGAAACTCCATCTCAAAAAAAAAAAAAAAAAAAAAAAAAAGGAAACAATCTGGATGGTATAACACGAATGAATAGATTGGAAATCTGGGAAGGCAGTATTAAACTAAGGGATCAATGTGATTTCCTGAGTCTGGTTTTGCTTTGCTTCTCCAATATCTCAAAACTATTCCCAAATCTCATGGCTTACTACTTAATTACTCATTTCTCCCTTAGCATCAACTACCAGGTTTTTCGTTTTGTTTTGGTTTTGTTTTTTGTTTTTTTTTTTGCATATTTTCCTCCCCAGCTAGAAAATAATTTATCTTTATCTTTGCATCTTTCATAGTAGTGTTTAATTCTCTAAATTTGTATTCTTGTTAGAGAAGCTGGTGCTGCTCAGAATGCCCTTCCACACTCTTCGACCACAAAACCAGCTTCTGCAAGCTCCAGTGTGTTTCCTTCTTGATTTCTCAAGACAGATTTGGTTCTGTCAAAGCAGTGACCTCTGTCAAAGAACTTATTCCATTACAGCAAAATGATTTTTCCTATTTCTCTCTCGCTTCTTATTATAAAACTAATATGTATATATTTTCTTACACAGAGAATTTCTATATTTCAAGCTAAAAAAGAGGTGTTTTAAATGAAATTGAAAATCCTTTGTAATTCTGTCTCCCAGACAAAAATCACTGACAATGGTTTAGCGTTTGAGCAATTTTTGTTGCTATGTTAACTTAGTTGAGATTGTAACTTATATGGAGGAATATTCATAATTTTGGAAATACAGTATTGATGCAGACATCTTTTAAAATTAAGAATCCTTCAAGACCATATAGAATATAATTCCATTTGTATGAAATATCCAGAGTGGCAACTCTATAGAAACAAGAAACAAATCAGTCGGTTGAGGGTGCAAGAGGGATTAACTGCAAAAGTCCGGAAGCAAATATTTTGGTTGATATAAATATGATAAAACTAGATTGTGTTGGTGGTAGCCCAACTCCATAAATTTACTGAAAATATTGAATTTCACACTTATAATGGGTAGATTTTATGTCACAAAAATTATACCTCAATAAAGCTATTATAATTGAAAAACTCCCCAAATCTAATTTACAGTGAGTACTCTAATATCCATCATATAAATATACCACCATTTTAATTAATTAATCCTCCCATTTGAGTATATTTTTTCTTCTGATTATGCTATTATTAAAACATGAGCACATGTTGTACACAAATCTCTCCAGTGTATATATTTGAGTATTTTGTCTATGTTATAAGTTATTTTCTTTGCATATTTTATTTATTTATCTATTTATTGAGACGGAGACTCACACTGTTGCTAAGGCTGGAGTGCAGTGGCGTAACAGCATCTCAGTTCACTACAACCTCCGCCTTCCCAGGGGTTCAAGTGATTCTCCTGCCTCAGCCTCCTGAATAGTTGGGATTACAGGCATGCGCCACCATGCCCAGTTAATTTTTGTGTTTTTATGAGAGACGGGGTTTCACTGTGTTCGCCAGGCTGATCTCCAACTCCTAGACTCAGGTGATCCACCCACCTCGGCCTCCCAAAGTGCTGGGATTATAGGTGTGAGCCACCACACCTGGCCTCTTTGCATCTTATAAATAGAAATGCTGGTTTAAAATATTTGAATGCATTTGTCTTTAGATGCAATTGTTAAGTTGCTATCTCAAATGATGCAGAAATTTATATTTCCAGCAGCAGAGAGGAGTGCTTATCTCACAGATCCCTATTTGGAGATTTTTTTTTTTCCTAGTTTTGCTAATTTGAGAGGTGAGAATAATAGCTCATTGTTTTAATTTGCATTTATTTAATTGCTAGCTAGGTTGCCTTTTTAAAACATATGTTTATTCAGCATTTGTACTTCCTCTTTTGTGAATGCCTCTTCATGGCATTTTATAGCCCGTTTATCAGTTGGAATCTGAATGTGTTGCATAAATTTTCTTCATATGTTAAGAATAACTCTTATCCTGTTACATTTGTTTAAAAATTTTCCAGTTGTTCCCCAAGGTATTTCTATCTTACCTTTGATGTTTAGGTAAAGCTACTTTATATTTTCATACAGTAACATCTAATCTTTCTTTTTTATATAATTTCTTACTTTTTAAAATTAAAAGTACCCTCTTTCCAATTGCCCATCAATATAATCAATTATCAGTATAACTTCTTGCATTTAAATATTACATTTAATTCTTTAATAAATCTGTAATTCTTTCAAGTAGACAGTATTGGAGAATGTTTTCCAGCAACCTAAGGCTTAACCTTTGGGTAAAAGGGCTCATACCCATGTATTAAAAATAATATTTCTAGCCTGGGAAGAATGGCAAAACCCTGTCTCTAGGAAAAACACAGAAATTAGCCAGGCATGGTGATGGTGCCTATAGTTTCAGCTAATCAGGAGGCTGACATGGGAGGATTGCTTGAGCCCAGCAAGCGGAGGTTGCAGTGAGCTAAGATCACACCACTGCACTCCAGCCTGTGTAACATGGCAAGGCTCTGTCTCAAAAAAGTAAATAAAACAATATAATAATATTTCTTCAACAGATTTGTGATATTATCTCAAAGTCGTATTAAATTTCTATTCTTATACCAAAAACATCATGTTATTTTTAAATTATTTATGCTGTGTAATATATGAAGGTAAATCTTTCTAATATTTTTATAACTGACGGCTATTTTTACCTATTATTATTGTGGATGAATTTCAGAATTACCTTGTTATGTTTTTAAAATGTCCTGTTAAGATGGTTGGGAAATATGATAAATCTATAAGTTAATTTAGAAGAAATTATTCTCTTTACATAATTGGGCCTTCTGCCCAGGAACACTGCTTATCTTCCGAGTCAAGTATTTTTTATATTTCACTGTAAAGTTTTGTGGTTTTCTTCATAAGCATCTTACATATTTCTTGTTAAAGCTATTCATAGGCATTTTATGTTTTCTGTTGCTATTGTGAATAAGATATTTTAAAATCATACTTCCCAACTAGTTATTGCCAGTGAAGAAAAATGCTATTATTTTGGTGTATTTATCCTGTAACCAGTCTCTTTGCTGCACTCGCTTATTAATTTTAATAGTTGTTCAGTTGATTCTCTTGAGTGCTCTAGGTATCAAAATATATATTTTATAAAGAATGATAATTTTGTCTTCTTATTTTCAGCCATTATCATTCAAGCAAAGCCATCTTTGTTGCAAAGAATAGAGACCTCTGTAAGACAGCACAGGAAAAACGAATGCATCTGGTGAGGGTGACAGAGGGGCTGTTGCTGAAAGCACAAAGTCAGGCAACGCTGTAGAAGCGGGAATCTGATACAGCCTAGTTTCATGAGAACTGGAGCTAGAGAGCCACTAGAAATCAAAGCCCCTCTCTCTGGCTCTTAGGAGCTATATGATACTATACGATATTTTGTTTCCCTCCATTTCTTCAGTCTCTCTAATCTCTCCTTGTCTCTGTCCTCTTTTTCTTGGAAGAATTTTTCTTCTGCCAAATGGCTGCTAAACATATACCTGTCTTCTTAGTGCTAACATCAAACATATACCCACTATCTTCTCTCTGGTTTTATGTTTAACTGCTTAAGAGAGAGACTGAGCATTATTGCCAGGTAATGGATTGGCTGACCTTGGTTCAGGGCTCCACATCTTGTCTGTTCAGCACTGCCCAGATTGGGGCTGGCTTGCGTGATGAAAATACAGCCTGTAAAGTCTTTCTCCTCAGGTCTATTGCTACTGTTTTTGGCAAGTGTTGACGGTTTCATACCATGAATGAAATAGCTGTTCCACTTCTTCTCTGTTCTTGGAGGAGTTTATAAAGTATAAGAATTATCTTTTCCTTGAAAGTTGGAAAGACATTACCTAGAAGGGGAAAAAAAAAAAAACCTGTTTGAAACCAGCAGTTTTCAGGCAAGTAATTCTTTGACAACCCTTTCAATTTCTCCCATAGTTATTGCTCCAGTCAAGTCATGAGTATTTCTCTATTTCTTTGCTAGATCATGATCTCCTGGACAGCCAGAACCATATTTTATGTATCTTTTTGTGCCCAGTTTCCAGCCCTGAGCCTGGCCTTGAGCAAGCTCATAAGTTGTATTGAGTTGAAATGATGCAAATCAGAGATGGCAGAGATAATAAAAACAAGGATGGATATGGAGGTAGAGGATGAGAGTTTGAGTATTAACTTTGTTATTTACTAATTGGAGGGATTTAGGTAAGTTGCTTCATTCTGAATCTCACTTCTTAAATTTGTACAGGGATGAAGTTTGGGATTGGAGTATATGTTGAGAGGAGCCTCCCAAACCTTTATCAAGTTTTAATATTCTAATTTAAGCTTAAATGAAAAAAAACTGAATTTTTACCTGGAAAGAAAAAAAATACTGTTCAGAATCCTATGTTAATCCTTGTTGGTATTAATAAACAAGGAAATAAGGTAAATACATGTATTAAGTTTTATTTACCATCTTACAGTGGAAGATAATCATTTGTTAGTTCAAGCCCTGAGGCATTACCTTCTTGACAGCTTGTGAGGTACATGTGTGAAATTGAAACATTTTTTGTGAAAAATCCTAACAAAGCATTCCTGTGTGTGCCTATTATTTTAATGTGAACTAACAGCCTTATTCTAGTAATTTATCACATTTGAAAATATAAACTGGACTCCTATTTCATGCATTTACTGAAGATGCTGCTTTGGTGCTGACATTTCTCGGTGACCCTGGTGATAGGAGTGTGTGTGTACCCATTTATATTCTCTTCTGATTTAGATCAGTTGGCAAGTAGGTTTTACACACAGTTACGGATATTTCACATGCCTTTTGTGTTCTTAATTATGTCGGGCATTTTGACTGACTAGCTGCAATCAGTGTGTGAGAAAGAAGAAAGAAAATAACCATGATCATCACACACTGGGGTAATTGGGTGTCTTCCCAGCCTCCTGGTGATGACCAAGGACAGTTCCCATCAAAAACACCTAAATCAAAAGAAGTCAGCAATCTGCTGAATGGAGTCCCAGGATCAGGTCATATTAAACTCCAGCTTCCAATGTGCATTTCAAATATGAAACATAAGCACTGATTGCAAATCTGAAGACATTTTCATTTAGCCCTAGGCCAGGATTTTTAATTTAAAAAATAAATAAATAAATAAACCTGTCAAGGTCTGCAAGAAAGGCTCTTAGATATTCTGGCCAATGGTTTATTTAAAAATCCAATAATGCAATTCCTTAGCAGCAGGAGACAAGAGACCTTCTCTAAGCTGAATGTCCCATAACTGGATGGTAGCCAGATTCCCAGTACATGAAACAGAAGTTCATGAAACAGAAATACATTCCCAGTACATTAAACCCCTTTATAAAAGGGGTACCACCTTGAGGGCCCAGGACAGGATATTCTGAATGCCATTTCTGCCCAAAGTAACTGTGTGTATTGGGAGCAAGAAAACCTGGCAATCTAATCTCACTTGGTATCCATGTGAAATTGGCCATTCACATGGATTATTAATTTGTTTGTTTATTTATTTTTTACTGTAAGACCCAGGAGACATGCGCAGAATGTGCTGATTTGTTTGACAGGTAGACATGGGCCATGGTGGTTTCCTGCATCTATCAACTCATCACCTAGGTTTTAAGCCCCACAGGCACTAGCTGTTTGTCCTAATGCTCCCCCTTCCCTCATCATCCCCCAACAGGTCCTGGTGTGTGTTGTTTCCCTCCTGTGTTCATGTGTTCTAATTCTTCAACCCCCACTTATGAGTGAGAACATGGAATGTTTGGTTTTCTGTTCCTCTGTTAGTTTGCTGAGGATGGTGGCTTCCAGTTTCATCCATGTCCCTGCAAAGGACATGCTCTTATCCCTTTTTGTGGCGTGGAATACTAGGCATGGAATACTATGCCTAGTATTCCATGAGATATATAGACATAGATATAGATATAGATATAGATATAGATCCCATTTTCTTTATCCAGTCTATCATTGATGGTTTTTGGGTTGGTTCCATGTCTTTCCCACTGTGCATAGTGCTGCAGTAAATATATGTGTGCATGTATCTTTATGATAGAATGATTTATATTCCCTTGGGTAGATAACTATAATGGAATTGCTGGGTCAAATAGTATTTCTGATTCTAGATCCTTGAGAAGTTGCTACACCATCTTCCACAATAGTTGAACTAATTTACATTCTCACCACCAATGTAAAATTGTTCCTATTTCTCCACAGCATCACCAGCCTCTGTTGTTTCTTGACTTTTTAATAATTGCCATTCTGACTGGTGTGGTTGTGATTTACATTTCTCTAATCATCAGTGATGTTGAGCTTTTTTAATTTGTTTGTTGGCTGTATAAATTTCTTCTTTTGAGAAGTGTCTATTCATATCCTTTGCCCACTTTTTGATGGGGTTCTTTTTTTCTTGTAAATTCGTTTAAGTTTCTTGTAAAATCTGGATATAAGACTTTTGTCAGATAGGTAGATTGCAAAATTTTCTCCCTTTCTGTAGGTTGCCTGTTCACTTCGATGACAGTTTCTTTTGCTGTGCAGAAGCATTTTAGTTTAATTAGATCCCATTTGTCAATTTTAGCTTTTGTGGCAATTGCTTTTGGTGGGTAATTTCATCATAAAATCTTTGCCCATGTCTGTGTCCTGAATGGTAGGTTTTCTTCTAGGGTTTTTATGGTTTGGGGTTTTACATTTAATTCTTTAATTCATTTTAATTTTTGTGTAAGGTTTAATGAAGAGGTCCAGTTTTTGTTTTCTGCACCATTTATTAAATAGGGAATCCTTTCCCTACTGCTTGTTTTTGTCAAGTTTGTCGAATATCATATGGTTGTAGATGTGTGGTCTTATTTCTGAGGCCTCTGTTCTATTCCATTGGTCTATATGTCGGTTATGATACCAGTACCATGCTGTTTTGGTTACTGTAGGCTTACAGTATAGGTTGAAGTCAGGTAGTGTGATGCCTCCAGCTTTCTTCTTTTTGCTTAGCGTTGTCTTGGCTATGTGGGCTCTTTTTTGGTTCCATATAAATGTTAAAGTGTTTTTTTTTTTTTTGTTTTTTTTTTCTAATTCTGTGAAGAGTGTCAATGGTAGTCTGATGGGGATAGCATTGAATCTATAAATTACTTTGAACAGTATGGCCATTTTCACAATATTGATTCTTCCTATCCATGGGGATGGAATGTTTTTCCATTTGTTTGTTCCTCTCTTATTTCCTTGAGCAATGGTTTGTAGTTTCCCATGAAGAGGTCCTTTACTTCCTTGTTAGCTGTATTCCTAGGTATTTTATTCTCTGTGTAGCAATTGTGGATGGGAGTTCATTCATTCACATGGATTATTAAATAAAAAACTTTACATTTTAAATCCCAAATTTAACATATGACACAGAACTGCCAATCATCTCCCAATTTTGGCTGTTTATAGACCAAGAGTAGAGAAAGAGCTTCTCTATGTATTATCTAGCCCTGCCCTGTTGGTCAGAACTGGCCCAGAGAAGTACCACTGACTATTTGCAGCAATCAAACTTCCCCTTTCTAGAATTTAAAATCACTAACCAGGAAAAGGGACTCACCTGTGGGCACTGAAGCTATAAGAGCCAATGATCTCAAGGGTCAAAATGACCATTTTGGAGTAGCTATGATGGACTATGGTTAATCTAAAGAAACTAGGTCTTATACAAATACTAGCACATATGGATAGGATACATAGAGGCAGGAATAGGAATCCAGGCAACCCCAAAGAGCAGGAGAGAGGAAGCAGACAATAATATTCTAGTTCCTATGAGGTCTGGAAGTTGAGTTCATGAGAATTTCTGCCTTCCGTTTTCTGGAATTTCTCTGAGTAAAATTTTATTCCTGGAAAGCAACTGCAAGAGAATTATATAACTTTTTATCTGACTAAACTTTATGTATCTCTTGTCTTACTGAATAATTGAATTTACAAATGCTTATTGAACATGCTTTATGAACCAGGATCTATGATGAAAGCTGAGAAAAAAACAATGAATAAGATGGGTACATTTTCTGATCTCATAGATCTTATATTTTAATGGGAGGATAAAAAGACCAAAATAAGATATGAAAACAAAACTCATATGGACATAAATAAGTAAATGATGACACATTAACAAATGGAAAAATTAAAAACAAATGAAAAGACACAATATGCTTTCAGTTCAAAGATTTAGTATTGTTAAGACTGATCTGTAGATGAAGATTTAAGGCAATCCTTATCAAACTTTCATAGGACTTTTTTACAAAATTGACAAACTGATCTTAAAATACATATCAAAATGCAAGGGACTCAGCATAGCAAAATAATCTGGAAAGAAAAAAATCTAGAAAACTCAATGTTCTAAATTTAAAACTTAACACAAACTGACAGTAATCAGGATAGCCTAGTACTGGCGTGAGGATACAAATATAGGTAAAAGGATAAAGAGCCCAGAAGTAAACCCTCGTTTTCTGGAAAGTTGATGTTTGACAAAGGTGACAGGACAATTCAATGGGGGAAAACAATATGTCTTTCAACAAATGATGCTAAGACAACTGGGTATCTACAATTTTATTCCTTTTGAATAAAGCTGAACCCCCTCCTCTCATCATACACAAAAATTTATCAAAATGGATTATAGCCATAACATAAGAACTAAAACCACAAAACTCATAGAAAAAAAACCTAGTAGTAAATCTTTGTGACTTTAGTCAATAATTTATTAAACACAACATTAAAGGCACAAGTGACAACATAAAGTGTACTTCATCAAAACTAAAACATTTTATGCTTCCAAGGACACCATGAAGAATGCGAAGAGACAATCGGCAGACTGGAGAAAATATTTGCAAATCATACATTTGATAAGGGATTTGTATCTGTAATATATAAAGAACACGTATAACTCAGTTATTAAAAGACAACCCAATTGTGAGTGAAAGATATAAATCAACATTTCTCTAATGAATATTTACAAATGGCCAATAAGCACAAGAAAGATGTTTGGCATCATTAACCATTAAATAAATGCAAATTAAAACCAAAATGAGATACCACTTTACACACTCTAGGATAGTTGTAGTAAAAAAAAGACAATAAATGCCAGCAAATATGTGGAGAAATTGAAATCCTCATGCACTGCTGTTGAAAACGTGCTATGGTCCAGTCACTTTGGGAAATAGTCTAACAGTTCCTTGAACTGATGGAGAAAATGAGGAGTGACTTCTAATAGATATAGGCTTTCTTTGGGGGTGATGAAAATGTTCTTAAATTGATCATGATAATGGTTCCACAACCCTGTGTATATATTGAAAACCATTAAATTTTGTACTTAAATTGGGTGAATGGTGGAATAATATTGTAATAATATCTCAATAAATATGGATTAAAAAAATATATAGGGGAAACAATTCTTCTGGTGCAGGACCATTAGCAAAATTGGGTGTGCAGCTATTTGTTTGAATTTGTGTTATTGTTATACATCATCCTAAATGGTTCGTAACCAACCGTGGACTCGAAGTGTTATAGGTAGTAATATTTGTAAAGAATTCTATTCTCTAAACGGAAGGAACATCCCTGCACATGGTATCTAAGAGTGAAGGGACATTCTTAAATATTGTTATCAGGAATTTCAGAATGCAAAATGAAATTTTTTTGCCATGCTTTTCTGCTTTAACATATATATTTTTCAAAATCAGATAAAGTATTGAACTTGATGATGATGATGATGATGATATTACCGTATGTTAACTACTTATTATGTGCCGAGTCTATGCAAAGCACTGCACAATATTAGTTTCTGTACTCTTTCCAATAACCCTCAGATTTATTTTGTTTTCCTTATTTTTGATGGAGCAACTGAAGCTCAGTCAGATGGATTAGTTAACTTGTCCAGTATCACACAGTCCATAGGGGCAGTTTGAAATTTGAAAGCCAGGAATAGCTGATTTCCAAATATAAACTGTTAATCTCTAATTATGCTTTTCCTTTACTAGTACATTTGCATTTTTAGTTTTTCTGTTTTTATATTTTAAGTACATAATTATGTAAATAATTGTGTACTTAAAAGTATAAAATTAATGCAGGTCTTTTGTAGAAATCCTGAAAAATATAAAAGTGTGCCATAGGTGACACTGGGAATAACCAGTGGTTTGAAATGGGGAAATAACATTGCTGATAAAATTATAATATGTATTCATATTTAATACTATTAAAGGATGCTTATGACATAGTGAAATGCAGGTTATAAAGCAATTGAATTGTATTAGCTTATTATATATACAGTTGATCCTGGAACACTGTGAGTTTGAACTGTGTGGGTCCACTTTTACGTGGATTTTTTTCCATAAAAGTTACATTGAGCGTGCTTGCCTCTTGCTTCCCCTTACAACTCCTCTACCTCTTCCATCTCTGCCACCACTGAGACAGCAAGATCAACTCTGTCTCTTCCTCCTCCTTAGCCTACTTAATGTGAAACTACAGGAATGAAGACTTATGATGATCCACTTCCATGTACATAGTGAGTAGTAAACATATTTTATCTTCCTTTTGATTTTCTTAATAACATTGCTTTTCTGTAGTTTACTGTACTGTAACAATACAGTATATAACACATGTAACATACAAAACATGTGTTAATTGACTGTTTTTGTTATTGGTAAGGCCTCTGGTCAGGCTATTAGTAGTTAAGTTTTGGTGAAGTCAGAGTTATACATTAATTTTTGATTTCACAGTGGTGAAGTACCCCAACCCCATGTTGTTCACATATCAACTGTATTATGTATGTTACATTACTTTACATATACTACATATGTAAATTGTATATGTCAAAATATTTGCAAAGAGAAAGGTTTAGAAGTATTTGTACCAAAAGTACTTATACCAAAATATATAGATTTATACCAAAATACTATTTGTCTCTGAATGGATTTGGGCATATGTCTTTATTTATTTGATTTTCTATTTTTTAAAATTGTTTTAACATGATCATCTTTGACTTCTCAATGAATCAGTTTCTGGATGCTTTCCATTTCCTTTGGAAACATGAATAATGTCCACTGTAGGTTAGACTCTTAATTGGTATACTGGCCTTGAGTGTTCCGGCCCACTTCTGCTTTAACTGACTTTTCATTAACCTACAATTACAGATCTCGATCTCATCAGATAAGAAGGACTTTACTGTAATGAGGGCCAGGTGAGCACCCAATGTCAAACAATTAGTAAACAGACTCCATATACACAGTTCACAAAGTTGCTCTTCAAAGCAAAATAACCTTACACATAAAGCTTCACAATGACCATGCCCCATGTTCCCAGAGAGATTTGTCTCTTTTTTTGGTAATTTCCCTCATATTTTTTGACTATTTGTATCTCTAGGAGAACAACAGTAACAAAAGTGGTAACAGCCAACACACCAACCTTGACTGGTTAAATTTGTTTAGTTAAAAAAAAAGGGGGTGGGGGCGAGGGGGACTTTTGCTATTTTGAGTCCAAACCTCACAAAGCATTCATCTCAGCAGAGAACACAATGGCAAATTTTGGATATTTTCATCTTATTTTAATTATTTGGAAAAACTTGGGAAACCAGGAAAAGCCAAGAAGACTGATGGCAGATTCGTTAGTTTTTATTAATGATTACAAATTACATTTCTTAGAAATGACAACATACACGTTCACAGCTCTCTAGGGAGTTCAGAGAAAGTCATGCTTTTTCAGAAGAAAAAAAGGTCTTAAGAGTGAGTTTTTCTTCTAACGATAATAAATCTCAGAATGTAGAGCAGGAAAAGATAAAAAAAAAAAACGTCCTACTCTCAGAATGTAGAGCAGGACTAGATACTGAGTCCGACTCCCTTATTATACAGACAAGGCACTGAGGCTTAGACGGGGAAGTTGTTAACCCAAAGTAACAGAGCAAAACACTAGCAGAGCCAGGGAACAGAACTGAGTCTCTTGACTTGAGGGTCTTATCATACGAGATTAGGCGGTTCAAGCAAATAGATAATATTCACCAGGGTAAGACAATAGGGAATGGCTTGACTGGAATGAACTGGAAATAACATGGTCTGCCACTCTTCTGGAAAATACACATACATCTTCAGACTGGATTTGGCCCCTAGCTTTCCATATGCATACCCTACTACATGAAACCTCTCATTTAGAAACTCCAACACATTTAAAGATGGGTTAGATTATTTATATTGAGTTGATGACTTCATGGTTTAAATAGAAGAGGCCTGGAGACTTTAATTTAGTCTCCTGCTAAAAAAATAGCATGTGCGGTCATCAATATCAACTTGAATTCTTCCAGTGATGGGGAACTCACTATCCTAGAATTTAGCACATTTGATTGGCAGATAGCCTCAGTAATTAGACTTATATTTATTAAAATAAAGCAAACTTCTCTGTGACTTTTCCTACTGGCCAAACGCTTACAACTGAAAGCCAAACAGGATTAAGTTTCATTTGTTTGAAGAATGGCAGCTTTTAAAATACGTGAAGATAGTTTGCATGCGCTTCCACATTTTCTCATCTCCCTTAACCTTTCTTCATATGATATATGATATTCAGCTGGTGGTGTATTCAGAAAGGTGAGGGAAAAGTCCCTCCAAACCAAAATAGTTCTTATAATAGTCCATCATTATGTCTAAAATTAATGCAAGGTACTAAAGTATTGAAAGAGATGTCAAAAGAAGTGGAAGAAAGGTTCAGAAAGGAAACATGGAGAAGGTATTTTAAGTTAATATAAGTAACAATGGCATGTAACATCTATCAAAATCTTATACCATGCCAAGAACTCTGCTAAAATTCTTATATATACTATTGTATTTAACTCTCACAACTACCCAGTAGACAGGCATTTTGTCCCCATTTTATAGAGGAAGAAATTGAGCCTCAAGAAAGTTAATGGACCTGTCATTGTCACTTAGCTTGAAAGTGACAGAACCAGGATTTAAGCCAGATCTCTCTGATTCCAAAATCAGTGCTCTTACCTGCCCCTCTGGAATAAAGTATTAGAAAGAACAATGGAATTTGAGTCAAAATACTTGGGTACAAGATCTACCATTTCCTGCTGTGTTCTAAGCATTTTAGTTAAGGTCTTTGAGCCTCAGTCTTATTGTCTGTTCTTTATAATTTGTTCACTTCTTTCTCTTCTGTTACAAAGATACAACTTCAGAGAAGAACTTGACATTAGTCTATTAAGAACATTTAGCTGCTTCCATTGGTTAGTGGATGAACAAAGATAAGATATATATATATATATATATATATATATATATATATATATATATATTTTTTTTTTTTTTTTCATAAAATAAGAAACCCTCTCTTCTAAGCTCCTACCCACAGTTCCAGATTTCTTGGTACCTTTTTCTTTAAGCATCCAATATTCTAAGCATACCAGATTGCTTGCCACCCAGAAAACTTACTGTATACTCTCTTAGCTTTGTGCTTTTCTTTCTGCTTTGAATGCTTCTTTTCTACCAAGAGAAATTATATCTAATTTTCAAATCAGAGCTCAAGTTACCGCTTCATCCATTTCACTTCCTGGCCCCATAAGAATTAATCCATCCTTCTTGCTCCTTAATAACTTGGTTCATATCTTTATCATCATAAAGCCCCCCCCCCTTTTTTTTTTGAGACAGAGTTTCGCTCTTGTTACCCAGGCTGGAGTGCAATGGCGCGATCTCGGCTCACTGCAACCTCCGCCTCCTGGGTTCAGGCAATTCTCCTGCCTCAGCCTCCTGAGTAGCCGGGATTACAGACACGCACCACCATGCCCAGCTAATTTTTTTGTATTTTTAGTAGAGACGGGGTTTCACCATGTTGACCAGGATGGTCTCGATCTCTTGACCTCGTGATCCACCCACTTTGGTGTCCCAAAGTGCTGGGATTACAGGCTTGAGCCACCGCACCTGGCATAACCCCCAATTTAAACATGTGCTACTTTTAGAATAAGAAGTTATTGAGAGCAAGGGGCATATTTTATTTATTCCTCGTTCATAAACAATATATAACACAGTGCCTTTCACATAAAAAAAAATAGGACCTACTATGAGCAAGATGCAATTCATACTAGGAGCTGTAATATCATAATGCTTGACTATTTCTTTATTGAATGAACAAATGTATAAAACTAGAAAGATCAGGCTTCCTTCCTTCACATTAATTAGCATTTTATTAAATGTGATGAATTCCATTTGCTGCAAAACTATGGCCCTTAAATGACTTTCATTTGGATATAGAGATGTACTTTCA
Source organism: Saimiri boliviensis (assembly GCF_048565385.1). Classification (NCBI taxonomy): domain Eukaryota; kingdom Metazoa; phylum Chordata; class Mammalia; order Primates; family Cebidae; genus Saimiri; species Saimiri boliviensis. The sequence continues at coordinate 212,119,038 of NC_133450.1, read as the reverse complement.
CGTTCAGAGAGCAGAAGATAAAATCAGGTGCCCTGTCATTATTACAACCACTGCCATTATGGTTATGATGATGAATATGAGATTATTATTATTTTTAGTATCTTTAGCAAATGAGTTTTCTTTCTTTTCTCCAGAGCTTCCAGGAATGTTTCTCATGTGTTTTGAGCTGCCCCATCTTGTTTTGACACTTCTGCCTGTGAGCTGTATACAGAGGGGAAGGGGATCTGGGGCTGACCTTGAACTTGGGATGGCCTGCTGATTGCAGACTGCCCTGGCTGCTGCCACTGCTTTGTCTCTCCCTCCAGCTGCACTCAAGGCCGCCATTGATCAGCCCACTGAATGCTTTACAGCTACAGCTTTGGACAAGCCATTGGAGAAATTGATTGCAGTCAATTCCCAGCAGATTGAGCCACATCGACTTGTGTTCTGGTCCCACCAATAAGTACCTTGACTCCCCTTTTTAATTACCCTAGTAGGCCTTCTGAGTAATGACCAGGGCACAAGTTGATGAGAGAGACAGGCAGAGAAAGAGAGAGAGAGAGAGAAAGATAGATAGATAGATAGATAGAGAGAGAGAGAGAGAGAGAGAGAGAGAGAGAAGGAACATGTGGGGGCTGAAATAAAACAGCCTTCCCTAGAGTGGGGTACTTTTAACTTGTGTCAGGAAACTGGATCACATTTGCTCATTATGAATTTAGCATGTAGAGTTTTACAAAACTTGATTACAAAATCAAGAATCAAGTTGGGCTCAAGATCCAATTCAGCCAACTAATTTAGTAAATTTGGCAAGTTATTTTGCATAGTTGTGACCCATTTCACGTCTGTAAATGAGAAAATTGCTAAGGTCACCTTAATAACCATAAACATGTATAAATATTAATAAAACCATCACAGCTACTACCAAATGATGGTAGTGGGACACAGATGGTAATGACTGCTAGCATTTATTGAATATATAGGGGTTCCAAGCACCATTATAAATGATATACTTAAATAATTTTTTCTTAATAATTTCTAAGATATCACCCTATGGTATGACACAGAAAATATTTTCCTCTGTTTCACTTAAGTAGACACTGAAGCGAAGAAGTTTAGGCTATTGTGCAAATTCATAATATTCAGGATCAAACTCAAGCTTCTCTGGAGTCTATGTGAAATATCAGATAGCTTAGAAACTGTGTTTACATAAAATCTCTTGACTTCTTATTAAGCCTTGTAGCTCTATATATGCATACGAGGAGATACAGGCCATCTTTGCTTACTAGTCTTGTGGTCAAAGAGGCCAAATGCTATTTCTGTTTCAGCACAAAGGGAAGCTCTGTGCGCGTAGTACTTATATCTGTGCATCTTTGCTCTTAAGAAAAACTGGAAGTTTAAAATGACTGTTGTTTCTGTCTTGGGCATCACTTTCAAGGTTCAAGATCATTCAGTGATTGATTCCCACAATGTGAGCAGCAGACTACCTGCTTCATCTCCTGGAGATCAACGTCCCCTGGGGGACTTGTTTGAAAACATATTCCTGGCCCACTCCAGCACTATTTAATCTGAATTCTTAGAGAAGGGGCCCAGGACACTGCATTTCAACAAAGGCTCCTGGTGATTCTTGGGGATACCAGTATTTGAGAACCACTGTGAGAAAGAATCATGTTTTATGCAGAGCACAAATTCAAGGTAATACCTCACCCTCACAGCACCCAGTGGGCCCTGCATGCCACAACCTCACAGAGGGTTTTGGTATTTTCTTCATTCTTTGTAGTCTGAACTCTTAGGTATCTACCCATCCTCCATCCCCACAACCCTTCCTGCTCCTCCCCTGCTTCCTTGAATACAACACCCAGTTTCATTCAGGAGAATTCACCCTCTTAGTCATAGAGGATGAATCATGATTGTTCAAGGCCATTGAGCCGTATCTCTTCTTTTTTCCAGTGACTGGTTAGAGGTAAGAATATCACCTAATTCTGGCTAATATTAGAAAAAGTCTTTTGGGGGGACTTTTGGGGAAAAATTTTAATTTCTCATAAAAGATAAATCTATATAGGGGAATGGTCTCTTGGTAAATTGCCTCCCTTTATACTTTGGGCCTAGACATGTGAGTATGTGACACTTGGAGGCTCTACGTCAATCCTGCAACTAGGAGGTGACAGATGAGAAGCCAACGAGAAGCCAATATGGTGATAGCGGCAGAGCAAACCAATTCCTGTGTCCTTGAAGACAAGCTTAGAGCTACTCTACCAGTCCTGAGGTCAACTGATCCTAGTCTAATTATATGAATCATAAAAGTCTTTTTGGGTAAGCCACTTAGTCAAGATCTCTCATTCCAGCTCGAAGCATCTTAACTTTCTCCTTACCCTCTATTGCCCTGAAGCATTTCTTCCCCTTTAAAATCAATGTAGAAAAATCATGCTGAAGCTTTATTGACCCAGCCTGCTACCTATCATGTAGGAGAGTGAAATGAAGGGAAATTAGTATGGCCATTTGACCCTGCTGTCAAATATCAGATATCCTAACTAATCTTTGGAATATTCTGGCTTGCAGTAAATTGGTAATAGGATTCTCTAACCAGAGTTGGACCTATAGAGTAGGGGTCTGAAAACAATGGCCTGCAAGCCAAGTCTGGCCCATTGCCTGTTTTTATAAATCTCATTGGGATACAGACATACTCATTCATTTACATATTGTATATGATTGCTTTTATGGACACAATGGCAGTTGTTGTTGCTGTAACAGACACCAAATGGCTCAAGAAAACCCTAAAACATTTACTATCTGGGTCTTTTATTTAAAAAGGTTGCCAGTCCTTGATACCAACAATCCAGTTTTTGGTCAAAAAGAATGTCTTGTGTTTTAGATACCGGATGGAAAGAAGACCATAGTCATTCCCCTGGAAAAAGTAGAAAATCAAACTTTTACTCTCATCAAACAGAAAGGCAACTCACTTCACCAACGGTGTAGACAGAAGGGATAGTTGTAAGCAGAACCAAAACGCTCTCACATAGGAGAGACATAAATCTTCCCCAGCCTTTGAACAGGCAGAAAAGTAGAAGATAGCAAAACTCTGGATGTTTACCAGGAAAGTGGGACATCCCTTGGGAGACTTGGGCACGGTCAGGAGTGAAACTGGATCAATTACTAATATTCAGAAAAGAAAGAAAGCTCAAGTTGAGAACTGTGATTTCTAAAACTAGAAACCAGAAGTCATGGGACCTGGGGAATGAAGGATGTGGGATCAGGTAGTCCAGCCTATTTTTGATGTACTTATAGCTTGTCTGCTTGGAATTTTCCCTTTAACTTGCTCTTAAAGGGCTTCATTGGGCCATCCTGGCATACAAATAGCTGCTGAGAGATAACTTGGTGGCCGATGAAGAACCCACATTTCTGTGTAGCATGAGAGAGATGACTCGAGCCCCCTCCTTTTTTAGTGTAAGAGTCACCAGATAATCTCTTTGTCCAGAGAATTATATAGGTGCCCAGATAAATATCTTGTTTTAGGCAAAAGACACCCCAGAATACCTTACTTTAGTATTTAAAAGGACACTTATGGCCAATGGAACTACATAAAATGCCTGCCTTGTAATCTTGGGCAACAGCTGCACCTCTAAGCATGTTTTCTGGTCTGTAAAAACAGCATGGGGGTACTGATAAAAATATGCAGGGGTGTGCATATTGCATTTATAAACACTTGTGCAAGTACCTCCTAAATATAAACTACTCTGTAAATGAGAAATATCATTATTATTATTGAATCAAAGTACATTCAGATAGGCCTGCAGTTGAGTGAACAGAAAAAAAAAAAAAAAAAAGGTCCCTTAAATTAACCTGTTGAATGGGAATAATTTAGGACTCTAAGAGGTAGGCAAATGCCGAAACAGATGCTTTCTGCTTAATCTAATCGACACTGAGTGGGTCCTGGTGACTGACGGTAACTAGCCACCAGGTTTAATTTCTTCAGGAGATTGTTCCTTGCAAGAGGCAATAAAGGAATACAAATTGTATTCAAGAGTATGCCCATTTTCCTGCTTGCTAGAAAGAGAATGTGCCTGTAGCTTGGTCTCCGTAAGCCCCAACTTTTAGAACAAATGGAATACAAAGATATAGTTGGTGTAAGGCCAGAAATACATTCATGGGTACTAGCATGTTTTTAGCAGCACTAGCTGGAACTTGGAAACTGCACTAATACACCAAAACAGTTAAGTGGATACTTAAAGTCCATGGAACAGGATGTTTGTAAAATGAGCTACATGGTTAGGCAGCCCATGGTCTCATATCCAGCTCAGAAAGAAATAGGTAGTATTCAGATCACGGAGGTTAGAAAGTAAGTGAGACCAGAGCAGTAAGCAGGGTTGGTGATCTTTGACTCTTAGACTCCATGCTTAATTTTGGGTCCATATCTTTCTAAGGAAGTTCTCTGAAATATTTCAGGATTCATATTCATGTGTGGGAGCTGCTGGGCTCCAAATTAGAGACAGTCTTTAATATAGTGCATTTATTTGATGTATCTAAAATAGTTAACTCATAGAATCAAAGAGTGAAGTGGTGGTTTCTAGAGAAATGAGTTACCAACTGATAGATACAAAGTTTTGGTAAGCAAGATGCATAAGCTCTAGAGATCTGCTGCACAACTCAGTAGCTCCTAATGTTAACACTAATGTATTGTGCACTTAAAAATTCCTTAAGATCACAGATCTCACATCAAGTGTTATAGTAAAATTTTTAAATGATGCTACATGTATCAAGTATTGAAAAAGGGTTTTAGCTTGTTCCTTCCCTTTTTACTTATTAACACCTCTATAACTTGCTTATACTCATAGTATCAATCCTGTTTTTTCACTTGTAAAGTATTATGATGTTCACATTCATAGATTTTCTCTGTTGATACTTTGTACATAGTCAGACCCATCCAACACTGAATTTGTATGAATTTGTAGTCCCCATATGTGAAACACTTTACAAGAATGAGAATAAATGACCTACAACTGAAAGCAAAAATATGGATAAGTCTTACACATATATGTTTAGCTAAAGAATTTAGGCAGAAAAGAATGCACACAGAATGATTTCATTACATATATGTAATATACAAAAATAGAAAAAAATACAGAAATGTACAAAAACAGAAAAAATAACCCATCATTAGACACTGCAAAAGTGGTCACCATCATAAAAGTGGTAACTAGAAGGGATCATACCACTGATTTTTCGGGTGCCATTCATGTTCTCTTTCTTGATTTTAGTGCACAGATATATTCAGTTTATAAAAATCTATGAAGCTCTGCATTTATGAGACTTCCACTTTTCTATGTATGCAATATTTACATTATTTTTTTTAAAAAAATGCAGATGGAGCAAGGGCTATAAGACAATCAAACTAATAAGCAACTCAGCCCCAAACTAATCATAGCACCTTGGGCAAGTCATTTTACCAGGCTGAGTGTTGGATGCCTCATCTATAAAAAGACCCTAATGATCCTTGGCTCTTGGAGTTACTATGACTATTATATTGAAAGGAATGACTACATGTAAAGTATTAGCATAGGGTCTGGTACACAGCAGGCAACTAATGCCTGACTGCTGTTATGATTATGATCCTTATATTCTCCAGGATGACATCATTTCAGACGGGATGATCTGATGTCGACTGTAGTCTCAGGTGCACCAAAAGACACACACTTCCTGGCTGCAGATGGGACACCCAGACTGTGCAGAGAAGAGATGAGGAGCAGCATAAGACCAGAAAATAGAGCTGGAAAAGCTCATTGAGAAAGAGACCATTGAGGTTTAAAAAGCCCAGAAGTTGGATTTTGTTCTGTAGATGGAAGTTACTGAGGACTATATTTATATATATAAATCTATTTATGTATTTAAGTTCTGGAGTACATGTGCAGATCCTGCAGGATTGTTGCATAGGTGCACACCTGCCATGGTGATTTACTGCCTCCATCTCCCTGTCACCTACCTGAGGCATTTCTCCAAATGTTATCCCTCCCTAACCTTCCCACCCCCCACTATCCCTCCCCTAGCCCCCCACCCCCAACAGACCTCAGTATGTGATGTTCTCCTCCGTTTGTCCATGTGTTCTCATTGTTCATCATCCACTTATGAGTGAGAACATGTGGTATTTGGTTTTCTATTCCTGTGTCAGTTTGCTGAGAATGATGGTTTCCAGATTCATCCAAGTCCCTACAAAGAACATGAATTCCTCCTTTTTTTGTGGCTGCATAGTATTCCGTGTTGTATATGTGCCACATTTTCTTTATCCAGTCTATCATTGATGGGCATTTGGGTTGGTTCCAAGTCTTTGCTATTGTAAACAGTGCTGCAATGAACATACATGTGCATGTGTCTTTATAATAAAACAATTTATAATGCTCTGGGTATATACCCAGTAATGGGATTGCTGGGTCAAATGACATTTCTGTTTCTAGATCCTTGAGGAATTGCCACACTGTCTTTGACAATGGTTGAACTAATTTATACTCCCACCAACAGTGTAAAAGTCTTCCTATTTCTCCACAACCTCTTTAGCATCTTTTGTCTCCAGATTTTTAAATGATTGCCTTTCTAACTGGCATGAAATGGTATCTCAATGTGGTTTTGATTAGTATTTCTCTATTGATCAGTGATGATGAGCATTTTTTCATATGTTTGTTGACTGCATAAATGTCTTCTTTTGAAAAGTGTCTGTTCACATCCTTTGCCCACTTTGGATGGGATTTTTTAATTTTTTTCTTGTAAATCTGCTTTAGTTCTTTGTAGATTCTGGATTTTAGCCATTTTTCAGATGGGTAGCTTACAAAATTTTTTTCCATTCTGTTGGTTGCTGGTTCACTCTAATGATTGTTTCTTTTGTTGTGCAGAAGCTCTTAAGTTTAATTAGATACCATTGATCAATTTTGGCTTTTGTTGCCAATGCTTTTGGTGTTTTAGTCATGAAGTCCTTGCTTATGCCTATGTCCTGAATGGTATTGCCAAGGTTTTCTTCTAGGGTTTTTATGGTGTTAGGTCTTATGTTTAAATCTTTAATCTATCTGGAGTTAATTTTTGTGTAAGGTAAAAGGAAGGGGCCCAGTTTCAGTTTTCTGCACATGGCTAGTCAGTTATCCCAACGTCATTTATTAAACAGGGAATCCTTTCCCCATTGCTTGTTTTTGTCAGGTTTGTCAATGATCAGATGGTTGTAGATGTGTGGCATTACTTCCAAGGCCTCTGTTCTGTTCCACTGATCTATATCTCTGTTTTGATACTGGTACTATGCTGTTTTGATTACTGTAGCCTTGTCGTGTAGTTTGAAGTCAGATAGCATGATAGCTTCATGCCCCCAGCTTTGTTCTTTTTTCTTAGGATTATCTGGGCTGTGTGGGATCTTTTTTGGTTCCATATGAAGTTTAAGGCAGTTTTTTCCAGTTCTGTGAAGAAGCTCAATGGTAGCTTGATGGGGATAGCATTGAATCTATAAATTATTTTGGGCAGTATGGCCATTTTCATGATATTTATTCTTCCTAACCATGAACATGGAATGTTTTTCCATGTGTTTGTGTCCTCTCTTATTTCCTTGAACAGTGATTTGTAGGTCCTATTGAAGAGGTCCTTTACATCCTTTGTTAGTTGTATTCCTAGGTATTCTATTCTTCTTGTAGCAATTGTGAATTAGAGTTCACTCTTGATTTGGCTCTGTTTGTCTGTTATCGGTGTATAAGAATGCTTTTGATTTTTGCACATTGATTTTGCATCCTGAGACTTTGCTGAAGTTTCTTATCATGCTAAGGAGATTTTGGGCTGAGACAATGGGGTCTTCTAAATATACAATCATGTCATCTGAAAATAGAGACAAATTGACTTTCTCTTTTCCTAACTGAATACCCTTTATTTCTTTTTCTTGCTTTATTGCTCTGGCTAGAACTTCCAATACTATGGTGAATAAGAATGGTGAGAGAGGGCATCCTTATCTAGTGCCAGTTTTCAAAGGGAATGCTTCCAGTTTTTGTCCATTCAATATGATATTGGCTGTGGGTTTGGCTGAAATAGCTTTTATTATTTTGAGATATGTTCCACTGATACCTAGTTTATTGAGAGTTTTTAGCCTAAAGAGCTGTTGAATTTTGTTGAAGGCCTTCTCTGCATCTATGGAGATGATCATGTGTTTTTTGTCTTTGGTTCTGCTTATGTGATAGATTACATTTGTAGCTTTGCGTATGTTGAAACAGGCTTGCATCCCTGGGATGAAACCTACTTGATCATGACAGATAAGCTTTTTGATGTGCTGTTGCAATTGGTTTGCTAGTATTTTATTGATGATTTTTGCAGCTATGTTCATCATGGATATTGACCTGAAGTTTTCTTTTTTAGTTGTGTCTCTGTCAGGTTTTGGTATCAGGATGATGTTGGTCTCATAAAATGAGTTAGGGAGGATTCCCTTTTTTACATATTTTTTGGAAAAGTTTCAGAAGGAATGGTACCAGCTTGTCTTTGTACATCTGGTAGAATTTGTCTGTGAACCAGTCTGGACCTGGACTTTTTATGATTGGTAGGCTACTACTAATTGCTGCCTCAACTTCAGACCTTGTTATTGGTCTATTCAGGGATTCAACTGCTTCCTGGTTTAGTCTTGGGAAGGTGTAAGTGTCCAGGAATTTATCCATTTCTTCTAGATTTACTGGTTTATGTGTATAGAGTTGTTTGTAGTAATCTCTGATGGTAGTTTGTACTTCGGTGGAATTGGTGGTGATATCCCCTTTATCATTTTTTATTGCATCTATTTGATTCTTCTCTCTTTTCTTTTTTATTAGTCTGGCTAGCAGTCTGTCTGGTTTGTTGATCTTTTCAGAAAAAACAGCTGCTAGAATTATTGATTTTTTGAAGGTTTTTTTTCTGTCTCTATCTCCTTCAGTTCTGTTCTGATCTTTGTTATTTCTTGTTTTCTGGTAGCTTTTGAATTTGTTTGATCTTTCTCCTCTAGCTCTTTAAATTTTGATGACAGAGTATCAATTTTAGGTCTTTCCTTACTTCTCCTATGGACATTTAGTGCTGTAAATTTCCCTCTAGACACTGCTTTAAATGTGTCCCAGAGATTCTGGTACATTGTGTCTTCATTCACATTGGTTTTGAAGAACATCTTCATTTCCGCCTTCATTTCATTGTTTATCCAGTTGTCATTCAGGAGCAGGTTGTTCAGTTTCCATGTACTTGTGTGGTATTGAGTGGGTATCTTAATCCTGAGTTCTAATTTGATTGTATTGTGGTCTGAGAGACTGTTATTATTTCTGTTCTTTTGCATTTGCTGAGGAGTGATTTACTTCCAATTATGTGGTCAATTTTAGAGTACATGCAATGTGGTGCTGAGAAGAATGTATATTCTGTGGATTTGGGGTGGAGAGTTCTGTAGATGTCTATTAGGTTTGCTTGGTCCAGATCTGCGTTCAAGTCCTGGATATCCTAGTTGATTTTCTGTGTTGTTGATCTGTCTAATATTGACAGTGAGGTGTTAAAGTTTCTCACTATTATTGTGTGGGAGTCTAAGGTTCTTTGTAGGTGTTTAAGAACTTGCTTTATGTATCATGGTGCTCTTGTATTGGGTGCATATATGCATATATATTTAGGATAGTTAGCTCTCCTTGTTGCATTGATCCTTTTACCATTAAGTGATGCCATTCTTTGTCTCTTTTGATCTTTATTGTTTTAACGTCTGTTTTATGAGAGACTAGGATTGTAACCCCTGGTTGTTTTTTTTTTTTTTTTTTTTTTTGCTTTCCATCGGCTTGGTAAATCTTCCATCCCATTATTTGTGTGTCTTTGCATGAGAGATGGGTTTTCTGAATACAGTACCTAGTGTTTAGTGCTTTCTTCAGGAACTCTTGTAAGGCAGATCTGGTGGTGGTGACATCTCTCAGCAATTGCTTGTCCATAAAGGATTTTATTTCTCCTTCACTTATGAAACTTAGTTTGGCTGCATATGGAGTTCTGGGTTGAAAGTTCTTTTCTCTAAGGATGTTGAATATCGGCCCCCACTCTCTTCTGGCTTGTAGGGTTTCTGCCGAGAGATCCACTGTGAGTCTGATGGACTTCCCTTTGTGGGTAACCTGACCTTTCTCTCTTGCTGCCCTTAGCAACTTTTCCTTCATTTCAACCCTGGTGAATCTGATGATTATGTGCCTTGGGGTTGCTCTTCTTGAGGAATATCTTGTGGTGTTCTCTGTATTTCCTGGATTGGAATGTTGGCCTGTCTTGCTAGGTTGGGGACATTCTCCTGGATAATATCCCAAAGAGTGTTTTCCAGCTTGGATTCATTCTCCCGGTCACATTCAGGTATGCCAATCAAATGGAGATTAGATCTTTCCACATAATCCCATATTTCTTGGAGGCTTTGTTCATTTCTTTTTCCTCTTTTTTTCTCATATCTTGCCTTCTCATTTTATTTCATTGAGTTGATCTTCAATCTCTGATATCCTTTCTTCGTCTTGATCAATTAGGCTCTTGAAACTTGTGTATGCTTCATGAAGTTCTCATGCTGTGTTTTTCAGCTCCATTAAGTAGTGTATGTTCTTCTCTAAGTTGGCTATTCTAGTTAGCATTTTGTCTGACCTGTTTTCAAGGTTTTTAGTTTCTTTGCTTTGGATTAGAACTTGTTCCTTTAGCTCAGAGAAGTTTGTTATTACCTACCTTCTGAAGCCTGTTTCTGTCAGTTTGTCTAACCCATTCTCCATCTTGTTTTGTTTCCTTGCTGGTGGGGAGTTGTGATCCCTTGCAGGATTGGTAGGAGGGGAGTCCTCTGGCTAGTTGCACTTCTTGGGTGAGGCAGGGCCCCACCCTGCCTCAGTTTGCCCTCCTTGGGCTATGCCCAATGTCCAACCAGTTCCATTTAGATGAACCTGGTACCTTGGTTGGAAGTGCAGAGATCACTTGCCTTCTGCATCACTCTCACTGGAAACTGTGCTCTGGAGCTGTTCCTATTTAGCCATCTTGGTGCTGAGGACTTTATATTTTAACAGAGAAGTCACATGGAGCTGAAACTCAGTCAGATCAGTCTTCTACAATGTTAAAAGAGATTAAAACAGAAGACTTGGAGATAAACTACCTATAGAAAGTGTATCAGGTCTGCAGAAGTCAGAATATGATGATGTTCCTATTATTATTATCAATATTATAAGCAATAACAACCATTGCAATCACTATTATTTTAGTATGCACCTGCTGGGTACCAGATATTTAAAGGTACTATCTCATTTAATCCTTAAATAAAGCACAAGGGCAATAGTTGACATTTACCAGGTTCTTACTAAGTGCTAGGTACTCTTCTAAGCATTTTACAGCCCAGTGACATAGGCACTATCATTATCTCCAGTTCATAAATGAAGATATCGCAGCAAAGAGAGATTCTAAGGCCACACTGCTATCGAGAAACAAAGCTGGGATTCAAACTCTGGCAGCTCCAGTCTAGTGCCTGTCCTTATACACATTATGTTATGTCAACATCTTAGATATTGTTATGCTTATATTCTTATGAACTAACAAACAACAGTCTAGTTACTTGCTCAAAGTCACAAAGAGGGTGATATAGTTGGGATATTTTCCCCACCCACATCTCATGTTGAAATATAATCCCCAAGATTGAGGTAGGACCTAGCAGAAGGTGATTGGATTTTGGGGATGGATTTCTCATGAATCATTTAGCATTGTATTAGTCAGGGTTCCCTAGAGGGACAGAACTAATAGGACGGATGCATACATAAAGGGGAATTTATTAAGGAGTATTAACTCACATGATCACAAGGACCCACAATAGGCCATCTGCAAGCTGAGGAGCAAGGAAGCCAGTGTGAGTCCCAAAGCTGAAGAACTTGGAGTCTGATGTTTGAGAGCAGGAGGCGTCCAGCACAGGAGAAAGTTGTATGCTGGGAGGCTAAGCCAGTCTAGTCTTTCCATGTTCTACTGGCTTTTTATTCTGGCCGTGCTGGCAGCTGATTAGATGGTGCACAACCAGATTGAGGGTGAGTCTCCCTTTCCCAGCCCACTGACTCAAATGTTAATCTCCTTTGGCAACACCCTCACAGACACAACCAGGATCAATGCTTTGCATCTTTCAATCCAATCAAGTTGACACTCAGTATTAACCATCACAGGCACCAGCCCCTTGATGCTGTCCTCAAGAGAGTGAGTCCCTGTGAGATCTGGTTGTTTAAAAGTGCATGCCATCTCCCCCACTCTCTCTTGCCCCTGCTTTCACCATGTGACTGACCTGTCTGTTCCCTCTTTGCCTTCTACCACAAAGGGAAGATGCCTAAGGCCTCCCCAGAAGCAGATGCTGCTATGCTTTCTGTGCAGCCTGCAGAACCATGAGCCTAATAAGCCTCTTTTCTTATAAATGACACAGCCTCAGGTATTTCTTTATAGCAGTGCACAAATGGCCTAATACAGAGGGAGAGACCCTAGTTTGCTTGATAACACTTATGCTCTTCATCACTATCCAATCTGCTAAAGGCAGTAATTTCTAATCATGGCTGTGAATAAATGAAACCTCAGTCAAATGTTTTAGGGATGAAAAAACAGCAGTAACAATAATGCTCATTTATCGAGCACTTATGTGACAGGAAATTTACAGGTTATATGTGTTTATGGGTATTAAGCATGTTTGCATGTGTTAATTAACCCTTACAGACATCATATGAAGAAATTGCACATTTTATCCATTTCACAAATAAAGAAAGTGAGTCTTAGAGAAGTCACCAAAGTAATGAGTAAGAGATCCAGAATTATATCTTATGCAGCCCAACACACACACAAAAATGCTCTTATTTCTCTACTCAACTGTCTCCCAGCCACAAGAGAGCTGGTTTCAGAATCCTGCTTTCCTCCTCTCTTCACCCCCATCCCCAGTGAATTCTGCACTTACTGGTGTCCTGGGGCAGTTTAAAAAGCATTCCAACTTTTAACCACTATAAGGAATTCTCAGCTAACCTTTCCAGCATGAGCTGTAGCAGCAAATTCCTTCCCAGGTTAGTAGAAAGCCTCAGGGCACAGAAGAGCAGGTGCTTGCCTGATCCAAGTGTCACCTGCATCTGATATATCTCATTAGCCTGGGGGAGAAACGCGGTCTGGCCTTCTCTTTCTCCCAGATGCAGTCTGGTGCCCCAGAAGGAAGAGCCAAAAGCCTGCTTGTGCGGGAGCTGGAGTGGCTTCTCTCCTGAGAGCATGGGAAGGGCATGACTCCTCTTGTGCTCACACTCTCATGGGTGCGTGGACTCAGTTCTGAGGCAAGGCAGCCACTATTTCAGCCATGTGGCTATGGCCGGCCTTGGGCTTAGAGGGAGCGGCTTCTTCCATAGCAGCAGGTAAGAGGAGTCAAAGGCTCTCTTTCTGTAAATGTCTCCATTTTGAGTCCTGTCTTGGGGTCTGAAATCCTCCCCCAATATGCTAAAGTCTTTCAGTGAAGTGAAGCTCACTGAATATCAATTATGTTTAAAGTACAGAGGCAGCAAAAGCAAACCAAAGAAGCAGGGTTGGTAGGACACGCACTCTCTCTCTCTCTCTCTCTCTCTCTCTCTCTCTCTCTCTCACACACACACACACACACACACACACACACGTATCTCTCTCTTTGTCTCTGTCTCTCTATTGGAAAAGCCAGCAGACTGGAAATTCTTGTATAGAAACTACAGCCCATTGTTGGAGTTTCTTCTTTCTCTGAAAAAACCTTAGTCTTGCTCTTAAGCTTCTCGACTAATTGCATGAGGCTCAGGTTTTGGAGAATACTCTCCTTTGAAATCAATTGATTGCACATGTTAACCACGTCTACTAAATACCTTCATAGAAGCACTTACATTAATGTTTAATTTTATAACTGGGTAATATAGCCTAGCCATGTGAGCAATTGGCACATAAAACATCACACTCTTCATAATATAATGGAAAGGCTACCAGAATAATGGTTCTGGCTCTAACTTTCTGTTATCTTGGTGTCTTAGTTTGTTTCTATGGCTGTAACAATGTACTTTAGACTGGGAAGTCTAAAAACAACATAACTTTATTGTTCACAATTCAGAAACTGAGAAGTCCAACATCAAGATATCCATAGATTCAGTGTCTGGTGAGGGCCTGTTCCTCAGAGATGGCACCTTTTCACTGAGTCCTCATGTGACAGGAGAGCAAGGGAGTTCACTTGATCCTATTTCATAAGGGCACTAAGCCCATTCAATGGGGGAGAGTCATCATGACTTAATCTTTTCTCAAAGGTCCTACCTCCTAACTCTTATCACATTGGATATTAGGTTCCAACATATGAATTTGGGGGAGCCACTGACATTCAGACTGTAGCACTTGGGGAAGTTCCATCTTCTTTCTGAGAGTCAATGTAAAGTTCTGTAGACTAGATAAAGGAAGTTAAAAAATGAGAAAAACATGAGGGTCGTCTTTAGATATTTCAAAGTGTGTTTCCTGGAAGGACTACATAGGCTTGTTCTGTGGAATTTCTAAGGACACAACCTGGACAATTGTTTGGGAGAATAAATGCGAGCTGCGTGTGGTGGCTCCCGCCTGTAATCCCAGCACTTTGGGAGGCTGAGGCAAGTGGATCACTTGAGGTCAGGATTTTGAGACCAGCCTGGTCAACATGGTGGAACGCCATCTCTACTAAAAAATACGAAAATTAGTCAGGTGTGGTGGCAGGTGCTTGTAATCCCAGCTACTCGGGAGGGCGAGGGAAGAGATTGCTTGAACCTGGGAGGCGGAGGTTGCAGTGAGTGGAAATCTTGCCACTGCACTCCAGCCTAGGCAGCAGAAGGAGACTTCCTCTTAAAACAAAACAAAACAAAACAAAAAAAAAAAAAAAAAAAAAAGCCGGCGAGGTGGCTCAAGCCTGTAATCCCAGCACTTTGGGAGGCCGAGGCGGGTGGATCACGAGGTCAAGAGATCAAGACCATCCTGGTCAACATGGTGAAACCCTGTCTCTACTAAAAATACAAAAAATTAGCTGGGCATGGTGGCACGTGCCTGTAATCCCAGCTACTCAGGAGGCTGAGGCAGGAGAATTGCCTGAACCCAGGAGGTGGAGGTCGCGGTGAGCCGAGATCGTGCCATTGCACTCCAGCCTGGGTAACAAGAGCGAAACTCCGTCTCCAAAAAAAAAAAAAAAAAAAAAAAAAGAGAGAGAGAGAGAAAGCAAGCAAGCAAATTTAAGCTTGATTAAGGAAGTTTGTCTCACAATGAGATTCCATCATGAGAGGGCATGCTTTATTATGTACTGACTGCTTTGCCTCAGAAGAAGCTCCAACAGCAATTGAAAACAAATTTATTTGGGGGAGAAAAATGTGGAAGGCATTACATTTTGAACTAGATAAACTAAAGAAATGCCTTTCGATGCCATTTTATTCTCCACTGCTGGAAAGGCTTTTCTTTTCTTCCTCTGGAACCTCCCTCCACCCAGAGTTTGTTAACTTACTTTGCTGTAGGCAACATAAAATATAAACAAAGCCTGGGAGAAACATTACTAATTAGCACCTATCAGATGCATTTTCCAGGGTGCTTTACGAGATTAACTGTCCATACCAAGGTAATCTCTTAAACCAATTTAGATGCTCTCACTCAGACACTGAAAGATGAAGCACAGTCATATTTTTTGATTTAGTTTGTCAAGCAAAGCATACACCCATAACTGCTGTATGCAAAACATTGCTTTGCATGGAGATCCAACATGAACTAGGAAAGCCCCTGGCCTTGGGCTGCATGGTTACAGAGTGAAATACATGGAAATCTTTAGTAGACGTATTAGAAGAAGATTATAGGACTGTGGCATAGGGAGAGATTAATTATGATGAGGACAAGAAAATAGATTTTTGTAGATGAGAAATTTTAGCAGGGGCTGAGATGGGAAAGACTTGAACAGATGGATGTTCTGGATAAACAAATTATGGATGAAGAGTACAGGTTGGTAGAGTCAGGGTCTCAGAAGTGTTGCTGAGTCAGCCCTAAAGACAGTGAAAGAGAAAGATACTATAAAGGCCATGGGATCAATGATTTTAGGGCTCTTAAAAATTTGAAAAAGAAGATGGGGACCAAAACAAGGGGGAAGTTGAAAGAGAAAATCAAACACCGCATGTTCTCACTCATAGGCGGGTGTTGAACAATGAGAACACATGGACACAGGGAGGGGAGCACTACACACTGGGGTCCGTTGGGGGGAAATGGGGGAGGGACAGTGGGGGCTGGAGAGTTAGGGAGAGATAGCATGGGAGAAATGCCAGATATAGGTGATGGGGAGGAAGGCAGCAAATCACACTGCCATGTGTGTACCTATGCAACAATCTTGCATGTTCTTCACATGTACCCCAAAACCTAAAATGCAATAAAATAAATTTAAAAAAAAGAAAGAAAATAGTGACAATTTCCATTTTTAGGAAATTACCAAGTGACAGACTTTTTATTAGGGTTTTTTCTTGCTAGCTTTACAAGCCTCCTATCTGAAGATGTCACAGCGAGTTGCCATGTGCCTGAAAGACCACTGGCCTGGTGTAGAGTGCGTTGACCTCACTGTGTGGCTTTCGCTACCTCTCCAAGCCTTGGTTTGCCAGACTTCAAGATGTGTATAAAACATTCCCTGCTCTGCGGGCTTGCATGAATGCTGCTTTGCAAGCTGTGAATTATGCAAACACTCAGGCACTCAGGGACGGATTGTGTTGGTCCTGGGGGAGTTTATAGCAGCTTTAAACCAAGTCCAGTATCAGTTACATGTTGCCATCATAACAGAGGCTCCAGAGTTGACGTAGAGCCTGGTGGCAGAGTCGTCCACCTGGTGGCCATCAAAACTGTGTGCTGGTTGTCTGTGGAGTATGGCAGCTGCTCAGATTGTTCAGTGTGAAATTTAATTTGGGCTCCTGGGTGAGCAGGGAGGAGGGCGTGAAAGATATGACACTGGTTAATTTCATGTTTTACAGGCCCAACAACCCCAAACGTACATTTCTCAGTGAAAACTGAGAACCTGCAGGCCACTGCATGCAATGATATGCAGTCCAGGGGGAAAATGAAGATAGGGAAAAAAAATCCATAAAGAATATATCATTTCCCGAAATCAAATAAACTCAAAAACCTTCCATTTCAGCGGGTTGGATTGACAGGCAGAGAGAGAGAGACAGAGGCAAAAGAGGGTTTCTTTTAACTCTTGCCAATACTTTTACGCATAACTGCAAATACTCCTGTGCTTGGCATTCAAAGGTCCTAGCCTCTGCCCCAGTCCATCTTTCCATGGTCAGATCTGGTTTTAGCTTGTTCTTGCTTGAAAGCTTTCCCTGCCACCCTGTATACAGTATAAAACCTAAACTCTTTAAGTGTAGCAAAAATTACCCTCTACCAGATTACCGGCCTCATCTCCCGCATTATGTCCTTCAGCTTTCATTCCCACCCAAACCCTTCACCAGCAGCAGCATTCGTTGGTTGGTTTTCAAATCCGTGGGCTCCTCCACCTCTCTCTGCCTTTGTATGTGACATTCCTTCTGCCTAGAATTCTCTTTACTCTGGGTCTCCCCCAGGTTTCAGGGAAACTCAGGCAGTATCGACAACAGCTAAGAGTGAAAATTTTGGCATCAAGTAGATCTGTTACTGGCTTCTCGATACACTGAATACTGACTTTTCCCATCCTGCCCACAGTCCTTGACAAATTACTTAACTCCTTTGTTAGTTTCCAGTTGTTTTCTCTTTATGAAGGAGAGAGTGTTACCTACCTTTTCTGGTTATTATGGAGATTCAGTCAGTTGTTACATGTAAGGCATGGAGCACAATGCCTGGCATAAGAAGGTACTTGGTGAATGACTTATTTTAATATGAATTTAACTCATGTTTTACTATGACAACTCTCTTAATCCTCACATGCAGACTTAGGTGTGTTTTCCATGAATGATCCAATTGCACCTTGAATATGACTAATTTCTGCCATCATTATGTGATACCCTATATAATAGTCATTTGCGAGTTTCCCTCCCCACCATCAGGCTGTGTGAATGGATACATAGATCAAGTCTGATTATCTCTGTATGCCCAGTGCTTAGCCAAAAGCCCAACACAAAATTGGTACTTGAACTATGGATGAATTAATGAATGACAAAGTGAATGATTGGTCACATGCACCCTCGAAGGCCCAGATCAAGTGCCGTCTGTCTTGTGAAGTCTTTGCTGATCCTATCGGTAGAACAAAATGTCCTGGCTTCTGTGTCATGGTTCTTTTCCAAAACCCTTACCACATCATGATCGTGTTGTGAGCTCCACACAGGAGGCTCCATGTCTCATTCATCTCTATGACGCTGTTAGCACAGGACCTGGAACTCAGGTTAAAATTCAGAATAGGTTATTTTTCTTCTCTGTCATCATTCTCTTTCTTTCTCTTCATTAGCGCCATCCCCAGCATGGCCAATATTTGGATATCATTAGGGTCAGGATGTACAGGGGCATGCCAGATGCAGGAGCAGTCATGTGGCCAGATTTAGTGCCCAAATGACATATATAATTGCAGAGTATGGCAGGAGTCCCTGGAAGATTGTCCACTGGCTGCCACAGACAATAACATTCAGGAGAAGCTGTAAAAGAAATAAGAAAACAAAGACCTTCACTCATGAGCAAGAGGGTCTGCATCAGCTCATGATCAGTATCTTGGGACCTGCTGGGTCTTCTGAGGAAATTATCATTAATTTAGAGTTTTGAAACAAAGGAGATTTTTGAAACAAAAGTTTTGAAGCCACTCCAGATAAATATCAGGAGTTAAAAATAACTATTGAATTGGTGCATGTATATTTGGAACTATTTGTAGAGTATGTTTGTACATGAGAAAAAATATGCACAATACAAATTTAGGTGTGCAATTATTATCTGTCAGGCACTGGGGTAAACACTTTACTATGTATTAACTCCTTCAGTACACACCACAGCCCTATAAGGTAGATATTATTATTCCCACTTTAAAAATGAGACTCAGGGACAGTGAGTAACTTGTTCAAGGTCACATGGCTAATAAGTAGTAGACCTGGATTTGTATCTGGGTAGTTGACTCCAGAATTGATATTCTCATGAATATGTAAGAGGTCTTGGGGTATTCGAAATAACTGAGAACTCACTGGGCCTTTCAGAGGGTATAGGGTCGGTGGAGGGAGAGGATCAGGAAAAGTAATGAGTTTAGGCTTAATACCTGTGTGATGAAATAATCTCTGCAACAGACCCCTAGGATAAAAGTTTACCTATGCAACAAACCTGCACTTGTACCCCTGAACTTAAAATAAAAGTTAAAAAAAAGAGAGACAAGGAGACTGAGCTTCAGAGAAAATAAATAACCGAGAGAGATGTGTGTGATGTGCTTTACGAAAACATATTCAATGGGCATTTATTGAGCACCCACTACTTGTCACGCCCTGTGCTAGGTTAACTGGGTGACAACAGGAAAAATAGGACATAGCCCTCCTTTCAAGGAGCTTGCCAGCTGGGAAAGATGAGTAGATCAAGGCCGGGCACTGTGGCTCATGTCTACAATCCTGGCACTTTGGGAGGCTGAGGTGGGCAGGTCATTTGAGGTCAGGAATTCAAGACCAGCCTGGCCAACATGGTGAAACCCCGTCTCTACTAAAAATACAAAAATTAGCTGGCCATGGCGGTGCATGCCTGTAATCCTAGCTACTCAGGAAGCTGAGGCACAGGAATCACTTGAACCTGTGAAGCAGAGGTTGCAGTAAGCCAAGATTACACCACTGCATTCCAGCGTGAATGACGGGGGCGAGTGGGGAGCGGGGTGGGGAGGAGGAGGGGGTAGACCTAAATAGGTATTACAGAATTTAGTTCAGTTTAATAAACTCTTTTTTTTTTTTAACTATTGATTCTGTTCCAGGCCCTTGGTAAATAAAAATGGGTAAGACATGATTCAGACTTTCAAGATACAGAGTATCAGGCCATAGTCAGTTTTGTAACAAACATAATAAATGCCACATGATCATTTAACACTGAATTCCTCGCAATGTAAACCCAAAGCCCACTGTGCTGATCCCATTGCATATTACCACAGCCCCTAGTTACTGTATCCTTTAGAAGAAATGTCCTTCCAAATGAGGATTTCGGTCCTCAATGTCTGATCTACTCCAATGGTTGAGACTATTCCAGGCTCCAACTCACTGAAGTTGCCTTAACTGATGTGGTTAAACAGGCTGCTGTGGAATAGACTGGTTATTGTATCTGATATGCTCAATCTCCCCTTCTAAACAAAACCTCCCCACAAACAGTACCCTACTGTTTGTGGGTAGATGTTCTTACCAATTGGACTATGCATAGTCACTTGATATAGGAAGAATCAATTCGTTCGTTGGCTGGTAGTGAAGTATGAATAGCTTTTCCTGGTAGGGTCAGCCGAATCCATCAGATTTCTTTTCTGATGTGAGAACTGAAACCAGAAGGACAGAATGAATTTGGTTTGTTGGAAGCAAACAGAGAAACATACTAAATAAGCAATTTAATAGAAGAGTACTTGAGTGCCCCTCAGAAGGCTGAGTTATCCGCATCACCGTATTTTCTGCCATCTCTGAGCTGGGATATTCAACAGTCCCTGGGCTCCCACTGTAGATCCCTGAAGATATTCCCCAGACTTGCATAAGCTTCAGTGGCTCCCTCTCCCTGGAAATCATAATTGTCAGATGGGCTCACACCCCTTTCAGTTCTAGCATGTGGGGACAAATCAAAGGAGGCAAATGTCAACAGACTCCTCCTGATAGGCTTTGTTGATCACTTGTTGCTGAATGCTGTCCGCCTGATGCAACACATACTTTATACCTTCTGCTGCTGCCCCAACCCTCAACCACCATGCCATGCTTTCTGTTGAATAGGGCCTAATGGTTTCAGCAAGGGATTGGCCTGGCATGATTTACTTTGGAGGTTCATGATTATAAAGATAGTCAAGGCACTTTTCAGAGGGATGTGTAGCAGCAGAACACAAAATCCCTTGAACATCTACAGTGGGCTATGGATACGGAGAAAAAATGGCTGCCCTGGGGAACCTCCTAGGGTCGTGAGAGAAGAAGCCTTGTCAATGCACAGTTAGAGTCTGGTATGCAAGGGACTTGGGTGGAGGAAACACCAGGTACTGGGCAGGCAGTGAGAGTCGACTCACTTGGCCTGGGGAGGAAGGATTGTGTGTGTGTGTGTGTGTGTGTGTGTGTGTGTGTGTGTGCATGTCTCAGGGTTGGTCAAGGAAAGCTCTGCAGGAGGTGATAGATGAGCTAAATTTTTACAAAGAAGAAGGAGTTTTCAAGGCAAAGGAAGAAAAGGAAAGGGGGCCAGGGCATTCGTAGAGATAAAAAGAGCATATGCACAGACTGGAAGTTGCAAGACAGCATGGTTGCTCTGAGAGCAGCCAAGATGGGGCTGCAGAAATCAGGCTGCAAAGATGGCAGAAGAGAGCCTAAGGGAACCTTATTTTCCTGAACACGATTGAAGGAGGGCTGATCTTTAAGCATGGAGGCAGCTGGCTAATCTGGTGATGTCATGGAGCCTGGATTGGGGTGGCGGACACTTCATAGCCAGGACCCTGGTAAAGCTCTGTGAGATGGCTGCAAGTTTACAAAGAGGGGACTGACTTGATGGCAGCTGACTTATGTGTACACTTCTTCCCAGGTAGGCAGAGGCATGTGACCTCATGTGACTTTGAGGTCAGCCAGTCCTTGGTTAACATCCCCACCTTGCCATGGCCTGACTATGTGGCTATGGTCAGGCTTTGTCACGTCTCAGAGCTTCCGCTGCCTCACCTGTGAGTCAAAGCAGCAGCCTTGGGAATATCAACTGCGAAAGGCCTTGACGTATTTTATGCTGTCCATTATTTATTGGTTAATTGCAAGCAGGTGAAGTTGGGTAACTGAGTGTGTGTGTAGATCGTAGCGGGGTTGTGTAGTTCTCTGGGTGAGCCTGAGAAATGGCTGGAGCCCCAGGTGTATCTCAAAGGTAAGTGGAAATGCTCTCTGCCGTAAAACTGCAACCACCTGCTCTCTTAAAAAGATCTCGTAGACCAGCTGGGGCTGACTCCATTCTGCCCTGAGTTCCCCTCATTAAGCAGGAGCCTCAGATGTAAGCGGGGCCTATAGGCTTCATTGGCATTTCTGTTCCTACAGTTGCAACATGCTTTCAGAGATTCAGTGCCTCCTCAGAACTGCCATGATTTGCAGCATGCCACCATCCAATGCCCACATCCTCTGATCCACTTCCTGCTGGCTTATTCTGGTGACAGGGAGCTCACATCCCACCCCCAGAGCCTGTCTCATCTCTCCCGGTTGGCTGCTCCTACTCACTCCACCCCTGCAGGCCTCTCCTAGTGTTCTGTCTGGCTTTGTTTTGAATGACATGTTCCTCCATCAGGGCCTTTCTTCACTTACTGCTCTCTGTCTCTGGAACATTTGTTCCCGTTCACTTCACCCAGCTGAGTCACACTCACTTTTTATGCCCCGGGTACTCATCCCATCCTTCCGGGGCCTTTCCTAACCCCTCACTCACGATGGTCTGACCAGCTTATCCCAGTTATACACTCTGATAACTCCCTGCACACCTATCTCACCACACAAAGTTGCTTATATAATAGATTGTGTGATTGTTTTTATTTAATATCTATCTTTCCCATGGACCAGTGATTGTCAACATATGGTGTTATTTTGCTCCCAACGGACATTTGGCAATGACTGGGGACAATTTTGGTTGTCACAATTGAGAGATGCTATCCCTAGGTAGAGACCAAGGATGTTGCTGAATGTCCTGTGGTGCACAGAACAGTCCCCTCAACAAAGAATTATTTGATCCAAAACTCAACAGTGCCACTGTTGAAAAACCCTGTCATAGATTGTAAGTTTTATATGGGCAGAGACCTTGGCTGTCTTGTTCATAACCTTATATTCTGCATTGGGCAACAAGCGCCTTGACTGATTTGTTGATGATGTTAGATAAGAATCTGGTCATGGTCTTGTGGATAAATCCATGCTTATGCATCCCTTTCTTCTAATGACCAATTTTTCACATATGGGACCTCTCACCTTACCGTTGTGATTCACACATAAAGTATGCCATATATGCATACACCTCCTACAACCTAATGTGTAATTCACCTCTTCCTCATCAAGTAAGGCTCCTTAGTAGTTACCACCTATGTCTGTTTGCATCCAACACCCTCCTTCGTATGTTTTTATGTGTAGGTGAATGCACATAGAGGTCTGGCACACTCACCTGTACCTGAACCTTTTTCTATCACACACATCAACTAGGCAGCAGAGGCTTTCTGTTTCATCTCACATAAAACAGGCTGAAACCAACAGGCACACACACACACAAATAGATACACGTGCTAGTTCAGAAAATGATGCGGGGAGGTAGCGCCAGGCACTTTACCTCCTTGTGGCGCATCCTAGCCATGGGACTCTAAAATGTGTACCATCAAAACTAGATCTGAGCCCAGACATCAAGCAGAAGTATGAAGTCTAACTCCTATTAAAATCTCTCTCTCACATCCAGACAGACACACACACACACACACACCCCTTTACAAATTTTCTCTTTAAAACAAGAAGTCAAACTGCAGAAAATAATTTTAATCAACGTCATGCTAGTGTGGGCCGAGGGTGAAATAGCATATTAATGCTTTTATCTCTGCTGGGTACATGGCTGACTTCACCATTGATTCCATTCGAAGTCGCACCCCAGGTGTGTTCCTGTAGCATTTCTGCATTAAGCAGCTGCGAGACCGGGTCTAACATCTTTTATTATCTCGACAAAACTGTGCATACTGAGTGGTGGGGCCATAATAAAAAGATCCAATACCCCATTAGCACAGCTAAATATTTGACTTCTAAACTCAAGTGGAAAATGAAACTCAGTGCCTGGAGAGAAGATGGTGAGGGGTTGCAATGTCTGGGAACGGAACCACAGTTCTTTCTTGTGTTATAGCAATTTAGGTTTACTATGCCTCGTAGATGTCTCTTTTCGCTTAATTTTTACAACTGCTGCCTGATGTAGGCATTATCATCCCTACTGATAGGTGAGAGAACTGAAGCTTGGAGGTGTGATGTGACTTGTCCCGATGATTGGCACTTAAATCCGCGTGGTCTGATTCCCAAGCAGATGTGGTCTGTAAAGTACATAGTACCGTAGTCTTTAATCCGTGTGGGTTCCCTTTTCTTCCACATCCTCTGGCTCCGACGATCAGTGTTAAGTAGAGAATTTCCTAAAGGGAAATTATGATTTCAGCTTCACACTGGAAAAGAAACTACTTTCCTTCCTTTGCTCACTTCTTGCCTTCCTGCCTTTCTTCTTTCCTCAGTCCCTTCCAACAAAACCATATTGAACCCCACCCACTCCTAGGTGCCAGCTCTGTGCCAAGTGCTTGGAATGGAGCAGTGACTAAGACATATGATGTCCCTATCCTAATGGACATTCCTTCTAGCAGAACAAATGGACTAACATTTCTAAATCGTAGCAGAAAATGATGAAACAGAAAAATACAAGGGGATGGAACACTTGAGGGGATCTGGAAGGATGGGTTGTGTAAATTGCCCTCAGATGATGACATCAAACCTGAAATTCGAGCAGGGCTCAGTCATGACAAGGCGGACGGAGTGAGCAGGTGGAGGGAATTCCTTGAAGAAACCACATGTACAAGTGCTCAGAAGGATAAAAGGACATGCTCACTTGAGTCACTGAGAGCGGGTTATTATGACTGGAGGGTACATTGGTTGTAAGTTGGCCAGCAAAGTAGGCAGTGGTCAGATCTCCAAAGGGTTAAGGCACAGAGTTAAGAGGCTGTTATGCTAATACAGGTGAAAGTTGACAGTGGCTATGGGAAAGGATAAGACTTTTTCAAGATTTAATGTGTAAACAAATTACCTAGAGATCTTGTTAAAATGCAGATTCTGATTCAGTAAGCCTGAGATAGAGACTGAGATTCTGCCTTTCTAACAAGCTCTCAGGTGATACCCAAGGCGTGGTGCATGCACCACACTGTGATAACAAGATCTAGACCTGTGCTGTCCAACGTGGTCACCACCAGCCGCATGTGGCTAATTGAGCAATTGACATGTGGTTGTTTCCAATTGAAATGTAATGTGAGTATTAAGTACAAATTTGATTCTGAAGACCTAAATAGAAAAAAAAAAGTAAAAATGTCTATTAAATTGTTTTTACGTTGAAATGATAATATTTTGGATATATTAGATTAAATACAATAGAGCATTAAAATGAAATTAACCTGCTTTTACTTTTTGAATATGCCTACAAAATTAAATCACATCTATTGATTATGTGCTTACCTGTATATTGGTTTAAATGAAATATATTATTATAATTAATTCTACCTGCTTGTTTTTACTTTTTAAAGTGTGGGTAGGGTGCTAGAAAATGTAAAATTACATATGTGACTCTCATTATCTCTACCAAATTACACTGCCCTGAACTGTCTCTCTGCCACGGTTAATTTGCTCACTGTTTCTTTAAGACAGTGCACTTTCCTACTCTGAAACCTATGTTCACTGCTTCCTCTTCTTAGAATGACCTCCTGGCTATTAATATTAGTCAACTAATCCATCAGAAAATGTTGGTTTGCCTGGAGCAGGGGTTCCTAACATTTGAATCACCAGAGGAACTGGTGACCTAACCCTAATTGGTTCTGCTTTAAATGCTTTACCTACAGTGATTCTAATGTTTATTCAAGGTTGAATACACTAAAAAGGAATTTAGACTTAATCCAACCCTTATTTTTTAAATGACTAAACCAAGGATCAGAGTCAGAGATTCATTTAAGGTCACAAAACAAACAAACAAACAAACAAAAAACACAGCTTCTTGAAGTCTTACCATTTCTCTATCTCTTCTTTGCAGCCTATCATGAATGTCAATCACACAGGCTCACCATTGTGTTCTTCCATCAGTGGTATTTGAATTTAATTGTCTTGATCACACCTGGAAGGACTCTGTAAGCCTTTGGGTACCCAAAAGAGTAGAAAACATCATCCTTCAAGGACTAGCACCTCTGAGATATACTAGAGGGCTGAGACCATATTCCAAAGTAATAAACGCTCACATGCTGCTAAACCAAAATAGAAACCTATCTGGTAAGTGTAAACTTACTGGCTGGCAAAATTAGTTCTTCACACACACACACACACACACACACACACACACACCCCTTTATATATAATTTTATTTGTAGAAAATGTCAAAACATGAGGCCTTCCATGAACATGAAACCACTTGCTGAATGGCCCATTTGGCCCCAGGAACCTATCCTGCCTGGGAGTTCTTACACCATGCCTTGCAGGCTGCCACCTGGATTCCCAAAGCCATACTTCGGTTGCAGTTTATACCCAAAGTTATTTTCTTGAGGACTGAACTTTTGCTTGTCTTTTATCTGTGATCTCTGAGAGATCATCCTAATTTCAATATCGTAAGGAATGTCAGTAGGAGACCACCAGGCAGCTTTGATGGCAGAGCAGCGATTCTTGCCTTTACTTGAAGAATGTATCTTTCCCTCTTCTCTGGGAGCTCATATTTTAAAGCCTGACACAATAGATTTAGATAATTCTCAATTATTCTAATTTTCCCTAAAATACCCTTCTGGGTAGGAGGAGGAGTTTATTGAAATGTTGCCTAATAATGTCTAATAAATCAGAAGATAATTCAAGGCTGGTATTTATTTTTCATTTTTTGAGATGGAGTCTCACTCTGTAGCCCAGGCTGGAGGGCAGTGGCACGATCTTAGGCCACTGTAAGCTTCAGCTCCTAGGTTCAAGGGATCCTTCTGCCTCAGCCTCCCAAGTAGCTGGGACTGGAAGTGTGTGCCACCATACCTGGCTAATTTTTGTATTTTTAGTAGAGATGGGGTTTCACCGTGTTGGCTAGGCTGGTCTTGAACTCCTGACCTGTCATAGAATTCCAGACCTATGAAGTGTCTTAGAAGTCACTGTTGTTGAATTCCTTTATTGTATGGATAGAGGGTATTGCCCAGAGGTGGGGTGACTTTGTTAAAACCACAAAGGCAGTTAGCGTCTCAGAGGGAACGAAAATCAAGTTTCTGGACTCCCATATCTTTTCATGACCCTCAGATGCAATTGTGTGCTTGTTGACAAGAGGCCCTGCCAGGGACAACTTCAGTGTGTCTCAACTGGCCAGACACATCAAAATAAGCAAAGTGCTGCTCTTGACCTCAAAGGGCTTAAATTCAGCATAACTTTATAAGCATAATCGGGGCTATGATTTCCGGTACTTTTTCTCATCTGCATATATGAGCTTCCATCCTTGAGGAATTTTTGTCTCTTTTGTTCACTGCTACATCTCTATAGCATCGCTGTCCAATAGACATAGAATGTGAGTCACACATTTAAGTTTTCTAGTAGCCACATTTAAAAAAAGAGAAATACATGCACATAATTTTGAACATTTTATTTGAACGAATATCTCAAAATTGTATCATTTCAACATCCAATCAATAGTACATAGTATTAATGAACTATTTTATATGACTTTGTTCATACAAAGTTTTTGAAATCCAGTGTTCGTTTCATATTTACAGCACAATTCAGTTTAAGTTAGCTCTATTTCAGTGTTCCAAACTGTGGCTGCAGTGGCTAGTGGCTACCATGTTGGACAATTCAACTCTAGAACTTGGAAAAAATGTCTAGCACATAATAGGACCTCAAAAAAAGTGTTTATGAATGAATGACTAGACTAACAGAGTCTGCTTCATAGAACACCTAATACAGCCTATCAGTATCAGAGGAAGGGAAACAGGGCCAGAAAATGACAGTGACTGACTCTGTAGTGGTCCATTAAATTGCTTTCCTTCCAGATTAGAAATTAAGTGTAGCACTCAGCCAGGGAGCAGGCCCAGCCTACCCTTGATCAGGGTTAATCCAGGGCTCAGTATAACACCTGACACATAACATGTGCCCAGCGAATGTCTGTGAAGGGAAAGGTCACTTGACTAATTGGTAAGAGAGCAGGGTAGAAGACCTGGGATTCCTGCCTCCTGCTCAGGGCTCTTTTCACTATACCCTGCTGTCATGAAAATTGATTTATATTCAGGAGCTGGAAGAGTACATAACAATTGGATCATCAAGGATGTGCTAGTAGGGTGCAGATGCTGAGGCACTGATTATTATTTACATTTCTTTGTGAATAGGTGTCCAGTAGGCACAGTTGGAACTCATTGTGTTGGGATCTGAATCTGCCTGCAGTAGGAATGCTGGATGTCATTAACATAGCAGAAGACCAGCAACGGCTACCCTGGTTCTTTTTAAACAAACATATGCTTTCAGATGTGCCTGGGGCTTGCTGGACTCCGGAACCTTCACTCTTAAGCCACAGGGTGTCAGAGCTGGGACAGCATATTTCCAACATTCTGTCCTGCTTCGTAATGATCTGTCTATGTTCTTCTTGTTCTTCAGGGCCCAGCCAAAAGTACCATCCAGGATGCCTTCTTGCATGAACTGGTGCATCCAGGAACACTTTTTTGCTCCTTTGGCTGACAAAGCAAAGTTTCCATTGCTTTTCACCTTCTCTCACGGAGACTGCTTTCCAAGGGAGAAGTTTTCTTTTAGAACCAAGTAACTATAAAATATCTGAGCTTAAAGAAATCTTGTACACCTACCAAAGCAGTTTCCCAAACTTCAGGTACTTGCATACTATCTCACAATCTCTTTTCTTTGTTTTTTGAGACAGGTCTAACTGTGTCATCCAGGCTGAAGTGCAGTGGCTTGACCACAGTTCACTGCAGCCTCTACTTGAGTCCTCCTGGACTCAAGTGATCCTCCCACTTCAGCCTGCTAAGTAACTGAGACTGCAGGTTCATGCCACCATACCCAGCTAATTTTTAATTTTTGTAGAGATGGGGTTTTGCTGAGTTGCCCAGGCTGGTCTTGAATGGCTGAGCTCAAGTGATCCTCCTGCCTTGGCCTCCTAAATTGCTGGGATTACAGGCATGAGCCACCATGCCCTGTTCACAGTCTTTGTTATAGCTATTGTTACATTCATAGTGAATCATTTTCTTTCCATCTTTCTGCTTTCTATGGTTAAATCAATGTATTTTTGAGGGAAAGCAGTATCTTTGAAAACATGAGCATAGGATGTATGTTATATATTATCTCCATATAAAATAAACATATAGCTATTCTGCTATAATCATAACATACTTATTATTTATAGCTACATATAGCTAAACAGCTTCTCTGTGCACCTCCTAAAACCAACTATGCTTCTACCAGTGATACATGTATCTTGCTTTCAAAACATTTTTCTAGGGCATCACCTTCATTAGACAGAGCCTGGAACTGAAGCTCAAGGGGAGGCAGGCTCTGTCCCCAGGCTGGTATTAATAGAGGTTTGGTGGAAGGCTGGTTTGGCACTCCGTCCTGCTGGTTCTCAGACCAAAACTCTATCAGCATATTCTTCTCCAGTTGCAGCAGCCAATCGTGTGCTCCATGCACCAGTCTGATGTTACAAGAAAAGAGGGGCTTTCAAGTCATAGGTTCGAACTCCAGCTGTATGTTGTGGCTACCTGAGTTTCTGCCAAGTTTATGGTTAATCCTCTCCAGTCTTTTTCTCTTCAGGCAGTAAGGATCATGTATTATCGGAACCTGTGGAAACATTTACGATTTTAGCCTGGCTCACTAAGGATCTCATTCCATAGACTTCCCAGCAGCTATCCAATAGAAATATGAAATAAGCCACATGGTTCATTTAAATTTTATTGTGACATTTTAAAAATGAGTAAAAACCAGGTGAAATTAATTATTACAAAATATTTTACTTAACCCATTATATCCAAAATAGTTTTATTTCAATATGTAATCAATATAAAAATTATGAATACAACAGTTTCCTTTTGTAACACTACATTTGCAAAATCCAGTGTGTATTTTATACTTAAAGCACATCTCAATTCAAACTGATTTGTCATCAAATAACTTGACCAGAATTTAGATTTCATAAAGTTTATACAATTGAAAATGTAGATTCATACACCCAAGATTTCCAAACATATTTAAAATTGTTCCATTAACTGAATTATCAGCTTTTAACTTTAAAAATATTCAGATCAAAATATTTGAAAAACAATAGCATAAAAATGCAACAATAGAAATACAAACATAATACAGTACAGTGACTACATAACATTTGCATTGTATTAGGGATAAGTAATCTGGAGGTGATTTAAAGTATACAGGAGGGTGTATGTAGGTTATATGTAAATACTGCACCATTACACATAAGTAACTTGAGCATCCGAGAATTTTGGTATCCTCAGGATACAATCCCCTTCAGATACTGAGGAGCAACTGTATTTAAAATCAAATAAAATTAAACATCAAATTCCTTATCATACTGGTCATATTTTAAGCTCTCAAAAACCACATGATTCTCGCAGCTACCATATATGACCGCGTAAGTCTGGCATCGAACCTTGTTTGTTTTTATATTTCCTGTCTTGTAAAATCGTTATTGAATGTATGTTGAACTTAAACATCTTTAAAATATTTGTGTTTGTGATGGTTTATCTGATCATCACAAGATATCATGAGACAAGCTAGATAGAAATTAATATCCTCCTAGTAGAGATGGCAACACTAGCGCTTAAGGAAGTTAAGTGACTAGTCTAGGGTCACACAGGTAGGAAATGGTAGAGGCAGGCCAGAACTCTGGGTTGTCATTTCCTGAACTAGGCTTTGCTCAGCATCCTTAGTGAAAATTTTTAGCTTACCTACCATTTAAAGAGCAGTTCGATTTGAAGACTAATTCATCAAATGTATTCCTTTAAAATACTCATTTTATTGCATACTTGGTGTTATGTGTTAACAGTTTGAGCCCATCATTTTTTTTTAAACCTGAAAGGAAGGGAGATGAGGTTATTGGCAAAATGCTGAACTAATTAGCTCCACTGTAGGTTTACTTAGAAGGCTCATTTTAGCAGCTGTATTATTTAAGCATCAGATAACTGATTTGTTAATAACTCTTTTTCTTCCTCCAGTGAGTATAATTTTCTTCTCTGGGGTTCATAAAGGTAAAACTTTTCCCACATAGAGGCCTGATTGTCATGTTCAGTCTTTGATAAGGTTTATTCTTATGCCAGGTTTTCTGGTTTTTCTTCTCTCTTCTCTCCCACCCCACTCCCCTGCCCCAGTTTGCAGGGTGTGTGGGAGTGCTAATCTATATAGGATCTTTATTTTTTTTTTCCTCCCTCTTCTGTTTGTCTTCCTTTGACTATTTTCTCATGTGAAGGCAAATACAATAATAACATCTTACTTTCTAAAGCTCTTTTCATCCTGATCAAATTCCGAGCACCACAGAACACATTGCATTTCAGAACTTATGGAAATGCAGTCTTACAGGTTACAAATTTTGACAACATGAAAAGTCAGACACACAGGGCCCTTGAAGCACATTAATTCACTCACAACATGCCCCGTCCTCTGAACAGCTACAATTAATCGTCGCCAAGCTAAGCCAGGCATTTTGCTAAAGGTAGCATAGACCTTGTTAAGAGAGGGGGAATGATGTTTATTTATGTGTCTACATTTCCATGTGATTACTGGGAGCCCACACAGATCTGCTGGGTTCAAACGTGCAATGTTGGAAGAGGAGTTTGTACTGTCACTGCAGTTTCCTGGACAAACTAAGAGTTTGCAACTATTGTAAAGCTCACGTCTCCTATCCCTTCTTTCCAAGGCAGTGAAGTCCATGTTTCTTTTACATACTGTGTGAAATCTGCCTTTAACAGTTTAGAAGAATAAAACCCAAATGCCTGCCATCTTGTGTGACGTCCTACCTCATCTCGAATAGTGGGTATCTCTCATTCACACTGCCCAACCTAACCTCCTTTGCTGCCTGTGCTTTCTGCCTGAGGCCAGACTGGGGATTTTGTCCGGATCAAGCTCCTTCCAGCTTACAGAACCTCTTCTTACACTCTTCTATCAGCTGACTCCTTCAAATCTCCCCTGTCCTGGCTCAACAGCATCTTCTCAAATGGGCCTGCTCTGCCCACCTGCCAATTTTTGTCATATTTTACAGCAGTATTGTTCCTCTTGCAACTCCTCACTATATGCCTCTTATGTTGTTTTGTTAATTTGTTTAATTGTTTAGTGCGTGGTCCTCCCAATCAAGGTTCCATTTTAGCTGTAAAACTGAGTGTGTAGCGGTAGCCCCAGAAACCTGTTCTCAGATGCACCACCTTTGCAAAAAAGAGGGGTTGGAGTACACTCACTTGGTAGTCTTTAATTACAACAAATATCAGTGTGTAGGATCAAAGAGTGATTTTAAAATCTATCATCCATGTTGGAGGAGAGCAACTTAAAGAGCAGCAACTCGATCCACGTGTCTTCCAGCTCGTGGCTGGATGAAATTATTGTTTACCTGGTCAGATGGGTAAGAGGAATATGGCCAGGGTGATTTTGAATTATTACCTTTTTCATCCAGCTACCTGACATTATTTTTTTCCAATTAGTATTCTCTCTGAGAGCATCTTATTCAGCTCTCATTTTTATAGGTAATTTTTTTAAATGGTATGTAATGGAAGGTAGCACTAAAATCAAAAGGAACCAAAATAAATTCCTTTGACTATTCTTCAGTCCTAAATCAAATCTCAAGCTGAATTTTGGCAAAAGAGATGAGTTTGTACTACACTACAGCCACACACATTTTGGAATAGAGGGAGATGGAGGACAGAAGAAAATTTACCTTTGTCTAATGTCAGAACTTCCAAAGAACTTTCACATGTATTGTTTCATTTAGTATTTAAAGCTAAAATAGGACCTATCATCTGCATTTTCCATATAAAGACTGTGAGATGCAGACAGGAAAGGAACAACTTGCTTGGGCAAACTGATGAGTTGTATATGTATCATAAAGAATGTGTTCCCTTGTGGGTTTATGTGTTTCGCTTGGGTTTCAATTCAGGTTATTTGAGCTCTCTTGGTAGTATGTGGAAGAAGAAATGCTAGGAAGGATTCTGAAGCTGTGTCAAAATTTGGCCAGACAGTAGGCTGATTGATTAATCATGTCTGTCAGAGTCATGGAAGCAGTTGTGGTTATAGGGTAGTGGGCATGCTATGTAATTTAGAACCTTGATAAATCCAAAGTTCCAAAGTCTGAGCCATCAATGCAATCTAAATTTTGAGTCACTGAGATACCTGAATTCTATTTCTGACTTCTCCAATAGTGAGTAGTGTGGTCTTCAAAGGTCACTAACGTCTCAAACATTATTATGAGTCTATAAAATCAGAACATTGGAGTAGATGATTGATAAGGCTTTCTAGCTGAAATAGTGTATGACTTTATAAGAGGTTTATAATGACTGTAGTATTAGAACAAGCATACTCATATAGTGCCACATTCCATTCTGATATACCAGCACATTTTTTTTTCTCTTTTTCACTCAAGTAGATTATGTATACAGGATGTTTACTTATATAATGTAACTGTTATATAATGTAACTGTTTAAAATATCCACATCAAGTCATTTAGTGTTAAATCTGAAGTACGTCATGTGTTTGCTCTAGCACATATTGGGAAGCAGTCAGATTCTCATTTCTTCTTATTTTTCATGGTGACAGCACTTGACCTACACAATGCACTCTGTTTACTGAACATATGCTGATGATCATGAAAGTCACTGAGTAGAGAACCGCAGAAGCAAACTTGTAGGAAAAGAGGATCCAAAGATAATGTAATTTATATAGTCATGAAGAATTTTCTTCCTTTCTATGACAAAATAAAACATGTTCATTATAGAAAGATTAGGGAATAGAGAGGAGGAAATAGCTTGTGTTTATAGTATTTGATAGCAGGAATTATGTTTATCTTGCCAACCATTGTGTTGTCAATGATTTGTAGAGTGTCTGGAACTAATTAAAAATATATTCTGAATGTATGAATAAGTAAATGAATAATAACAAGGAGTAAAAAAAATCACAGCTAATCCTGAAACACAGAGATAACTAGTATTAACAAGTAGTATATTTCCACCTAGATTTTTCAATGGGGCAAACATATACATGTTTATCTTTTAAAACCAGCTTTATTGAGGTGTGATTTATATACAAGAATTGTTATCGGTTTTAAGTATGCAGTTCAATGAATTTTGACAAATATATGTACACATAACAACCACAATCAAAATATAGAACATTTTCTTTATCCCAGTATTCCTGTGACTCTTTGTAGTAAATCTCTCTGCATCCCTTACCCAAATTAATCACTAATCTGATTTCTCTCATCATGAGTTTGCAGTTTCCTGAATTTTGAGTTAATGAAATCAAACAGTATATTCTTATTTGTGCCTGGCTTCTTTCATATAGCAAAAAGCTTTTAAGATATGTTTATGTCATTACCTATCGGTAGTTGGTTTCTGATCATTTCTTTATGATTATACAATTTGTTTATACATTCACCAGTTAGATATTTTGGTTGTTTCCAATTTTGATTATTGTTCTGAAGCTATTACTAACATTCCTGAACCAGTCTTTCTGTGGACCTAAGTTTTTCTTTCTGTTGAATAGAAATTGCTGAGTTAAATTTTAACTTTATAAGAAATTGCCAGCTGTTTTCCAAAGTGATTGTATCATTTTGCATTCCTACTAGCAATGCAGGGAAGTTCTATTTGCCCCATGTTCTCAACAACACTTGCTGTTGTCACTGTTTTCAACTGTAGTCATTCTAAATGGGTGAGTAGAAGTACATCATGGTGGTTGTAATTAGTATTTGCCTAAGGATTAATGGTGTTGACCAGCTTTTCCTCTATTGATTTGCCATCTATATACTCATCTCTGGGGATATGTCTGTTTGAATTCTTCTCTTTTTTCCCCCTCTTTTTTGCTTTTTTTATTTTAAAACAATCTAGTTGTTTAACTTTTTGTTGGGGAGTTTATAATGGGTTACTTGTATGTGCTCTTTACAAGATCTTTATCAGATATATGCTTATCATGTATATTTCCCTAATCTGTAATTTGCCTTTTTATTTTCATTACAATGCCTTTGACAAAAGAAGGATTTTAATGTTGATGAGTTCCTATTTGAAAATTCTTTATAGTTGGTGCTTTCAGTATCCTATGAATGTAATCTTCTTTCCCTAATCCAAGGACTTTCTTATATATTATTGTCTAGAATTGTTTGTAGCTTTTATATTTAATTATATAATCCTGGAGTTTAATTTTGTGGCTGGTGTAAGATAAAGATTGAAATTCATTTATACATATATGGCTATTTCATTGTGCCAGCACCATTTGTTCAAAAGAACAATACTTTTCTGCCTTATATTATCTTGGCTCCTTTGCCACAAATCTATTGTCTAGTTATGTTTAAATCCATTTTTAACAGTCTGTTTCATTGATCTGTATGTTATTCTTAAGCCAAAATAACCATTTCATAATTCCACAGCTTTATATAATAAATAAGTCTTCCAGTCAGGTAGTTTGAATCCTCCAACTTATTCTGTTAAAAAATTATTTTGGTTATTTTAGGTTCTTTGAATTTTTATATACATTTTACAATCAGCTTTCAAATTTCCACAAGAAATGGTTAGAAGAATGTTGACTGATATTTATGTGAATGTGTAGATCAGTTTGGGGAGAATTGATAACCTAAACTATTAAATTTTGTGATTCATGAATGTGGTATGTATCTCCATTTATTCACCCATTTTTTTTTTCGTTTCAGCAATGTTTTTTAGTGTTCAGTATGCAGATATTGGCATGTTTTATTATATTGTCTTTAAGTGTTCATGCTTTTTGATGCCATGGTAAATAGTTTTTTTTTTTTTTTTTTTTGAGACGGAGTTTCACTCTTGTTACCCAGGCTGGAGTGCAGTGGCACGATCTCGGCTCACTGCAGCCTCTGCCTCCTGGGTTCAGGCAATTCTCCTGCCTCAGCCTCCTGAGTAGCTGGGATTACAGGCATGTGCCACCATGCCCAGCTAATTTTTTGTATTTTAAGTAGAGACGGGGTTTCACCATGTTGACCAGGATGGTCTCGATATCTTGACCTCGTGATCCACCCGCCTCAGCCTCCCAAAGTGCTGGGATTACAGGCTTGAGCCACCGCGCCCGGCTGGTAAATAGTATTTTTTAAAATTTTAGTAATTGTTCAATGATGGTATATGGGGAAACTATTTTTATACACTGATCTGGTATCATACAATCTTGCTAAACTCACTTCTTAGTTCTAGTAACTATGAAATAAATTTTGGGGGAAATTTGGACATAGGTAATCATGTTATCCACCAACAAAGGCAATTGTACTTACTGTTTTGTAATCCATATATCTTTTTTTTTTTTTTCTGTTTTGGTTTGTTCTTATTTGTATTGCTCTAGTCTGATTATTGTAAGATTGCCTGTGCAATAATGACCTATAAAAAATATTCTTGCCTTATTTTTGGCCTTATGAAAAATCTTTTCTGTTTTTTTTTTCTTTTTACCATTAAATAAGCTAATAGGTTTTTCAAATAAATGCTTTTTATCAGATTAAAGTTTCTTCTTCCTTTTCTTTTTCTTTTTCTTTTTTTTTTTTTTTAGTTTACTGAAAGTTTTGTATAAACAAGTACTGAATTTTTTCAAACGTATGTTCTGTATTGATTGAGATATTCACATGGGCTGTCTTGTTAGTCTAAAAATATGGTGAATAACATTAATAGATTTTTGAATATTATTATGCAATAAAAACTTTGTGTCATGGTTACCCTTGCTTCTTGAGCTGGATCTTATAAACTCTTGTAATTTCTTGATTGATAAGAGTGTCTTTGTTATTCATGGTGGTGTCTTTTTCCCCTTGTTAAATCTGTTTAGAGATTTCTTTAATTTTATTATCATTTCCAAGATTCAGATTTTATTTCATTGATTTTCTCAGTTTTTTCCTTGCTTTCTGTTTTTCAGTCTCCATTTTTTATCATTAGTATTTTTGACTATGTTAGATTTCATTTTCTTTCCTTTTTCTACTTTTCATATAGAAATTAGAACATAGATTTAAGTGTATGTATATAATACTATAAATTTCACTTTCAGCACTGTTTGCCTACATCTTATTGTTTTTTCATGCTGTGTTTTTATCTTCATTCAATTTAAATAGTTTTCTAAACTCCTCTGTTATTTCTTATCATACCCATGACTTATTAAGAAGTGTGTTGTTTAATATCAAATATTGGAGTTTTTTCAAGTACGTGTTTTCTGGCTTCTAATTTAATTCAATTTGTATCAGAGAACATACTCTGTATTCATTCAATCATTTTAACTTTATTATTTTTCAAGGGGCTAGCCATATTTTTGGATACTTTTAATTCCTTTGTGGGGACCCAAATTTGTATTTGATATTGTGCTCCTTATATCAGAAAGATTTCCTGTGTAGGAACATGGATGAACCTGGAAACCATCATTCTCAGCAAACTGACACAAGAGCAGAAAATCAAACACCGTATATTCTCACTCATAGGTGTGTGTTGAACAATGAGAACACATGGACACAGGGAGGGGAGCACTACACACTGGGGTCCGTTGGGGGGAAATGGGAGAGGGACGGGGGAATGGGGAGGTGGGAAGAGATGGCATGGGGAGAAATGACAGATACAGGTGAGGGGATGGAAGGCAGCAAACCACACTGTCATGTGTGTACCTATGCAACAATCTTGCATGTTCTTCACATGTACCCCGAAACCTAAAATGCAATAATAAAAAAAAAAGATTTCCTTTAACAGTCTTCGTAACACAGGCCTCTTGACAAGTTATGTCAGTTTTCCTTGATTTGAAAATACTTAATTTGTCTTAAAATTTTAAAGTATGTAATTATTGGGTATAGAATTCCTACTTGAAGGTGGTTTTTGCTCCAACATTTAAAACATGTGGTTCCATTGTCTTCTGATCCTCATGATTTCTCATAAGATATATGCTGTAATTTTTACCTTTGTTCCTTTACAAGAAATGTGACTTTTTCTCTAAACGTTATTAATACATTTTCTTATTGCTGGTTTTCAGCAGTTGAATTATGATATGCCTAGGTGCAGTGTTCTTTAATTTTTTTCTGCTTTGGGTTTGTTGATCTTTTGGGGTCTTTAAGTGTGCTGTTTTATACATATTTGGAAAAAAATGAGCTACTTTTTTTTTTCATTTCTTTTTCTTTTCTATTACCCTGTTCCTTATATTCTGATTAGGCACACATTCATCTGCTTGATTTTTTTCCAGATCTTACTGAAGTCTATTTAACTTTTTTTCTGCCTTTTTTTCCCCACTCTGCTTCATTTTGGAGCATTCCCATACTGTGTCTCAAGTTCATTGATCTTTTCTTTGGCAGTAACTAATACTATCGTTTTTTAAATTTAGACACTGTATTTTTGTATCCATAACTTCCATTTTCGTCTTTGAAAATTGCATTTCTCTTCTCATCATGTTCATATTTCTATTTTTCCCAACATAGTGAATGTATTTATAGGAGTTGTTTAAGTTTTCTTGCATTCAAATTTCCTTATCTACATTATAAATCTGATTTTATTAATTTATTTTCTGGTTATCATAGTTGCTAGCTTTTTTGGATGCCAGTCGTTTTTTTTATTGGATGTTAGATATTATAAATATGTATCCTTATATGCTGAATATTCTGTATAACATGTCAGGTTTATATGTTTCTTTGTTTTGGCCCAAATTACTATACTTGGGAAACAGTTTATTTCAATATTTTCTTTTAAAAAGTTTTGCTATGACTGGTCCAGAGCAGCATTTATGCTGAGACTAATTTAATGTTACTCTGACGGCAATACCATTCGCAGAATTTGGCCCACTGCTTCACATGTTAGAAGTTCTTTATGATGTAGCTTGTGAGAACAGGCACTATTTCTAGCCCTCTATGAGCTCTAGAAATTGACCAGCCTACTGCTACTGGAAATCCTTTCTTTGGTCTTAATTAATTTTATCTCACACTTACGTAGGTCATACTCAGCTACACACCTGTGAGGAGTCCTATACAGATCTCTAGAGATCTTTCTTTGTGTGGCCCCTTTATCGCTAGTACTCTGCCCTGAAAACTCTAGTTATCTTGGCCTCCCTAAACTACAATCTTCGTCTCAAGTTGGGATACTTCTGGGTTTCAATTCTGTTCTGTCTCCTTGTGCTACTACCTGAAAATTGCCTCTAGAGTAACCAGAGTTAGTCAGTGCACACCTCATGATCCTGTACTGCCTGTTGTTCAGTCTTATATTCAATTTGTTTTTCTTTAATTGTGTTTAGATTTCTAGTTATAAAAGTGAATTCCCATAGCAGTTAATCCCTCATGGGCAGAGTGGAAATCTCATACATATGTTGTGAAAGGGATCATGTTACACCTGCTATCTTATAGATTGTTTTGTTTATCCACTTACTATGAACTTTTTCCTAAAACATTAAATGTTCTTCAGCAACTCAATTTTAAAAGCAGTTGAGTAGTGTATGAGTTCATTTAATCAATACTTTACAGTTGTACGTGTAAGTCATTTCATTACCAAAACAGCATCATTGATATTTGTGTACCTTAAAAAAAATTTTTAAAAATTAAAAAACTAAATTTCCACTGCCTGTAGTCAGAGTACAGAACTAGTTAAAAAAAAAAAGTCAAGAAACCTTCATCAGAGAATTGTTTACCAAAACCTAGATTATTTGTCAAACTTGGTCAAGATCTTTGGAACAGAGATATTTAGTACACAGTTGCAAAAATGCCACTGAAGTTGGAATTTTATCTACTGGCCTCTTTTGATCAGAATCTTGAGCAAAGATACTACTGTCTATCTTGCTATAAGAAAGAGATACATAAAAATTGTATGATTAATTTTCAAATTTATCTTCTAAGGTGGCCCTTGCATTATAATTAATTTAGTTTAGTTTTCTTCACGTTCCTCATCTTCAACTACTGTAAGTTGGAAAAATAGTGAAGGGTCATTTTAAAACAGTAGTCTTGGTGGTACTCCTGATAGTGCATCCATAGAACTAAAAATATCCTAAGTCTATATTCTCTCTATATATAACTTATTCATAAATGTTATACATTATTATATCCATACAGTATGTTTGTCATCACCTACATACATAAGAAAAATAAACTTTGAAGGATGAAAAGTAGACAGAAATAGAATTCTAATATTTTCTCCTCAAAACCCATAGTAGATTATCTTTCCATCTCTGTGATATATGTTTACCCACCTTGGAGACCCTTTTTTCTCAAATATAAAATAGAATAAAATAAACAAATGCCAGGATAGGTAACTGACTTCTTAAGTTGACATATGACATCTCAATAAAGCACAAGTTATTATTCACATTTTATGCATAAGGAACCTGAGGTTGAGATGGGTTAGAAACACCTAAAATTTTATATAAGGTAAACAGGAGTGTTCAATTTAAATGCAAGTCTCCTCATTCTGAATTCAATTAACTTACCTTTTCACAACTGTGTCTCACCCTTTGAAAAATAATACTTCATGCGTAATATATAAGGACAATATGTCCAAGCAGCCTATTACCATTAACTCAAAAAACTTTCAAGATAGGCCAGGCACAGTGGCTCATGCCTGTAATCCCACCAGCATTTTGGGAGGCTGAGGCAGGCTGAGGCAGGCAGATCAGCAGGTCAAGAGATGGGGACCATCCTGGCCAACGTGATGAAACCCCGTTTCTATTAAAAATACCAAAATTAGCTAATTGCTGGGCATGGTGGCGCTCCTCTGTAGTTCCAACTTCTGTCAGGAGGCTGAGGCAGGAGAATTGCTTGAACCCAGGAAGCGGCAGTTGCGGTAAGCCGAGATCGCACCACTGCACTCCAGCCTGGCGACAGAGTGAGACTCCATCTCAAACAACAACAACAAAAAAATGTTTCAAGATACGATAAAATCTTAGTTTGCAAAACAAATCACACAAGATATGTTATGAAATTAATTCAATTTAATGATGATATTAGTAATCATATTAGAATATAATATAGAGGAGATGACATTTAACCCCATGTTTCTACATCATTTGCTCTTCAATCTTGCTCTTATTTCAGATATGGGAAGAAGTGAGGTCAGTGGGAATTAACTTTTCATTTCCAATTAATGAGGTGAGATTTTTGGTTTAAAGTAGGCCTAAAAAATGGCATGGAAATGGGCTAGAAGGAGGGAGGCAGAGCACTTGGAGAATAAAGGAATCTTTGGGGGAAGTCCCAAATCCCAGCTGTTATCCACCAAGCAATCACGTACAGCAGAAAGTGAAAGACTGGACCAGATTCAGTCGCTGACCTGGAGATGAAATTCTCCATTTTCCATTATCAACTCAGCCAGAAATTTACTCCCCCTGGAGCCATCTTTAGCCAACTTGCTATCTCCCTCCACCCTGCCTGGTTCATAAACACAGATATAGGCATGGAGGTGAACAAACCCAAGCATTCTCTTCCCAAAGGGCAAACTATTTTTGTACTGCATCAAGCAGAGTGCAGGGACATGAAATAGTTGTTGCAAATAAAATAACAATATTAAATCCTGTTTGCAGTCCTGAGAATGATAGGTAAAAGGAGATAAGAAGAGAAGATGAAGAATCAGAACTGAAAATCTTCTGCCCACTGGCTATAGTAAAGTAAATAACATTTTAGACAGGTGCAGCTCGGTGTTGGGGAAAGAACATAGCTTGACAGTGGAAAGAACTGTGTTTACACTCCCCATTTTACCGTCTCCTGTGGCTGGATTTATAGCACAGCGCGTCTACATTGTTGGCCTCAGTGAGATGACATTTCAAATGGGAGTGCAATTTTGGATGCCACCATAGAGTCATTCTGGATATTAATGTGAGAGTAAACATGAGAGTGTTTATTTAGTGTTTATCATTTACCTTCTACTCATTCTCTAGCATCATGACTAAGTGACTCTTTCCTTCTACTCTCCACAACTTTTATCTATGCAGCCATTCCTCTTCCCAAAAATGTTGGAAGAGCTTGTCTTAGCCCGTTACAAAAAGTAAAATGAAATGGATGAAATTAATTATAATCGCATTTTATTAAAGCCTATATATCAAAAATACCATCACGACAACATATCACCAATATAAAAATTATTATAGATGTTTAACATTCCTTTTCCATACTCTGTCTTCAAGACTAGTTGCCTACTTCACATATACAGCACATTTCAATTCAGACTCGCCACATTTCAGTTGCTCAACAGCCACGTGGGGCTAGATGCTGCCACTTCTAAGAGCTGGTCCAAGGGGAGACAGCTTTCTCCATTTTTGTGGATGAGTTACTTTCCTAAGGTTACTCTTGGCTGGCAAAAAACCACGTTAGTGGCCTGGGGAATACTCTGTAATACCAGCTAAGTTTTAGACTTTTAATCAGTTTAACCGTTTTATTTTTGATATTTGAGATTCAAATATCAGATTGAAATTGGGATGGAGTAGATTTTAGAACCTGACCTTTAAAGATCATTTTAGCTCTGATTCCTGATTCAGTGCCCCATGAATACTTCTAAAGGCATCTCCTGTTGTTCAGATAAATAAAACTGAGAAAAGAGTGGGCCAGACCAGATTAAAACCCCAGTGCCCTTCTTTTCCCATCAATGTTTGAGTGAGAATGCCGTTGGATTCCAAGGGATTCTGTTTGTGCAGCATGAATGCAGATGTGCCCAAGTGTATAAGACCCTTGCTCAGTCTACCATATCATAAATTTGTCAAGCTCACTAAAGCATGGAGGATTATTCA
This sequence comes from Saimiri boliviensis, assembly GCF_048565385.1. NCBI lineage: Eukaryota > Metazoa > Chordata > Mammalia > Primates > Cebidae > Saimiri > Saimiri boliviensis. The sequence goes on along the minus strand of NC_133450.1, from coordinate 212,076,345 downwards.
GTTTAAATTGAATGAGAATGGTGATGTTTGTTAAAAAGTAATGTCAACAACAACACAAATCAAAAGCAAAACTAAAACAGAGACCTCCTTATTCACTAATAAAATAACATTTTATCCCAAGTCTTTAGACTAGACAAAAGAGCTCCTAGAACCAGATAGTTCAAACTGAATCTGTTAATCCTGAAATTTTAAGGCAATTATGTGGAAAGGTGTTTTTTTTTTTTATATATATTTGTAAAAGCACAGATGCCCTGGGAGGGGTTTAGGTTCCCCTACATTTCGGTAGAGGTCTGTGGGAGAGATCTAGACCTATGATCATTTATTAGGCAGTTGAGACCTATTGGTCTTATCTAAGGTAGATGGCACCTTCCCAGGAGACAGATGTTTGTGCAAGGAATTTTGGGCACAGTTAAATAGGCTCACGGCTTGAGGGGTGTTTGTTTGCAGAAGAGAAATGCAGTTCGCATTCTACAAGAGACCTAGAGAGCCGTAGAATATCAACACAGCTTTCCAGAAACATATTCAACCAGGTTTAAACTAGCGATGTACAGGTATAACTGTTCTCACTTGGAAATAATACATGCTGCTAGTGCCTGAAAATGGGCTGATAAAAAACCCATCTCTCTGCCTTTTCCCAGCTAACAAGCTGTGTTTTGTGGGAACAGTAAGAGGAATAAGGAACCAGGTCTGATCCTAACTCATTGATCGTGGAACTTTGTAGCAAGTCTTGTCTATAGAATATCAATGGGAAGAAATGAAGGATCCCTCACTTAGGAAACTCCTTGGCTTTGAAGAGCAAGTGGGATCTCTGTTGTCCCACCCTGGGTAATTTTTTAAGGATTTGGGAAACCAGCCAGGGAGAAAGCACTTGGTGGGCCATTTTCTAGCTCCTAGGTGCATTTCAGCTACCAGGTTTGTTGTTGTTGTTGTGGTTTTTAGAGTGAACTTTTAAAAAAGTGTCTCCTTGACCTTCTTTATGGCATATGATAAAAATCAGCTGGTATAGTGTATGATAAGTGAGCCAAGATTGTGCCACTGCACTCCAGCCTGGGCAACGGAACAAGACTCCGTCTCTTAAGAAAAAATTACAAAAATTACATCATTGTATATAATCGGTGAGTATTTTCCATTGTTTGAGTTGTTGTCATAATACAGGTTAATGCAGCAAGCAGAAAGTGTGTTCTAGTTGCTCACTATGTGTTAGTATTTTCTAGTATCTCTGCATGCAAAAAGAAAGTTTTAAAAAAAAACTAGATTAGGTGTTTGTGAGCTTAGGTGTGTTGATGATTTTCATTCCTTCACTCAGCAGACATTGACTGAATCCATGCCCCATGCGAGATGATGCCTTAGGTTCTATGTTTTAATCCTAAATCTACCACATATAAACCATGAAGTCTAGGGCACTTTCTGAACTGTAATCTCCTTGACAATGAGATAATACACAATCTGCTTTAGTCATACATTGAATGAAGAATGAAGTGTGTCAGTTGCTATGCCAAGCAGTAATATTTTTAATCCTTAAACAGTTCTCTAAGTATCATTGGGGCAATTTTATATATGAGGCTGATTTTACATATGCAACTCGAAGAAATGAAATAACCTAGATCAATTGAACTAATGGCAGAGGAGGGATTTAAATCCAAGTTCATCTGGCTTCAAAGTTTATGCTCTTAGTTATACACTTTTCATAAATATGAAAGTCTTATAATCACACAGAACTATTTTGTAATGTTTTGTTATGATATAGCTAATTTCATGTACAAACTCCTAATATCTCTGTAGAATCTTAAGAGCTTTGTGATTGCTTTTACCCGTCAGCTTTTAGAGGGTGAAAGATAAGCTGGCAGGACAGAAAGTGGATCACTGAGCTTCTTAGGTCCAGTGCATCAGATAGATCAACATTTCAGCTGGGATTTTGCTGCTTTAGCTGAGACCTGAGCAGCAGAGTTGGTGCTGGACTTGGTCCTGAATCTATACCTCGTGGATGTAACAGAGCAGGAAGCGATCCTGCAATTAGGTCCTAAGCACACACTAGAGCTCATGGACTCACCAGCCATCTGAGATGAAAGGTACTTTCAAGACATTTTCACTGAATTTTCTCAAAACAGAGGCCTGCAGAGATTAAATAGCTTTCTTAGGTCTGGGTGAGAATTCTCCAGAGAAACAGAGTTAATAAGATGGCTAGGGATATTATTGATTGATAGATGGATAGACAGATTTTATAAAGAATTGGCTCATGTGATTATGGAGGCTAAGAAGTCCCAAGATTCTCCAGAATAAATTGACAAACTGGGGACCCAGAAGGGCTGACAATGTAGCTGCAGTCTGAGTCTAAAGGCTGAGAACTAGGAGAGCTAATGTTTCTGTTCAACTGTGAAGGTAGAAAGAAGCAATGTTTCTGTTGTAAAGCATTCAGGCAGGAAAAATCCTTTCCTGTTGAGGAAAGAGCGGGGAATAAGGGTCAGCCTTTTTGTTCTATTTTGGTATTCAACTGACAGAATACCAGTTGAATATCTTGGGTGAAGGTATCCATCTTAGGAACAACAGTCTGTTTTATTCAGTCTAATAATTTTTAGTGTTAATCTTGTTCAAAAATACTCTCAGAGAAATTCCCAGAGTGATGTTTGAGCAAATATCTGGGCACCTCATAGCCCAGTCAAGTTGATGCATAAAACTAGCCATCATGGAGTCACACTGTTGAATGAAGGGAAAAGCCATGAAGAGAACACAAGCCTTTGGATTAAATTTTTGTATTACTTTCTTTTACACACTGATTTCTTAGATCTCATGACATATTGATTAAAAATAGCCACTTATGTACATTAACAAAACCAACTGTTCTCTAGATCAAAAAGTGGGGAAATGGCAAATACAGATTACTGCTAAGTGTTTTATTGGTATTTTTAATAGATAGATACCTGAAATATGCTCTGTAGTCTACTTGAGCCAGGAAAAAGAGGCAATTAAAAAACATTTAAGCATTCCCTTCCTAATCACATTCACTTTCTCCTGTTCTTTGTGATGCTTGTGAGTTTAGACATGTAAAGTTAAAAGAAAGTAGAATCAGTTTTTCACTATCTTTGGTAATGTTTAATAACATCATTAAAATATTTCAAGATTAACTGTGACCATTGAATTGTAAAATGTGTAAGGTTCAGCAGTATTTAAGAATCTTTTTGATAAAGTGTTCTGGGATTCTGAAACAACCTTGAGAAAGATGTAAGAAAAATATTATCTCCATGTTGAAGATGAAGATACTGGTTTAAGACATTGTGGAGGGTCAGCCAACTAGGGGTGAAGGTGACTGTCTCAAGCTTCACCTAATGTTTTTAAGGTATTATTTAAAATTTAAAATTATTTGTTTATATCTTTGCCTAGGAATGACTAGTGAAAAGATTTGATTAGGGTCAAAGAAGCCGGTGGTGTTGACATTTGTTGCGTGTCATTGACATAGACATGTATAGCAATTATCTCTTTTCCATATTTTTGGCAATAGCCCCCACTTTTTTTGGAAGAGTCACTTTTTTTTTTCTTAGTCTGGTTGAAATAATGTTGAGATATTCCTTGGATTTGAAGTGTGAGAGGAACATGATGGGGAATCAGTGATGGGAACACAGCATTGTGATAGCCAGTAGGATGCATTCTTAAGATTTTTTTTGGGACTATTAGGAACAGTTAATATTGGCATTTGAGCTACATATGGAGAAAATCAACCTGAGAACCAACCAACCCAGGAGAGAAAGAGCCGAGAGAGGCAGGATGTATCCTGGTGACCTGGAGCCAAACCTGAAGAATGTTCTATCTTTTGACTGTTCAGTTACATCAACCAAGGCATGCCTTTTTTGTTTGTTTGTTTTGCTTCATTCAGTTTCATATGAGTTTTCTGTCATTTACAGGCAAGGGAGTGCTAATTGATATATCAGGTTTGATTACTCCCTCTCAAAGTCTGTCTGAAGTTGCTGTAGTCTCCTGGAGTGTGTAGTGATCCTGAAAGATTATTAGCATGAAAAAGTATATGGCTTGATTGTATCGTGGTCTAATGATGATGATGATGGCGATGATGATGATGATGGTGATGGTGATGGAGTCTCATTCTGTTACCCTGGTTGGAGTGCACTGGCATCTTGGCTCACTGCAGACTCCACTCCCCGGGTTCAAGCGATTCTCCTGCTTCAGCCTCCCAAGTAGCTGGGATTACAGGCCTGTGCCACCACACCTGGCTAATTTTTGACAGAGTTTTGCCATATTGGTCAGGCTGATCTTGAATTCCTGACCTTGTGATTCACCCCTCTCGGCCCCCCAAAGTGCTGGGATTATAGGCATGAGCCACCATGCCCAGCCAGTCTGATTGTTTAATAGTGTCATTATAAGCAAGATCTAATACAAGCAAATGTCCTCGTATAGAAGAACAATGATTAAATTCATTAACTATGGCTTTGTTTACCCTCTCATTGTTAAATCAGACAGACATTCTTGATATACCTGTCCCTAGTAAAACTTTCAATGATCACATATTAACAAAAGAGGATTTGATATCTACAGTGTGTGAATTGCTTAAACGTATTTCACACAAGCAGCAGCAGGGACTCAGGCTCTGTACATAATTTTCTTTGCTGACATCTGTAATAAAACAGAGAAAATGATACAGGCTATGCAGCACTTGACCTTCAGGGTAGAAAGGTAAAGATATCTTTAATTCACAATTAGATAATTTTTTCGATTTCATCTTGCCATTGGACAGACATGCTTTTATCTCTAAAATCTATAAAAGCCCTTCAACTACCTTGTGTAGAGAACATGCTGGACTGACACTTAGCTTTCATCCCCTTTGCCACATCTGGTTGATTGGTAGTTTTTGCTTGAGATTTGTGTTTTGGGTTTTGCAATGGAGAGTTCCATGATGGATTAGTAATGGCCCAGGCAAGAGGTAGTACCAGGGAGAAAGAAACCAAGAAATGTTGAAACTGATGAATATGTGATAGTTTTAAATGAAATAAAGGCTAGCTTGATGAATTCAAGCTAATTATAATAGAAGTAAATTAAAACACTGATAAAAAATATGTTTGTTATAAAATAACAAGTCAACCATACCTCCTCAAAATAGCAAATCTGAAAATGAAACTGTAAAGAAAATGTGATTATATGCCAGTGTGATATCACTTAGCACTCAAGTAGAAGAGACTGCAGTCTCTGTGTTACTTAGGATAGTTTAAGAGAGTGCAAACTAGCTAAGCACAGACCAGCATAACAATTAAGAACACAGATTACAGGGTTGGGTTTCTTGATCTGTTACCCAAGCTGGAGTGCAGTGGTGTGATCATGGCTCATTGCAACATAGAAGTCCTGGGCTCAAGCATTCTTCCTGGGACTACAGTGCACTTCACCATGGCCGGCTTATTAAAACAAATTGTTTTTGTAGAGACAGGAGTCTTACTATGTTGGGCAAACTGGTCTGGAACTTCTGGCCTCGAGCAATTCTTGGCCTTCCAAAGTGTTGGTAGTACAGGCATGAGCCACCAAGTCTGGTCTAGCTTTGTGCTCTTAAGTTTTTTTTATTTTAATTTCTGTGGGTACATATTAGGTGTATGTAGTTATGAGGTTCATGAGATGTTTTGATACAGACATGCAATGTGTAATGATCACATCATGTAAAAGCTGTGTGTTCTTAAGCAAATTATTTTACCCCCTTAGATCCTCAGTTTCTTAATCCATGATAATAAAGATACGCTGTAACTCATGGACTTTTCTAAAGTTTATTTTAATTTACTTAATTTATTAAAATAAATACTACTTGTGACATATTTAGCAAACTTTCTGGAACATTATAATCATGAAAAATGGAAATGAAAACAAAAAGCACTACTACTAATGTCAGTTTGTCTAACCCTTGATCAACAGTGGTAACTTGATTAGAATTTGTTGTCTGTGGAGTATTCATGGTATGAAGTGGCTTATGCATTTGGTGTGTTAGGAAACTCACATTCTAAAAATTTTCCATATTGTGTCATCCCTTTTGCTTTAAAGGCATCTGAAGAGAATTAGTAAGAAATCATAGTAAAATGCATTGACCTGTGAGCCTAGTGATCTGTGTTTATAGCTCAGTCTGATACTTATCAATTCTTTTCTCATTGGGGATGATAATCATATCTACCTTTTGGGATGTTTTGTGGTGGTTACATGAATTAATACATGAAAAAGAATTTTGATAAATGCCTGACCTGATGTAAATGCTCAATAAATATTGTTAATAATTATATAACTCCTTTTGGGAGGCATAACCCCCTCTAAGCATGGCTTCCACTGAATGAGGCTAACTACACATCGGGCTCCATTCTAAATGCTTATCTCATTTAATCATTGCAAAAACCTTATTAGTGTAAGTATTACTTCCTTTCTTTCTTTCTTTCTTTTTTTTTTTTTTTTTTTTTTTGAGATGGAGTTTCGCTCTTGTTACCCAGGCTGGAGTGCAATGGCGCGATCTCGGCTCACTGCAACCTCCGCCTCCTGGGTTCAGGCAATTCTCCTGCCTCAGCCACCTGAGTACCTGGGATTACAGGCACGCGCCATCATGCCCAGCTAATTTTTTGTATTTTTAGTAGAGACGGGGTTTCACCATGTTGACCAGGATGGTCTCGATCTCTTGACCTCGTGATCCACCCGCCTCGACCTCCCAAAGTACTGGGATTACAGGCTTGAGCCACCGCGCCCGGCCTAATGAGATTATATGTTCCAAAAGAGAGTGACCAGTTCTCTGTCATTAGACCAGATATTTGGTTCAGAGAAGATGCTCAAAACATAAGTTCTGGATAAATATTTGAATCCTCATTTGCCAAATGAGGACACTGAGGCTCGGACACTGAGAATGATGGATATGAGGTTCCTGGTAAGGCTTACTGGATGTCTTCTGGAATGTGTGATGTCAGGTTTGGTCTCTAACTTACTTGACTCCAAAGTTTATTTTTCACATCCACTAAGCTCGCTGACTTGAAAATAATTTGTGTATATTCACACCTCAATAAATGATGTCACTGGATCAGAAGACCATTTTACTGGGAGCAAGCTGTGGGGGGCAAAGGAAACTCATTTTCACATCCCCACCCCCAATAATTATGTTGATCCAGATGGAATGTACTGCATCAACAGGATAAGGTTTTATATAGAAAATAAGTTGCTGGTTGGAATAGCTTTGCAAGTCGAGTGGGAAGGTGTTTCTTTCCCTCTCTAGCTTGGAAGGTGTTTATGAATAGACATGAGGTAGATTATCAGGGACTGGGATGTATAATAGGAATCCCCAGATAGTTTAGCACTAGCAGTTCTGGCCGCCTGAGAAAGTGATATTGGATTTTAAAGGGAACACTACAGAGACATTTTGATGAAACTATTTTATTTATAGAGGATATTAATTTTCTATTGTTATGCAACAAATTCCCAAACATTTAGTAGCTTAAAATATACACATTTATTGTCTCACTGTTTCTGTAGATGTCCAGGAATGGAGTGACTGGATACTTCACTCAGGATCTCATCAGACTGAAATTAAGGGGTCATCTAGGGCTGTGGTTGTCATTTGGGGCTTAGTGTCTTTTTCTAAGTGCATTGGTTGTTGGTAGAATTTATTTTCCTGTGGTCCTAGAACTGGGGTTTCTGTTTTCCTGCTAGCTGTCAGCAGGAACACCTGTTAGTGTCTAGAAGTCACTCATGGAGCCTTGCTACATATCCTCCATAGGGAGTTTACAGTTTAGCTGTTGGCTTCCTTTTAGGGTAGCTGGATCGCCACTCTCAGACTTCTTTTCTTATAGCCAGTAAAAACATACTGCTTTTCAAAGCTAACATGGTTTAGCTGCCCCAACCAAGATAATAATCCTCTTTTGCTATATAACATAATATAATCACAAAAGTGATATCTCATTATATACACAGGTTCTACCCACACTCAAAGTAGAAGGAATTCTACATGGCCAGGGGGTATTAAGTGACATCTTAGAACTCTGCCTACCACATAGGCTAAGAATACATGGTCCAGAAGGACGAATACACTTGACTTGTGTAGGGCACAGGTCTTACTAGAGGTAGAATTGAGTTAATAGCAATTCACTTGGCTCCAATATAATTTTCCTTTTTGTGGTTTCTCTAAATCAAATGCTTCAAAGTTCTGTATCTAAAACTCCATCACTCTGATTTATAATGCTCTAAGATATATATGCTGGCAAGTGACAGAAACCCAAACCAAATTGGTTAAAATAGAAAGAAAAGCAATTGGCTCACAGGGTTAAGTATCTGTTGAAGACTTCAGAAACCTCTGGAACCATTCCATGTTTCCTTCCTTTCCAGTCGAACTTCTTCACTGTGGTGGCAAAGGTCATTTTCAGAACTCCAAGTTCAAATTCTACCAGCTAAATATGCCCATTATCACTATTTTGTTTTTAGGAGTACTTTTTAATAATGGTACCAACAAACGTTCTGGAGCTGACTCTCTTGGACCAGTGTGTATCAATCTCCATGTTTATGCCAAATCACAGTGATCACTGGGATGGAACACCCTGACTGGCCAACCTTGGTCATGTGTCCTAGAACCAGGGGATAGGATCAGCACCTCTAGAACCAAATGAAGTGAGAACCTTAGAAGAGTGGTTTCCAAAAGGAAAATAAAGGTGCTGATAGCAGAAGAGGAAAACAGATGTGAGGTAGGCATGTGCTAAAAATAACCTTCATAGGGCTCCATTTAGGGAGTGTGGCAGAGCTTGAGAGAAAGGGTAGGAGCTGCCTGTTAGAACGAGGAAGCTGTTAGGAGGGAATGAATTGAAATGGAATAGATTGATCATTAAGCCACCTAAAGCAGTTTTTAACACAGAAATAAAGAGAGAAGCAGTACACCAGTCTTGAAGAGTTTGAATATCTGGTTCAAGCTGTGGGTTTCTCATTACAAAGAGTTATCCTTCTACGAGTCATTCTATGTCCCCAGGCTTCCATTTTATTTCTGTAAAGTGGGGCTACCTGGTGTGCCTACCTCATCTTTCAGTCATCACAAAAAGTGAGATTGAGAAAAAAAAAACCCCAAACCACCAAAAAACAGCAAAATAAGGAAGATACTCTGTGAGATTTCAAGAGACTGCATATACTGATATACTCAATTAGTAATTCATGTAGAATGTTGAAGGAATTTGCAATAGAGATGTTCCTTGAGCTTCAGCCAGAAGGATAATATTTTTCTAAACACCTTTCCTAAAACTTCTTTTTAGAAGTTGTGTGTCACCAGGGCAAAGGCCTAGGCAGACTCAGGCTTAAGGAACCTGGAAGTTTAGCAGCATGGAAAGGAGAGGGAGGAGAGAGAAAACTGGGCATGTCTAGCAAAATCATTTTGCATGCTCTTGTGTCCAAACACATCCATTTTCACAGCTGGAAAAACCTGACAGGAGACTAAGAAGGGTCCAAATCCTGGTCAAGGAGTCAGTAAGTAACAGCATGCCTCCGGAGATTGAGTATGTTTGCTGAGGAATCAGAGCTAATAGCTGGGAATACTAAGAACAAAGTTCACATAAGCAAATAATCACCATGAAAGAAAGTGAAGAATACCACAGAGTCAGAGGAGAATGGATATACTTAAAGATTGAAGACTTGAGAAAGAACTTCTGTTTATTGAATAAATTTGTACATGGCTTTTCCCATGTAAAGTGCTAGGTAGCTTAGTGGCAACATTTGTCTTCCACAGCAGGTTGGCCTCAGTTCGAATTTTGGTTCTGATATGTGATAGTGGGAAATTTGTTCAGCCTGTCTGTGCCTCAGCTTTCTTCATCTGAATATGGGGGTAATAATTGTAATGACAATACCAACATCATAGGTATGTTAAAAGGATTAGGTGAATTAACATTTATGAAGTACATAGAGCAGTTCCTGGGACACAGGGCATAGTTAACACAAATACACTGTGTCTTTATGTACCAAGCTCACACCATGAAAATACCGTTTATGTCTTTGAGTTTTAGTTCAAGCTCTCACCATGAAGATATCTTTTATGCCTTTGAGTTTTAGTTCTAGTTAGGGTAACATATATAAAACAAATAACGTCATTGATAAATGTTTAATTACAATGATGGTATATGTTGTGACAGAGACATTCAGGGTTGTAAGAGAGATGATAGCCTTGGTCTGGAGGTCAGGGAAGTGACATTTACACAGATACTCAAAGGGTAAGTAGGACTTGGCTAGGAGTGGAAAGCAAGCACAAAAGCCTAGAGGCAGAAAAGGAACTTGGTAAACTCTAGTAACTGGAAGAGAGCCAGTGTGACTGGAGTGGAGAGAGGGGGGCATGATTTTAGAGGGGAAGGCCAGATCATGCACAGCTTTGTACACTTCATGTAAAAATGTGTTTTATCCTAACTGAGATAGTAAAGGATAAGGCATATGAACTAAATGTTTAAGGAAGGTTAAGATTTGGTCATGCAGAAATGATGCGTTGCTAGGGAGAAAAAGACCTGGGAATAAAGGGACCAGCCTGTACAGAGAAAAGGAAGCTGGGAATGATGAACCAGTGAGCAGTTCATTTTTGCTGGCATAGAAGGTACAGGAGGTTAACTAGGTATAACTAAGTTTGCAAAGAAGCACCAGGACCAAATGACAGAGGGTATTAAATTCTGGGTAAAATGGTTCTGACTTTGGTATACAGTTAAAAGTCTACCAGGTTTTAGATGAGCATAATGATGGATGAAAATGGTGTTCTAAGCACATTGCCCAAGCAGAGTTGGTATGGGTTGGGAAGGAGAAAAGAAAGATAGAGAGGGAGGGAGAAAGGGAGGAAGAGAGACAGGGAGAGAGAGAGTGAGAGTGAGAGAGAAGACAGAGAGAGAGAGAGAGAGAGAGAGAGAGAGAGAGAGAGAGAGAGACTAAGAAGCATAATATTTTTTATTTTGAAACACAGTCTGGGTCTGTAGCCTAGCCTGGAGTGCAGTGGTGCAATCTTGGCTCACTGCAACCTCTGCCTCCCAAGCTTAAGCCATTCTTTCACCTCAGCCTCCCAAGGGCACACCATCATGCCCAGCTATTTATTCATTCATTCATTTATTTGTAGAGACTGTGTTTCTCCATGGTGCCCAGGCTGGTCTCGAATTCCTGAGCTCAAGCAATCTACTTGCTTTGTTCTCCCAAAGTGCTGGGATTACAGGCATAAGCCACTATACCAGTCCAGCATAACATTTTTATTCAGAGAAGGCATGCTCATAACAGCCTAGATGACGGACATGGAAGGCTTAAATGTTGCTCACACATATTAATCACTCAATAAATATCAGTTATTGTTAATTCAATGTTTTTAAAAACTAAAAATAGCTGTTTGTAAGTGTAAAATATTATACCTAATATGAAGGCAAAATTTTTCTTCTTTTAGCTTTTCAATATTTCCGATAGACCCTGAGCAGCCTGCTACATTCCATGGTGCGTTGTGATTATTTAGGCATGAGTATGGCTCTGCAATGGATTTCAGACTCCTAGAAGACAGAGACCAGGCAAGACATTTATCTCGAAATCATTTATACTACCTTACAGTCAGTAGGCACTTAAGAAATACAGACTTCTTTTGGCAGTTGTTCAGCCTATTCTGAACCCGAAGTACCCCAGATTAAGGGATTTTAACTCCTTTGAGATTTGACAGAAGTAGTGAATTTAAGCTTTTGAGACAGCAGCAGGTGGCTGAGAGTCCTGCACAAACAGGACAAAATCTTATCTTTATTTAAGGAGGGGGAAGTGAAACTTCCATTTCATCATGAACACTTATCTATATTTATTGTCTATTTCTAGAAAAAAATGCTGCTTACCTTTTTATTAATTTATTCACTGGATTTCCCTTTCTGATTTATTAAGCTTAAATCTAAATAAAGCAACCTATAAAATCTAAGGTCAGATTACATACCAGAAAAGTCACCTACTCTAGAGTCCTGAAGCTGGGATCCAGGGATAGACATTCACAAATGAGATTGTCAGAGACAAATACAGTGAAACTCCATGTAAAATTTTGTGGGCTTTTTTATAAGTATATTTTTTCCACAACAGAGAGGGGCTATAGCAATTGTGAGGTTCTTAAAACAGTCTGTGATATTAAAAATATTGTCAATTATTTTTCAAATCTATCACAATGTGAATGACATTCTGGGAAATGACTTTGTGCCAAAGGTCCTATTTTAGTGTCACCCCAAAATCTACAGACAGGAAGTTCTTTCTTAAGTCTACCCTAATCTGTTGGCAACTCCTCCCCATGGAAGCCCTTAGTAAATTCAGTGGAAATAGCAAACAGCTGCTCACCAACACCCACCCCAAAGAAAGAACAAGACATTTCTCACATATCTCAAGCTGCCTTAAATGTTCTTTCTTTGGCAAAGAAGAAAAAAAGAAGTATATTTTTGGCCTCTAAACCTTTTCCCACCCGTGTGTATTTTTGCAAAAATGTTATCCATATGGTTTTGATCGCATTCTCCATAAGTCATTAGAAATGCTTTGCACCGAGAACTTTTCTGATGACCAAGGAGTCTTTGGAGACATTTAAAAATGGCCCTCTTAGCCTTTCTTCATAGAAACAGTAAAGCTAAACAGAGCCAAATGCAAATGAACTAAGACCTGGGAAGGTTGGAGTTTTATTCAAAACTCAGAAACCATAAGGCTCAAGTGTGCCTTAAATCTGTCCATGCAAAGTCATCACCTCCTTCTCCAGGGGCAAGATATACTAAAACATCCATTGGCACAGATAATGCAATGGCTTCAGACATTGAAGTTGATACTTAGGATTGAGTTCAGTGATCCCATAAAATTCCAAGAACTTCCAATCATCCCAGGGCTTCTTCATTATTCTCAGAGGGTAAAGATTTTGGACTTGGACTTGAGTGTGGAATTTCTCACTCCATCCCCTACTAGCTTTATTTTGGCATGCTACTCAAGTTTTTCAAGGTTCAATTTCCTATCACATAAAGCTTGGGTAGTAGTAACTATCCTATACTGCAAAGAATTTTCAGAATTATAAGTAATATTCAGAACATTGCACATAAGATGCTTGGTGCATGGTCAAAGTTCAAAAATTGTCTTTCCTCTTTCTCTCTTTGTAATAGTAGTCGGAACTAGGAAGAGTTCTTTGTTTCTTTAGGGAAATATTGATGGTGTGGGTGAGGAAGAGAAAGACTGGACAGTGTTCCAAAGCATTAAGTCCCCTCTTTCTAAGGTATGTATACCATAGCCCATCTTGGGAAACTGATTACAAAGAAAGGGGTAAGAAGAATGAGTCAGGCCCTTTTGTGGCCACCACTGAAGCAGGAGCAGCCAAAATGAAATTCAATCCCATTGTGACTTCCCACCAAAGCAAGAACCACAAAAGGCGTTTCAATGCACCTTCCCATATTGGCAGGAAGATTATGTCTTCCCCTCTTTCCAAAGAGCTGAGACAGAAGTACAGTGTGCGATCTATGCCCATCCGAAAGGATGATGAAGTTCAGGTTGTATGAGGACACTATAAATGTCTACAAACTGGCAAAGTAGTCCAGGTTTATAGGAAGAAATATGTTACCTACATTGAGTGCAGCATGAAAAGGCTAATGGCACAACTATCCACGCAGGCATTCACCCCAGCAAGGTGCCTATCACTGGACTAAAACTGGACAAATACTGCAAAAAGATCCTTGAATGGAAAGCCAAATCTCACCAAGTAGTTATAGAAAAGGGCAAATACAAGAAAGAAACAATTAAGAACATGCAGGAATAAAGTAATCTTATATACAAGCTTTGATTAAAACTTGAAACGAGGAAAAGAAAGAAGTTCAAGAAGAAAGAGAAGAAGGAGGAGGAGAAGGAGAATGAGCAGGAGGAGGAGGAGGAGAAGAAGAAGAAGAAGAAGAAGAAGAAGAAGAAGAAGAGGAAGAGGAAGAAGAAGAATAGGAAGAAGAAGAGGAAGAGGAAGAAGAATAAGGGGAAGAGGAAGAAGAGGAAGAGGAAGAAGAAGAAGAAGAAGGATGAAGAAGAATAGGAAGAGGAAGAAGAGGAGGAGGAGGAGGAGGAATCAGTCAGGACTTTGATCTTCATCCGAAGTTACCGGATTACCATGTCTCAGATTGACTTCGGAACTGCATTATCGCAGGGCTGCTGTTGCCTACTAACGGTCATGCAAGCAGATCTCAGCTAGGGGATGATGGGGAGACAAATAGAAAGATAGACACAAATAAAGGAAGGAACAGGGTACAAGGAGACAGAAAGAGAGGGAGAAAAAAGAAAGAGCAGGGATAGGCAAGAGATAGTGATCTGGTGTTTCATACTGCGGTGGGTGGGAGAAGCAGTGTGTGTGGTGGGCGTATTTCTTCGTGGTCAGAACCAAATTCAGAACTACCCTGGGGAACCTGTTTGCAAGACCTGAACCTGGGCCAGAAGCCAAGGGAAAGAGAAAGTTGCCCAAACAAAAAGGGAGAAGTTTCCACCGGGCAAAAAGAAATCGCTAGGTTGGTCAGTGGCTAGAGAGCTGTCCGTGGTGCTGACTCCTCCTCATTTGGATTCCAGTGGAGACTTGGAGGAGCTCTGCACCATCTGCTGCTCCTCTCTTTCCTCTCGTCTCAGTCTTGACCTCCTGAGACCCAGGATCATTCTTCCTAGCTCTATGTCTTCTCCTTTCTTTCTCCATTCCTCTTTGTCTATTAAATAATTTTTCTCAGGTTCCCAGTTCATCACTCAAACATTTCTCTTCTATTTTGTTTCAAGACTCCTCTTCTTCCAATTAGTTCACTGGCTCCTAGATTGTTCTAGGCCTCCCTGGTGATCATATCTCCCTCCGATTATCCATTGAATTAATAAATAAACAAACAAAACCATACAGTGGCAATCATAAAAGCAGACACCATTCACTAACCACTCACTAGGTGTCAGGGAGCAGTCTGAGTGCCTTTGCATACATTAACTCTTGAGCAGTCTAAGTGCCTTTGCAAACATTAACTGATTACAATTCCACATCAACCCTGTTAGATAGGTAGATATATTATTATTCTATTAAACAGACAAGGAATCGAGGCTTAAGGGTTAAGTATTTCAGCCAAGACCACACAGTCACAGGACTCCAATCTCTCTCCAGCCTGCACGTCTACTGAATCTGGCTCTTTATATTTTCCATCATCTTTTCCTATGCCTTCCTGCCCTTCCGTGTGGTTGCTTTAATGCTTTCTATTCTTGCCTCATTTTCAAGGGACTAGGAATCTGCATTGCTGATTTGGTTTAAATCAGAAGGGAAGCAAAGTAAACAAACATACAGAATGTGCACTGTGTGGGAATTTAGATGATACGGGGGCTTTATTTTCCGCTTCAGGGAGAGGCCCCATGTTAGGGACTTCTCAGGCTGATTGCGGAGTCTTTTGTTTCTTATTTTCATGTCTCAGTCCCTGCACCCTCACCCCTTCTCCGCCTCTGGTGGTCTCCAGAGAACTTCGCGTCCCCTCAGCTTCTCACTCCTACATCCTGCCTACGTAGAGAAGCTCTTGCTTCATTCTGGGAGGTTACGTGGGCTCTCGCCTACACACCGAGAGAAACAAACAGTGCCAAACACTCACAGAGAGACGCGCAGACACAAGCGGACCCACACGGGCACCTCCCGAGACAAAACCCACACTCGATGGATACACGCGGCCATGGGAACACCCCGGGCCCCAGAAACACTCAGGTACTCTCAGCGCACACAGTACAGTCACGCTCAAGAGCACCACGATCCCGGGGTTGCGCAGATACCTGGTCCCTTCAGATGCTCGTGCGCATAGACACAACACCGGACACCCCCCCCCACCCACGAAACTCCCCATAGCTCAGCCCCCATCCCCCCTTCCCCCCTCCCGGGCCGCCCTTCCCTCCAGGCGGCCTCCGGACTCTCCTCCTCTCGCTTCTCCTCCTCCTCTGCCTAAAGATGTACAAAACACTCCTCGGAAGCAAGCCTGCGCTCGGCTCCTCCCTCCCCGCCCCCTAGCCGCGGCTCCCCCATTCATTTTCGGCTGTCCCCGACTAAGTCCCTCCCCCCGCGTAGCCCGGCCTCCGCTGCTCCCCGCCCGGAGACCGCGGCGCACTTGGACTTCCCTCTCCATTCGCCAGCCGCCGTGCTCCCGGTCCCCACGGCTGCAAACTGATCCAGCCGGGCGGGGGGGAGGAGGAGAGCGCAGGCGAGCGAACCCACGAGAGAGGGAGAGAGCGAGCAAGAGCGAGCCAGATCGAGGAGAGCGCCAGAGCCGGGAGGCAGAGGGAGTGGGGACCGCCTTCAGGAGCCTGGATTCATGCCTGTCCTCGGGACCAGCGAAGGGGACTTGACGGCTGAGTATGAGCCAGGCTGCTAGGAGCCAGGTACCCCCACGCCTGCAGTCCCCGCGCCGTCCCCGGAATGCGAGCTGGACGCAGGGCTCTCCCAAGTTCCCACCGAGCCGAATAAAAAGCGTCCGCCCGCAGCTCTCCGCCAAAGACGGACATTGACTCCAGGTAAGGCGGCGCCGGGTACAGCGCCCTGCAAGCCCTGCTGCCCTTGGACCCGGCCCCGGACCGCATTCGGGGCACCTCCCGTGCGCCCCCGCCCCTCCCCCTCCCGGCACCCTGGTCCGCTGGTCACCTGGCCTCCCCTCCGCCGCCGCCTCCAAGTCTTCTCCCGCTCCAGGGAGGGGGTTCCTGCGCCCAGGGCTGAAAGGGTTAACTGCGGGTTGGAGTGAGTGGCGTGTGTGTCCCCGCGCGCTCCTGACGTGTGTACCATGGTGGGAACTTGGTGTGGTGCTAGTGTGAGTGTGCGTGTGCGGTATCGTTTGGGTTTGATGCGTGTGTTTGTGGTGTGTGTGTGTGTGTGTGTGTGTGTGTGTGTGTGTGTATGGGAGGGGTGAAGACAGAGAGGTCCTATAACCTACTTACGGCGCGATGTGTGTGTGTGCATGTTTGTACGTATGTGTTTGTATGTGTGCGCTTGTGTGTCTTTTTAATGAGATCTCTCCAGCTTACATGGAATGGGACCCCTTTACTATAAGATCACGTAGTCATCGGGAAACCCACTGTGGACTTCCTCTAGAGGCCCTGGGTTTGGGGTTTAGGGAGAATTATGGGGCTGTATGTAGATGGCACCTTATTTAGCCCAGTGTTGGTACCCTTGAAGGAAAATTCCTCCAAACGGTGGAATCCTGCTACACTGGGACCCACCGCTTAGTATGAAAGAGACATGGCCAAGCCCCGAGACAAATGAGACGCTGTCACTTTAAATTCCACACTGGGCAGACTCCAGGATTCTGATGGGAATTTGGAGACACTGGATAGTGGGTGACAGAGAAAGGGGGAAGTCAGTGGTGGGCTCCTTATCTGGGGCTTGGCAAGTCTGGGATAGGGATCTACCCTGCCTCCCCCGTTGGCAATCAACACAGCCCCTCTGGCTTCTGGTGCTTTGGGGGAGGATCTGGGCAAGTTTGCATGGATCCCCCTCAGGGAAAAGGAGAAAGCGTCCTCGGGGACTTGCTTATCCATCACAGTTTCAAAGGGTCTCAGAGGAAATTTCATTTGGGGGCAGCTCTGGATGATATGGAAGGAGATGGATGGGGCACTTTCCTAAGATAGATTCATCTTTCCCCATTTCAGTCAGGGAAGCCCCCAGATAATCTCTTCCTAAATATGCCTCTCCATGGCTCCACTGGAGTTAGAAGGATATTGGGAGAAGGCAGAGAGGTGGAGAGAGGTGGGGAGAGACAGAGACAGAGAGACAGAGAGACAGAGACAGAGACAGAGACAGAGAGAGAGAGAGAGAGAGAGAGAGAGAGAGAGAGAGAGAGAGAGATTATTTCAGTACTGAGGGAGATCTACAATTTGAAAAGGGGCTGTGAGTGGGGAACCCACGACAGAATGTGGCAGTAATTGACTTAAATTGCTGTCGGTTTGCACATCGCATCTCTCACTTGGCACCAAAATACTGCCAAGGGCAGGGGGGCGGTGGAAGAATCTCAGCCAGAAAAGCAGTTTGGGTTAAGGCCCTCTTTATTGTTTCCTCCACCTCCTGGGGGGCTCTCTAGGTAGGTCCCTTGGCCACCCTGCCTTGGTACTGTTGGGCTTGGGCTCTGGGGCCAGCCATTGATTTGATTCCCAGCTGCCTCTTAAAGGCTTGCCCTACTCAGCAAAAATGCTGAGTTTTACTGCTGTTAGCATGGCTTCCAGACTCGGCAGCTGTTACTTTCTCAAGGTAAGCGGCAGCCGTTCTGCTCTCAGACAGGGAGGCTGGGAGAAGACAAGGGCTGTGACGCTGGGACACAGCTTCACATTTAGCTCAGCTTGGAGGGACCACTGAAAACCTTAGGGGAAAAAAGTAGAAATACACTTGGCATAAAAAATTTACACATATATATCCTAGGAAAAAAATCTATCTATCTATATATATATATGTACATACACATACACACATATATATATGTATATATATTTTCTGGGGAGAGAGAAAAGCAAACGTGTTTGTAGGAACCTGCCCTGGTGGGTGAGTTCTACCTGCAGGCACTTGCACACATACCATTCTCTGTCCAGAGGCTGATACCTCAGGCTGAAGCCTTCACACAGCCACAGAAAATCTCCTTTAGGAAACTCATGTCAGAGCAGAGCTCCCTTGATTATCTTGCGTAGGAGGTATTAGGGCCAAGGAGGAGACCCCTTTTGGGGAACTGCTTCCTTTTCTCTCTTTCCAAATTTGTAGACGATTGAAGCTGGAAGGAATATTAAAGAGCAGAAAGACAGGACTCTGTGGCCTAAGGAGGGAATAAGAATTCCACAACATTTGGTAATGAGTTAGTGGCATGCCCAGGACTAGAATCTAGGCTTATCAGCTAGATCAATACCCTTTCCACTCTTCCCATACTGCCTGGGACTGTTTACTGCTCTCACTCCTGTCCTGACACCCTGCCACCATGATCCCAAGCCAGACAATCGCTTGTCTTCCCTCATCAAACTTCACATTTTCAGAGATGGATTTCAAGGTTTTTCTATCTGGAAACATGAGCCCAAAGAGAAAAAGTCCAATGTGCGTGCACACACACACACAAACACACACACACACACACACACACACACACACACACACATGGGATGTGGGGGGGAGGAGAGAGAAAGCAAGAGAGAGAGAGAGAGAGAGAGAGACATAGATTCTTTCTCCAATATCTTTAGAGAATTACCCAGGTAAGGACTCAGTACTGACTATGACTAGTAGGCAGAACCCAGCAAAGTGTCTGGTCTGTATCTGAGCTTTTTATTAAGGAATGCACTGCTTTCCAGAGAGCAAAATGTACACCCATCCACCAATGCAAATGCTTCAGGCAAATTAATTTCTTTATATTAATTAGAATCTCACCCCTATACATTTCTACTTGTTCTAGGCACAGGAGCACATGCAAGCACACATGCATAGGTGTGCTCACACACACATGTGCACACAAAGATCCAGAAACCTTTTCTACTTGCTACATTTCCAAAAAAGAGAATCTCCGCAGCAAATTGTGTTCTCTCGTATAAAGCATCTCCCACGTGAAGACTAGGACTCATGAACTCCAGGGAAGGAGAAACGTAAAGCCCTGTGAAAGAGGGACCCTGGAGAAGTCAGAATCGAGTTCACTCAAAAGTGTGCTCTTAGACTTCTAGATGCCTCTTTCGGGGTGCTGGCGAGTACTGAAAAACATGGGGATTTTAGGCCCATCCGCAATAGAGCCTTTTCCATGCAGGATTTTCCGGGGCTAGATGGCACTTTAGCTCCCAGAAGGGGGAGCTGTGACTCCATTTCAACCAAGGAGAAACAGCTCAGAGATTCCAAATCAGCTGTTGGGCCCCCGCTGAGTTTAGGCGACCCAGCTCTGGCTGCAATGAATGTCTTCACCACCGGTGCAGGCAGGGACTGTAAAAACACCCTCCCCTGATCGGTTCAAATTCAACATCTCTTTCTTAGTGCGTGCAAGAGTTTATGTTATTGATCATAAAGTCCTCTATTTTTCTGTAAAGGTCTTTGCCCAAAGGTCTTTCAGTTGTGCAAGGAGACATCTTTTGCTTTGCAACCTCTCTTTCCCCATCCCAGTTCCTTAGAGGAAATCACCAGTACATTATCACTTGAACAGGCCATCAAGGTTAGACATAACGTACCCTTCTTTTTCTGCTTTTCCCTTGCTGAAATACAAAGCTTAACAAATTGGCTGCTGAACTACTGGAAACCATGTTAAAGACAAGATGGAGGTCATGTGAAAAAGACAAGTCCTTAAATGTCATTCTTCAAATAATTTCTCCAGTAGTGCTCCTTTCTGCAAAGACCATCTTTATTATTCTTTTCCTCCATGTCCTATATTTGGCCATGACTTTTAAAAAAATTCTACCCATATTTCAACATCTAGCTCAAATGACCCTTCTAAGGAATCTTCTCAATACCTTATTTTGGAATTAATCTCTTTATCACTTGATGTTTGTGTACCATTTTATCCGAAACACTATTTTAGTTTGTGTCTCCGTCTGCCCTGCTTTATAGCGCCTGGGGTATAGGTCTATCTCACCCTCTTCAGGATGGTCTAAGAAGCATCTTTGTATTCCAGAGTCTGTCACAGAGTAGTTGCTTTATAAATATTTGCTCTTGCATTTCATGTTGCATCTCAATAGCAGCTGTCCTCTCTCTGTCTCTCACACTTTCTAGCTGACAATTGCTTCACATTCATTTAAAGCAATGCCATTATGGCATTTTTGCCCGTATCAAGAATATGGCGATTCCAATGACATTACAGACAGATCAAAATTAGACCCTACTTGGAAGTGAACATTGACTTCCTGTAATCCAGGGTCTTTTGTTTTGTTCTCTCATATAGTCCTTCTTTCCACCGAGTGAGGCAGGTACAGCCCCTTTTACAGAAGAGGAAAATGAAGCCCCGGCTGGGTAGACTCCTTGACCAAGGTCACACAACCATGACAGCTAGCATTTGAATCTGTCCTCTTTTCTGCATCATCTCTGCTGTTTTCACTGGACCACTGAGTTAATGGTAACTGTTATGAATGACTGGCAACATCGGGTTGTTCAATAGATGCTAGGAATAGCTGAGACGTATTATGAACTCTTTGAAATTGATGGTAGGAAGGTGTCTTGGAGCCACTGGATCAAAGAAAACCTCTGAAGGTTTCTCAATAACCCAACTTTTCTCCATTTTCAGGAATGACAAGTCCTTTTTGTGATACCAATAATGCATGACCATTCAGTCTCAATTTTAGTACTTTTAGTGACGGCACGTTCATTATCGCGCAAACCAGCCTATGTCATATTTGAAGAGCTTTGTTGGAATATTTTCTTACTTTGCCCCTAAATCATCCTTCTATCCATGTGTCTCTGAAATTGTACAAGTGTGATTCACTTCCAGTTATCAGTTCTTCAAATATTATGAAAATGTAATTATTTCACTATTTTCTTTCACAATAGAGGAGATTGTCTTTATAGCCCTGTCTTCCATAGCCTCTGCTTGGAGGTCTCCTCGCACCCTAAATACTGTCCTAGGGGAATTGTCTAGTTTACCTCACTTTTAGGGCCTACATGCCACAACAAAAAGGAAGGATGGCTTGAAATTGAGTGAGGATTTATTCAACAAATATTTATTGGGTGCCTACTGTTTGCCAAACATTGCTGTAGACAAGCTGTCAAATAGAACTGTCAGTGATGATGGACATATTTTCTGTGCTGTCCAATATGGTAGCCACTAACTATGTATGATTACTGAACACTTGGAATGTCGCCACTGTTGCTGATGAACTGAATATTTAATTTTATTTAACTTATATTAATTTTTATTTTTATTTACATAGCCATATGTGGTTCGTGGCTACTGTGTTGAATAGCATAGATCTGGACTTCGGAAATGTAGCATGAATGTGGTCTTGTTTCCATGAAACTCCCACTGTCGTGGATAGAGATGGATAATCAATGAGTAAACAAATAGATAAAAAAATAATTTTATATAATATTAAATGTCGCACCACCAATTATGGTAATATGCTAGGAAGGAATGTAGATGGCATAATTTTAGATAGAGTAGCCAGAAGAAGCCTTTTCTGAGAAAGTGATATTGGAACTGAGGTTTAAATGAGAAGGAACCAGCTATGTGATTTTGTGGGTAAAGAGCATTAAAGGCAGAGAGAAGAATAAAATGGAGTTGGCCAGGTTTGGTAGCTCATGCCTGTAATCCCAGCACTTTAAGGGGCTGAGGTGGGAGGATCGCTTGAGCCCAGGTGTTTGAGACCAGCCTGGGAAACATAGCAAGACCCCATTTCTACAAACATAGTAATAATAAGAAAACCAACTGGGCACCTATAGTCATAGCTATTTAGTAGGCTGAGGTTGAGATCACTTGAGCCTGAGAGATTGAGGCTGCAGTGATCTGTGACTGCACTGCCACACTACAGCTGGGCAGCAGAGTAAGACTCTTGTTTCAAAAAACAAAACAAAGCAAACCACAGCATCACCTCATTGGGACAAGCTGAGGAAGTCTAAGAGATGGACTAGCTGCCAGTGTGGCCGAAGCTTTCAAATTGGGAAATTGACACGAAAGGGAATTAGGAAGGTGGGCAGAGCAGATCACAATGGCCTGTACAAGAGAGTGAGAAGTTTTGACATCTTTTTCTTGTTATTTCTGGTTGTAAGGCAGGTAGTTTGAGAACTAAGGGGAGTTTGAGAATTGACAGAAGGTATTGTCAGGTACTCTTGGTGGGTTTTTATGATGTCCATTTTAAATCAGAAATTTCAACATGTTTTCTCATTTTAATTTCTAGTCCTCTGAATTTCATACGCTGGAGATACATCAGTCTAAAGGGTGGAAGAGAAACAAGAGTAGGGGAAATGGATAGAAAAGGAAGAAGAGAATGAATATGTGGGGGGTAAAGTAATTTAAATGGAGTCTTGTAAAAAAGGATGAAAGCTGGAAGTGTTCACTTTGAATCAGCAAATATTTATTGCATCTCTTGTCTTGGAAAGGCTTTGGGCAAAGTGACTTGGGTGGTATGGTGATCAATCTTGCTAGGGGCTGCGAATCTAACAGTACAGATCTGCAAATTTAGAAATAATTATTCATGATAAATTGATAATTCCCACTTCAGAAGGTCTGGGAGAATTTTGGGTAAGGGGAAGTTTAAAGGAAGACACATCAGTAGTGATAGTGGTGGGGAGGATGTCGATGGTGACTATAAATCTCAAGATCACAGGCTGTATCTTTTTGTTGTATATCCCCATTAATTCAGAATTTCATACGATAAGAGCACAGGCAGTCAGGGTACTTGATTCCAGTCCTGGCTCCTGTCACTATATATCTAGACCTCCTTAAGAGCATATCTTTCTGTCTCCAGGCTTGCCTTCTGTAAATTTAGGACATGGCTGTGGCTTTCTTCATTGAAGGTCTATTGCCTGACTCTATGAAAATGTTGCGGTCAGGTGCAGTGGCTTACACCTGTAATCCCTGCACTTTGGGAGGCTGAGGTGGGCAGAACACAAAGTCAGGAGTTTGAGACCAGCCTGACTGACATGGTGCAATACCGTCTCTACTAAAAATACAAAAATTAGCTGGGTGTGGTGGCATGTATCTCTAATCCAGCTACTCAGGAGGCTGAGGCAGGAGAATTGCTTGAACCCGGGAGCTGGAGGTTGCAGTGAGCCGAGATTACGCCATTGTACTGCAGCCTGAGTGACAGAGTGAGACTTGGTCTCAAAACAAAGCAAAAAATGTAGCTGGACATCATGGTGCACACCTGTGGTCCCAGCTACCTGGAAGGCTGAAGTGGAAAGATCACTTGAGCCTGGGAAGTAGAAGTTGCAGTGAGCCAAGATTGCATTCCAGCCTGGGTGACAGAGTGAGACTCTGAAAAAAAGAATAATAATATTTGGCATGACAAAGATCTTGTACAAGTAGAAAGAGACACACACAGTACCTGTGTTTCCTCATAAGATTTAGACGTCTTCTAAAAAATAAGCAAATTTAAAGCAGGTCATACACAGACTCTGTTTTGAGACAGTGTGGCTGAGTGGTGGTGAGATAGCGATTCTGTGCCATGGTGGCAACTCCTGATATCAAAGTGATTAAGTGTTAACATGAAATCCACTGTCCTCATGGAACACAGCAGCCTGGAAAGACTGCCTAGAGATCCATCAACAGTCCTTGCTACTGAGGGGGCAAAGAAGACAATTAAGGAGATAATGAGGCTGAGAAAAAGTGAAATTAATTTTTTTTTCATATGAGGGTGAAGGGGATCTTTGTCTCCTGAGGGAACTATCTTTTGGAGATTGCAAGTAGCCTTAAGGAGAATAGCCTGAATAAGACTGGGTATGAGAAAGTTAAGAGTCATAAATTACCTGGGCTTCCTGCTATCCCCACACAGGAGTGGAGAGCCTGGTGAGGACACAAAATACATCATTCGGAACAAATTTTGTTCTCAGTTTGCAGGGGTTTTCTCACAGGGTGCAGAGTTGTATACAAGGAAGTTGAGGCCATCTTGGGATAGCTGGGAGACTGTATTCCCCTAAGGGTGGGAGGTAGATTGATAAGGCAATTAACAAAAGCAACATGCAACCATTTTTGTGTAAACTGCAAAGGTCAGAGCAGCAGGGCTCCGAGTAAATGGCCTATGTGAACAGCTAGAACCCTTTGTAAGGGTTAACCCAGTACTGGCCCTCAGAGGTTTCTAAGATATAATTTATCTAGCCTTGCAAAGGTCCTGCAAATGAGCCAGTGGGAACCTCTGTGAGAAATAATGCATCTCGGGGATAATAGAGAACAGTCGCGTTACAGATTACAAGCTGATTCAAATAGAGGAAAGGCAGACATCCAGGATATGATTGCTTTTTTGGGGGAAAGTGGTGAATTCTCAAGTCTCCATTCTAAGATTTAGCAATCTGCAAAAGTAGATGAAACTCTAGTAGGCTGTGGATATCCTCGAGTCCCCAGGAGCTCCAAGATAAACCTAGAAGAGCAAACAGAGAACTGCGACAGAGACAACTGCCTTCTGTAAGTACATTTCCCTTTACCTGGTAGTGGATAAGCTAAATTTCTTATGGAATTTGATGGGTTCTGAGTTTATAGGGACATGATAAAGGAAGGACCTACAGGAAGCCTTGGCTGGCATGATGAAAACATTTTCACAAGCACAGGGGCCATCAAAAAAGAAAATCAGCACTTTGGTATGTTTAGGAAAGATTGAAAAATAGATTACTTGGCAAGGGTTGGTAATATGGTTTTGCTGCTCGGACACATTTTGGAGATATAGTTCTTATAGGTGAAGTGGTCCACATCAAATGCCATTGCCAGAGTTAGCCAAGGCTGGGGAGGGCTGACAGGGATTATAAAAAATTTTATATATATGTATGTATATCAATAGGACAGCAACATTGAAAGTCCAGTGAAGGCTTGCAAATGATTCCTGAAAATATTACCAAGTCAGCTCCAGTGCTGCTTACCTCTCTCTCTTCCCTGACAGTGGGAATGATACATGTAGGCAGAGCATGGACTGGAATTTGAGGGGACTCTGGAAGGATCTTGATCTATAACATTTAGAGATGGCTGAAATGTCACTGCCATAAAGCTGTTCTCGGAGTGGAAAAGTGGATGTGCCAGGCACATGACATATTCTTTGTGCTGCAATGGATACTTGATGTAGATATCCTACTGAATATTCTCAACAAGCTCATGCATAGGTAGTATTGTGTCCCATTCTAGAGATGATGAAACTGAGCTCAGAGCAGTAATACCACTTGCCCAAGGCCGTACACCAAGTCAGTTGTGTTTTGTTGTGGATTTGAATCTTTGTCTTTCTGACTTGAAAGTATCGAGGTTGAAAGCGCGGGTATGCTGCAGTTTGAATACCTACTCTGCCACTCACTAGCTATTTGACATGGGACAGATTACCTGACATTTCTGCGCTAGCTTTCTCATCTGTAAGATGAGTATTATAATAATAGTAACTCCAGGTTGGGCATGGTGGCTCACGCCCGTAATCCCAGCACTTTGAGAGGCTAAGGCAGGAAGATTGCGTGAGGCTAGCTGTTTGAGACTAGTCTTGAGAATATTTAGCAAGACCCTATCTCTACAAAAAAATTTTAAAAATTTAGCCAGGTGTGGTGACCTGACCTGTAGTCCTAGCTACTTCAGGAGTGTTGAGGCAGGAGGATCACTTGAGCCAACAACTTCAAGGCTGCAGTGAGCTATGATCATGCCACTGCAATTCAGTGTGGGTGACAGAGTGAGATTATATCTCATAAATAACAACAATAATAGTAACTTCATAGAAGTATGTGTGGATTTCATTAATTGATATGATAGGTGTCTCAGACAGTGCCTGGCAGGTCATCAACACTATATAAACATTAACTGTTACTGCTTTGTATGATTTCCACACCCTCTCAGGTTAAGCATTGCTCATACTCTCAGCTATGTGCTCAAACTGGAAATAACATGTAGGAAAAAAAAGTATCATTAGGTTCAAGACACTGCCTTGCAAATGAGCTCGCTCAATTATTTCTGCTAACCTCCCTACCATGTGGCAGTGGGATAACAGTGATTGGAGGAGAGAGTGAGAAGGTAGGAAAAGGCATGGGAGAACACAAAGTGACAGAGGCAGATTTTTCTAATTCTCTGTGTTACAACAGACCAGAAACAAGATATAGATGTAAAGACCAGATAAAGATATAGGATCATGCACCATCAAGGTAGGAAGTCATCTTCAACACACTCCAGCTCAAATTCCAATCTCTCACTCCTTTTCTTTTTTATACATATAAACTCTTTTTAAGATCAGTTCATATCTGAGTTGGTTTTAGAACCCTAGCCTTGTGCAGCTCATCTCACTTTTTTTTTTGTTTGAGATGGAGTTTCATACTGTCACCCTGGCTGCTGTTCAGTGGCACGCTATTTCAGCTGGCTGCAACCTCCACTTCCTGGGTTCAAGCAATTCTCCTGCCTCAACATCCCAAGTAGCTCGGATTACAGGTGCCTGCCACCACATCTGGCTATTTTTTTGTATTTTTTAGTAGAGATGGGGTTTTGCTATGTTGTCCACGCTGGTGTCAAACTCCTGACCTCATGATCTGCCTGCCTTGGTCTCCCAAAGTGCTGGGATTACAGGCATGAGCTGCTGTATGCAGCATCACTTTTGATTTGGTTTTCTAATCTGTAAGACAGGGCATTCATCAGGTACATATGAGAAAGTAGACGATTGACAGTATGCTAGTTGCTCTTGTGTGAACTGTGTTCATCATCCTCCTCCTTATGATTCCCCTCTTCAAACTTATTCTCACTTATTTTATTGAGTGTTTGCATGTTGTCACCAGTTATCTCTCATTTAACCTTTACAGTCGCACTCTGCAGTTGTAATTAGTCTCCCCATTTTCCAGATGAGAACATTGTGGGTCAGAGGTAAAAGAATTTACCCCAAGATAGACAATAGGTGACGCATAAGGTTCCAAGCCCAGTGTATGTTATCAGCAACTGTATGTGGTGTTCTGTCTTTGAATTGCCACTCCTTCATCCACAGCTGAAGGCATTGTCCAGCTTTCAGCAGCGTGGTGGTCTCTCAAAGACAAGGTTGAATATTGCTGCCTGATCTCCATGGTCTTGGTCTAGGTTGGCCATTGCAAATCTTTGGCCACTCTGTCATGCAGTCTCTGCTCTCAATCCTGATCCTCTACATGCCTAAATGAGAAAGACATCCATCTTTCATGTTCAGGAGATGTTACGAATGGTGCCACTGGAAGGAGCTTTCTTAAATCTCCTTAACAATCTGCATTTGCTTTCTCGCCTTTATCTGTCAGCGTCATGAATATCTTCCACTCTTCCAGTGCTTTCTGGCTGCCGACTTCATAACCTCTTAAAATAGTAATTTAACTTCACAATGCCTTGGCAGGAAACCTTAGCTTAGCATGTTTATCTGTATCCTTAGTTCAAATGCTGCTGACACCAGGACCAGTAGTTATAGAATGAGCTACTTTCTAACTCTGGGCAGGAGCCAAGAGCCAGGATCTTACATTTCCTGGGAGTAGAACCACCAAAGCCACCAGTGATAACATTAATAGTTTTTCAAGCCAGGAAATAGCAGGGTAGAGTTAGCCTGAACTGTGATAGCCAGATGTTGCAATCTCTGTCTGTCTCTCTTTCTTTCTCTTCGTGTCATGTAAACACACACACACACACACACACACACACACACACACACAGAGAGAGAGAGAGAGAGAGAGAGAGAGAGGAGAGAGAAAGGAATATTGAGCATGGTCGATAATAGGTAGGAAGAAGAGCAGTTGATAGATCAGAAAATGTCCCAAGCAGATTTCTCCTTCTCCAGTAATAGAACATGAGCCCAGATATGGTATCAAGATCACCTACTATCAGAAGGTAATCTTTGGGTGGTACTTCTGTTTAAAAATGGAATGAGGAACTCATGTGGCCAATAAATGTATAAAAAACAGGATATTTAGTTTTCCAGTAATCAAATAAATGAAAATAGCAATGTGATGCTATCATCAAAATGGCTTTTTAATTTAATGGCAGCATCTAGTTTTGGCAACAATGCAGGGAAAAGAACACTCACGCAGCACTGGTGGAAATCTATATTGAATATAGCCTTTTATGAAATATGACTTTCATCATTCTTTCATAAACAAACAGACATTGTGTGTTTCTTTTGTTTTGTTTTGTTTTGTGTATTGAGACAGAGTCTCGCTCTGTTGCCCAGGCTGGAGTGCAATGGTGCAACATCTGCTTTCTGGGTTTACAAGTAATTCTAGTGCCTCAACCTCCTGTGTAGCTGGGATTACAGGCATGCGCCACCATGCCTGAATAATTTTTGTACTTTTAGTGGAGATAGGGTTTCAGCATGTTGCCCAGGCTGGTCTTGAACTCCTGACCTCAGGTTATTTACCTGTCTCGGCCTCCCAAAGTGTTAGGATTATAGGCCACCATGTTTGGTCAAACATTGTTTATTGAGCACTTATTCTTTGCCAGATGCTTTTTTAGGTGCTATGAATACAGGAGGGAATCAAACTGACTAAGTCCTCACCGTCTTCGAGCTAACATTTAATTGACAAAAAAGATAACTGATAAATAAAGAAGTAAACATACAGCGTATCAGATAGTGAAGTGTGATGGAGAAAAACAGAACATAGGGAGGTAACGCATGGGGACCAGATGGCTTGGTGAGAGAGGACTTGCTGTTTTACGTAGGTGGCTAAGAAAAGCCATGACTGCGATGCTGACATTGGAGCAGAGATCTCTAGGCAGTCAGGGATAGAGTCAGCTGGATATCGGGGGGAAGAGCTTTCCAGGTGAAGACAGCAAGCATTACATTTTTGAGATGGGATTTTCAGTGTGTACAGAAACCAGTGTGACTGAAGTGGAGTACCCGATAGGAAGTAGGGGGAGAAAGGAGAAATACACTGTTGAGAAAGCATGGGTTAGATCTCTATCTTGATCTTTGTAATTTCTATCTCTATTTCTGTCTCAATCTTTATCTCTACACCTATTTTTTAAAAAGAGAAAAAGGTGCAAATATTTCTGTGGAAAAAAAAGAAAGTCCCCTTCTAAGAAGTCAGTTAATTAGATGTGTACAAGTCTGCGAAGAAGAAATGTAATCAGAATGTTTAGAGAAAAGAAGGAAAACAAAGGATAGAATGAAATACTCTGTGGTCCTTAAGAATGGTATTAGGGAAGCACACTTGTACATTAGAAGGTGGGGTAGCGTGTATCACTTTTAAACAGAGCTGAACAACAATAGTACCTTGCTTCTAGTTATGCTGTTGAGAATGAATGTCGCATGTACAAAGCACTTAGCAACATGCCTCGTATACAGTAATAAATGGCACTTATGACATTTATTGACTTCAACATGTTTTTTTGTGAATTGCCAATTTTAAAAAGCATAGGGTGAAAAATATATAGAGCATGATTATTTTATAAGATGTATCCTAGTATTTGAACAGTCATCTTTGGATGATGGGGTAAAGAATTTCATTCTTTCTTACCTGTATTTTCTAATATTTCTTTAATAAATGTGTATTACTTACATAATCAACATTTTAATTAGTGGGATATGGGGGATCAGTGAGCAATTTATGGTAGGAACAGGAGCCAAAGCAGAGGAGAAAGCTTTAATTCTGTTTTCTCAATTTCTAAGTCATTCATCCATCCTAAATCAAATTTAAATAGACTCAGTTTTTTTCCTCGGTTTTGCTCCACCTTGGCCTGAACAGTAATGCTCATAAAAGCTGGAGATTTGTTAAGTGATTTATACTCACTTTTTTTCTCTGAGACAGAGCCTCACTCTTTTGCCCATGCTGGAGTGCCGTAACATGATCATAGTTCACTGTAGCCTTGGATACCTGGGCTCAAGCAATCCTCCTGCTTCAGCCACCCAAGTAGCTGTGACTAGAGACACATGCCATCACACCTGGCATTTTTTTTTAAGAGATGTGGTTTTGCTGTGTTGTCCAGGCTGATCTTGAACTGCTGGCCTCAAGTGATCCTCCTGCTTTGACCTCCCAAAGTGCTGGGATTACAGGTGTGAGCCACTGTGCCTGGCCTGATGTATGCTTTCTAAGGCTTACTAAAATAGCTATCCATAAAAGAAAAGCTGTACTACCTTTGTTTCACTTGGAATCATTTCATGTCCTGGTAGTACTCTGTGTACCACGTGTTGGAAACTTTGCATTTGTAGCTGCTACTTTGGTAGCTTAAGGCTTTTGCTTTCACGCATCTTAATTTTTAATTTTGGGTAAATCACATCCCTTCTCTGGACCCTCACATCCCATAAGTTTTCTCACCTGCAAAATGAAGACTGAAGTTCAACAGAGGTTCTAAGAAAACTGCAGAAGCCCACCACAAAAGCAGGGAGGGTTTGAGCAGGTGAGCCGGGATCTGAGATCATCCCCACCTCGCCACCTGCCCAGAGCAGCTCCATGTTTTCCATTTAGCTCCATCACATTTTTGTATAAGCTTCGAATAAGGGGCTCCCAGGCTTAAAACGTGACTTGGAATCATTGGTGTAAACTTTAAATCATCTCTAAAGTGGATTTATGAGTGACAGATTTTGTCCTATATTTTCCATTTAATTTTTGCTAATATTCTGTGTAGCATTCTTTAGGAAACTCTATGCTAGATAAATGTATTTTCCATAAAAATCAGAATATTATGCATGTCAAAAAATGTATGTAAGCAATTCTGATGATCTGTATTACTTCAGAAATGATGATGATTTTTTAGAAAATTACCAAAGAATAATAGGAAGAGAAGTTTTCCAGTGGTAAGAAGGGAAGTTGAATGTAAGTTTCACCTCTTTCTCTCTCCCTCACTCTCTCCTTGGTGGGGCAAGGGAGACGAAGGCGTTAAAGATGACTTCCTCCAAGGTTGTTCCAGATCTACCAAGGCCTGCTCTTTCTAAATAGTGCTTCCAGGAACAGCAGGGTCTCAATTATCTCACCGTGGGCTGTGAAATTCTAAAAAAAAAAAAAGTTCTCAAAACAAAATTAAGTTTAATTTGCTTTAATTGAAAAATAAACACATGCCATGTACAGCACTCTCAATAGAAGGAGAAAGGGCTAGAAAATGAAATGAACAGTTGGGTGTAGAAGGCCCTTAATTATTGAATACTCTGAAATGGGAACTGGTATTGATTGAGAAAATAAATTCAGAGTTAAATTCAGGAACAGAAAGTGTGGGCCTCCTCTTTAAGCAACAGTTTTCTTAATTTCTCATGATGTTATTTTTATTATCATTAAGAACACTGTAAAGCAGTTGTGGGATAAAGGAAGGAGCTCCAACATGAAGCCAGAATGTTGGAGTTTCTGTCTTTTTCCAACACTGGTGTTATGTGATCTTTGCTAAGTGTCGTTTCTTAGCCTCAGGTTCCTCATCTGTAAAATGGGGATAATTCATATATCACTGGACTCCAATGATGATTGGATAGTTAATATACATGGAAGCTCTAAAGTACTGTTAAGAGATGATGTAGGAGGATAAAGAGGAAAAGGAGGGAGAAGTGGAGGAAGGTTAGAAGGAGGCAATGAAAAATAAGAAAGAGAGCACCACAATGAGTTCAACTAACTCATTCAAGCTCAACATTTATTGAGAGCCTTCCATGTTCCAGGCTTGTGCTAGATGCTGAGAATAAAAGGACAAGAACTAGCCAAGGCTTGCCTCAGTGGCACCTAAGTTCTGCCAGTAAGTATTCTGAATCTTTAGGCCATAAAATGAAGTCAAGGAGGAACCTGGAGCTGCAGGATGTGTCTGAGTAGCCTTGAGGCATGCTTTAAGAGCTCTTCTTTTTAGTGGTCATTCTTTCTTTGGATGCTGACTCTGCCTTCCCCATTCTAATACAGACATTTTGGCCTTGACTTAGGTTCCTATGTTTCATAGAAAAGAGTCAGGAAACCTCATTTGTATGAAGTTGATAGTGATTTAGAATTTAAATTACAGTGTCAGACTTTTATACTATTGGCATCTTTGAATTATAAGTTGTAGAATTTCATAATCTATCAACTGTTGGAATCGGAGAATCTTAGAACAATAAAAATTCAGAGTCAGAATAGACTCATAGAGTATAATATTTATGGAATATAAAAATCAAATCTGGCTAGGTATGATGGCTCACGCCTGTAATCCCAGCACTTGGGGAGGCCAAAGCAGGTAGATCACCTGAGGTCAGGAGTTAGAGAACAGCGTGGCCAACATGGTGAAACTGCATCTCTACAAAAAATAAAAAAATTAGCCGGGCATGGTGGTGCATATCGGTAATCCCAGCTACTTGGGAGGTTGACGTGAGCTGAGATTGTGCCACTGTACTCCAGTCTGGTGACATAGTGAGACTCCATCTTAAAAAAATAAAAATCACATCTTAGAAATCATAGAATTGCCAGGCATGGTGGCTCACACCTGTAATCCCAGCACTTTGGGAGGCTAAGATGTGTGGATCATGAGGTTAAGAGTTCAGACCAGCCTGACCAACATGGTAAAACCCTATCTCTACTAAAAATACAAAAATTAGCTTGGCGTGGTGACATGTGCCTTTAATCCCAGCTACTCAGGAGGCTGAAGCTGGAGAATGCCTTGATCCCGGGAGGCATCAAGAATGCCTTGATCCTGGAAGTTGTAGTGAGATGATATCGCACCACTGTACCCGACAGAGTGAGACTCTGTCTCAAAAACAAAAACCAACAAATAACAAAAAAGACATCATAGAATCATGAAATTAGAGCCTTTTAAAAAATAACAGCATTTTGTCGTTATCTGACCCGCCCTCTTTCCCAATTCAAAAAACTACATATATAGCACTAAAATATAAATATTCTTGATTATAATTATATTAGAAAAATGTCTATGAAGGAACTATCATGCTTAATAACATGATATTAATTATACTGACTGAGGGACTGATAGTAAAGACAGGTGGAGCTTCTGAACATCATAAAAGTTCTCGTTGGGATGGTTGTTGACTTTACTGAAACCTAAGACAAACATTTATCTTGAATAGTAGAAAA
Organism: Saimiri boliviensis; assembly: GCF_048565385.1. Lineage (NCBI taxonomy): Eukaryota > Metazoa > Chordata > Mammalia > Primates > Cebidae > Saimiri > Saimiri boliviensis. Next base: position 212,042,843 of record NC_133450.1, on the reverse strand, counting down.
CTTGAAGCAGGCTGGGTGCCGTGGCTCAGGCCTGTAATCCCAGCACTTTGGGAGGCCGAGGCAGATGGATCACCTGAGGCTGGGAGTTTGAGACCAGCCTGGCCAACACGGTGAAAACTCGTCTTTACAAAAAATTAGCCAGGTGTGGTGGTGGGTACCTGTAATCTCAGCTACTCGAGAGGCTGAGGCAGGGGAATTGCTTGAACCCAGGACGCAGAGGTTTCAGTGAGCTGAGATTGTGCCACTGCACTTCAGCCTAGTTGATGGAGTGAGACTCTGTCTCAAAAAAAAAAAAAAAAAAAAAAAAAAAAAGAAAAGGAAAAAAAAAGGAAAACTGGAAACAAAATAGGAATAAAGACTTTGCTCACTGACTATTCCACTATAATTATTCATTTTGGCCAATCTTACTATTGCTGTCATATCAGAAAATAGTCCCCTAAACATCGGTCTTTCCTAGGACTGTGAGCTTCAGGAGGGTAGGGGTGATATGTGCCTGTTTTCTATGGGATCTATAGAAAAGTGCTTTGCATAGTTAGAAGCTCTGGGCATTCAATCTAGCTTTCCCTCAGCAGTTCCTCTTGTATACACATGATGAACTATTGTTGATCTCCATCCTTGTGCTTCCTTTGAAGCATTGGCTTGTATTGCCAAGACTCTTTTTTTTTTCTTTTTTAAACCTGGCATCCATTTCGTGTGTGGTGGTCATTTGCTTCACATTCAACCTTCTTCCACAGGACCTTAGATCCAATGGCAGAGCTTGATAGGTACAGGAAGAACCTGGTTTAATGAAGTGTTTAGAGTGAGTAGAGCTCTTTGTTTCATGTCAGGGCAGCTCTGTGTGTGAGTGTGTGCACGTGTGTGTGCTGCTCACATAAAAATGTTAGCTTGGATGTTTTTCACGTGCAATTGAGTTTGAATATGTTCATGGATTTCTAAGTGCATTCATAAGTGGATAAACTTGTGTGGAAATAATGTGTTTATGAAAGATGAGAACACATGGACATAGGGAGGGAAACGTCACATGCCTGAGCTTGTCAGGGGGTTGGGGGCATGAGGAGAGAGAGCATTAGGACAAATACCTAATGCAGGCATGGCTTAAAGCGTAGATAATGGGTTGATAGCTGCAGCAAACCACCATGGCACATGTGTATCTATGTAACAAACTTGCACGTTCTGTACACATATCTCAGAACTTAGTAAAAAGAAAAAAAAAAGACATTTAATATGTATGTGGTTCTTGACATACATTTGTTGAACACCTGTGTTTCTGATAATAAAGCATGTGCATCTATATATATACTTGGTTTCACAACCATGAAGCAGGTATTACAGTTTTTAAATTGAAGATGTGTCAACTAACACTCTTAGAACTGAGTCGGCCAGGGCTGGTACTTGAAATGGAGTTTCTGTGTTTGAATGTGCTGGTGTGTGAGAGCAGGGGTGTGTGTGTGCACATGTTTGTGTAATCTTTTTCCGTGTTTATTTCTTAATACATGTGGAGCGATACATCTCTAGATATTATATGAATGTGCGTGTCATAAATATGTATGCACCAGCTGAAACCTGAGTCATCCAGCAAAGCAAACGCATGTGTCTGATCTTAGGAACCAGGAGAACGTGAACTGTGTGAGCTGTAGTGGAATGTATCCAAGGGACAGAGGGCGGCAGCTTTGTATAAATTCATTCATGTCACTGACATGGCTGTGTTTTTCAGGGGATCTATACCATAAGTTATTCATCCTCAAGGGCTTGTTTTCAAGGTACATCTAGGCCCTGTCCAGACCCAGTGAGTCAGATTTTCTCAGATGGGGCTCTAACTTGAGTGTTTTGTGAAAGTTCCCCTGTTCTAAAAAGTGTCTCAGACTAAGATCCTCTGCTCTAGCAGCCTTCATCTAGAGCAGTTGTTCCCAAATGCTGGTGTGTTTTGTTTGCACCACACATTGGATGTTGATTGATAGGCAGGATTCCAGCCCTCACAGTCCTGGAACCTTACTCAGTAAGTCCATGGTCAGGACCCCAAATCGTCTAGAAAGCCCCCAACCATGTATGTTTTGAGCGATCCTGAGACTGCAGTTTGTGAACTGTGCATCTAGACATGAAAGCAGACTTCAAACATGGAAGAAGAGGGAGAAAAAGGAAGCAAATGCCAGAGGGTGTTCATGATACAGAAGCTTAAGGAGGAGAAAGAAGTGAGGAACTGGGAGTAGAGAAGTGCGAAGGAAGAGGAAAATAATTTTCTCAGTGTCACGCAGGAACAGAACTGGGACCTGAATCCAGGTTTTCCTGCCTACGTGCTTTCCCCTCTGCGCTTCCCCTTCAGAGATTCCTCTGCTGGGGGCTTTTCTCTGACTACAACCCCAAACCAAATAAATCTCAAGCAGTCTGACACCCAGCCAAGCACAATAACATTGCACATTCACTGCACTGATGCTTGGAGGGGCTGAAATAGAACTTTGAAATTCTCTTTCACTTTTAATTAAAAAAAAGATTTAGGCCAACCCCGAGTTCCCGGTTCTATTTAACTGAGACTGCTTTTAACCGTTGCCGTACTTTTATTGTTACAAGTGTGCCGCACCGATCCATCTTCTTGCAACGCTTCTCGGTTTCTGCTCCATCTGCTGAAGAGAAAACATTTGCAGAAATCTCTCGGCTTCTCTCCAAGAGCTGAAACTAAAGTTGTAGCAAGGAATGTAGCTCAGGGAGCAGGGCTGGCCACTGGTGAAGTCGGGAGACTGGTAAAATCTGTTTCCAGTATGTTTTTGATAATTGTTTCTTCACACTAACAGTTGTCCCATTTATGTAGCTAGTGCAATTGTGTTGCCCTGTGTGTATCTAGGAAAACTCCAGGCACCACACATTTAGGTTTTTACACTCTCCCTTACAATGGAGCCAACAATTTTGTTCTTATTTTTGCCTGTCCCCTCTTTAGCAAGCTCCTACATGTTTTTTTTTTCCTTAATAAACTGTCCTTAATTTTAATCAATAAGGACCATATTTTTGTGTGGGAGGGGCCTTGGAAGACTTGGGTTCAAGTCTTGTCTTTGCCATGTTTCAACCTAACAAATCATGCAAACTCTTCGAGCCTGGATTTCCTGCAAAAGCCCTAGGAGCTTGTGAGGATCACATGGTTTAATTGAAGCACAAATGATTTGCAAATGGTGAAATGCTACACTTACACCACACATACCCAGCCAGAGTATTCATTTGTCAGTTCATTTGATTCGTTTGCTTCTTTATTTATTAATGGGTCATTAGCTGGATGAATGCTACGCACCAGGCCTGGCTTCACTGTGCGTGATACCAGGATAAATAAGGCAAAGTCCAAATCCTCCAGAAATCCACACATAGGACAGTATAGTGTTCACCTAGCGTCATATATAGGCTATTGTTTCCTCTTCCTATGGGATCAGGAGATTCTTCAAACAGTGAATGACCTTGAACTGAATATTAAAGAATAAAAGTCCCAAATCCAGAACAGCCACAAAGCCAAATGCTGGCAAAAATAAGGAGCAACGGTAATTCTCGCTGATTACTAATGGAAATGCAAAATGATACAGCCACAGCTACAAAACTAAACATACTTTTACCATAGAATCCAGAAATCAGGGTCCATGACATTTACCAAAGATGTTTAAAATTTATGTCCACACAAATACCTGCACACAAATGTTTATAGCAGCTTTATTCATAGTTGCCAAAACTTGGAAGCGACCAAGATATCCTTCAGTAGGTGAACTGATAAAACTGCAGTCTCTAAACAAGGGGGTATTATTCAGATCTAAGAAGAAACGAGCTATCAAACCATGAGAAGACATAGAAGAAACTTAAATGCATATTACTAAGTGAAAGAAGTAAATCTGAAAAGGATATCTACTGTAGGATTCCAACATACACTAGAAAAGGCAAAACTATGGAGATATTAATAAGATAGCAGTTATCAAGAGAGAATGAGGCAGGGGAGATAAGTAGGCAGAACACGGAGGATTTTTAGGGTGGTGTATCTATTCTGTATAATACGTATAATATATGATGAATACATATCATTACCCATTTGTCTAAATCCATAGAATGTACAACACCAGGGGTTGACCCCTAATGTAAACTGTGGACTTTGGGTGATGATACATCAATGTAGGTTCATGGTTTGTCGTAAATGTATAATTCTGATAGGGTGTGTTGATAATGGAGGATGCTGTGCATATGACTGGATAAATGTATACGGGATAGCTCTGTGTCTTCTCAGTTTTGCTGTGAACCTAAAATTTTTCTTAAATAATGTCTTAAAGAAAATAAAAGGTTTTTTAGGGTTGGGAATGAGGATAGGGTCAGGAGAACATTCTAGGCAGAAGGAACAGCTTGGGAAAAAGTGGCCACTGGGTAAAACAGATTGGGGCTTGCAGAAAATATCTGCAGGGAGTCTAGGAAGCAGAGGTAGAGATATTGGGGAGGGGGTGGACAGTGAGATGTGGGGAATAAGGAGGTGAAGTGACAATGGATAATTGTTTACATTTAAAGATGGGAGGAAGCCATTGATCAAGGTGAAATCAAGGAAGTAGCCCAATAATAATAATGATAGTTGCCTTTTACTGAACAGTATGTGCAAGACATGGTATTAATGATTTATATTCATTTCATTGAAAGCACAAAGAAAGTAAGACCCTGTGAAAGAGGTATGCTTTAACTGGTGTGGGAACTGAGGTTACACGGGTTTGTGTGGCTTGCCCACATGGATGGTGGGACCCATAACTTGAGCCAAAGGCAAGTCTGTCTGTTTAAAGTCTCTGCTCTTAATCTCCTCACTGCCCACATTGGCATTTCAGGAATAACTGGATAGCTTGGGGAAGGAGCTAGTAAAGGGAGAGCCTGTGCAATTAGCAGATCGCGGTTATTCTTGAGGGTAAGAAAATCCTTGGAACTGTAAAAATGAGGTGACTCTGCTGGTGGGCTTGCAGGCATAATTCCAAGCCTTTTCATGGTGATTGATGTTTTGGGGCAAGAGGGAGAGCTTCCAAGAAGTCAGTCTATATGGGCAACTCTCTGCTGTACCTGAGGAAAAGATGGGAATCTGTGAAGGAGCTGGGCTTTCTGGCTTTTGCTAGTTAACAACCTCCACATTGGGTTTCGTGAGTTCTGTAGAGAGGCCTCACGTGTCTAGTGAATGTCATGGAAGCTGCCTTTCTTGACAATCCACCAGAGGCAGAACCCCAAAGTGAAAAGACCAAAAAGCAACCCAAAGCCTTTATTTTATTCCTTGTATATTTTGGTAGTGTTTTACGTTCCTTGAAAAAAGAGCCATAGAATCACAAGCTCTGTGGTCTGGAATGCCTTTGAGATTTTCATTCTCTTTTTAAATTTGTGAGTATCAGTGTCAGAACTCCTCAGTTCTGCCTTGTGATTCTATTGTTGCAATCTCTGTCTGTTGGGATTGTTTTTTCATGTATGTACCTCGCTGTGTACATATATCCACCTTTGGCCAACTCTGGCAGGTTGATGGCTCTTAAGTGCTGGTCTAAAATTTGGTGTCAAAATTTGAAGATAATATTTTATTTTGGTATTATGCCCTCCCTGCTTCATGTGGGTGGTTAAAATGTACTTTCACTTATAAAATTGTGGTAATGGTAATTGCAACTTCTGTTTTGTTAAATGACCTTTCCTAGAACTAGAAAATGTTGACAATTTCACATTGGTCCAAACAATTGGGTTTACAAATTTGATTTGGTTTTGAGGTAAAAAAGGTTGATGTTGATGTTATAGACCAAACAGAGTAAGTCTGTTTCACGTTTTACATTTGACTACAGACTACTATTATATCTTTGTACTTTATTGTCTCCTGTAATCACTTGGTAATGTCTTGCCCATAGTGGGTCATCATTAAATATGTATATGTAAATGAGTCTCCAGGTAATCAAAAACAGAGTACCTTTTTTATATTCTGCCTGTTTGATGTGGTAAAGCATGCATTTAATAAGTAAATTTCAAACTGATATAAAGCCTACTGTCAAGGTATCCGAGTTGAGTATGTTTTGTGGTTAAAAGCTCAAGTTCTAGAACTAGATGGCCTGGGTGTGAGCTCAGGCTTCCCCTCTTACTAGCTGTGCAATCTCAAACAGGTCATTTAGAAATACAGTGCCTCACCACTGTTTGTAAAGTAGGTGTGATTAAAAAAAAATTCATAGAGTTGCTGTGAAGATTGCATGAATTTAAAGATGTTAGATCAGTGCTTGATTCACGGTATGTACTCAGTAGTTATAAACTCTCCTCATCAAAGCTTACACATCAGAAATGATGTAGTAGGGAGTCCATGTTGATTTTGGTCAGAAGACTTGGGTGCAAGTTTCTGCTCTGCTATTTACTAGTTGACTAAACTTGGAAGAGTCACTTAACCTCCTAGTATAAACCTGCATTTAGAACTAATAGTACAACTTTAGAGAAGGCTGATGTGCATGGAATGGAGAAGTTGAAAAAGCCGCCAGAGATGGAACCTTAAAGGATGAGTAGGATATTGCTATGAAACAGACAGTAAGATGGAGGGGCACAGAAGTGAAATCACCTGTAGAAAATATTTGGAGCCACTTACTTTCCTCTTTCTGAAATGTTCTTTGAGGAATTAGTGAGCTCAGTCATTTCTTTTGGGATGGATGGAAGACACTGAAACTATTACAGCTAATAGAGCTTTCTTTTCCATAGAGACATTCAGAAATAGAATTTTTTTTTACTTCTGAGAAATTCGCTACCGTGATGAAGACCTTATCATAAGGGAGTTGATAAAAAAAATGAAACTGAAGTTTAACATGGAATTAAGAGAACATAAGTTGTTAGAATGTTGTTGTTCAGGATCTGGAATTGTTATCAAATGTACTTCAGATGAGATTAATCAGGAAAGGGTTTCTACACGACGTGGGTGGAATCAGATGTGTGTGTGAATATTCAATGAGACAGGGGTTGTGAATGCTTCCGGCTCTCTGGATTTTGCTTGTTCCCAGAGATTAAGCTGCCATCTGGATGCTACCTGCATCCAAGATGTTACATGCGTTCTTGCTGATTTTCAGAAGTTTGTCAACAATGTCTTTTATTTGTCTTCGTGCAGAGAAGAAGTAAGTGCTGGAGCATTAAAGTTATGGGAGTGAACTGTTCATGTTGGGAGGAGAGCAAGGAGTCTGGGGCTGTATTTTTTTATGTGCTTATTGGATTTTTCTGAGCCACTGCAGGGGCTACGTTAAAAAAAAATGATATCAGGCATGAGTAGAGGACAGTAAGTACCTCTTTATACTCGAAATAGTGAAATAAAGCTATTTGCATATTTAGGTGGTGGCTGCGGCATTTGAGATTGAATGTGTCATGTCAGAAACTGGGAAGTGGAGGTAGGTTCATAACTTCAGCCCTGGGTATCAGATAAGTATTTCAACTAGAGCATCTTGGAAATCCATCTATCCACCCAGACGTTCATCTATTCATGCAATGAGATTGGGTGGAAAAGCTCTTCCTTGTACTAGAAGCTGTGGTTAAAATGAGAAAATAGATCTGTTCCTGCTCCAGAGGAGTTTAATCAGTTGATAAATATGTTGTTCACCAATTGTGTTCTAAATGCTGGTAACATAAAAGTGGGTCAGACAGTATGACCTTTATTTTTAAGGAGCTTACAATTTGGGAGAAAGTAATATTAGGCAAATGGAATATAACATGAGAGTGCTAGACTGTGTGTGTGTGTGTGTACACATATATTTATATGTATTTTCCCAAATAATAATCATAATGTATATTTATTGAACATTTACCCCTGCACTAAAACATTTTATATGCACTGTCCCAAAGAATTCTCCTTGCTGTCTTCTGAAGTAGGCAACATGCAGTTATTATCCAGATTTTACCAATCAAGAAACAGATTAAGAGCTGTTAAACCAATTACTTAGAGAAACTAAAAGAATCATAGCAGAGTGGGAGACAAACTGAAGTCCCCTGACTCCAGCATCTTCCCCTGCGCTTCTTGCCATCTGTCCCATCTCCCCAGCATGATGTAGGGGCTCTAGAGGAATGAACAACTAAAAGGGTTGCAGCTGAGGATGGGGAAGGATTAAGACAGAGGAGGGAAAGGTGTAAATCGGGTATCTTAGGTCTAGTAAGAGATCATTAGGAGGACATGTTGGGGAAGAGCATTTCAGGTCTTGAGAACAACATATGCAAACACATGGAGGTCTGAACAATCATATATTGTTGAGTAACTCAATGAACTCTGAGTAGGTGTGTTGGGGTCAGCCAAGGAGTTGAGATGGGAGAGGGACATTCTATTTCCTCTGTATAGCACAGCCTCAGGCAGATAGTACATCTCAGATTTCAGTATCTGTCAACGATCACTTACTTTTTGGGGAATGAGTGAGGGAGGAATGATTCACTGACCTGATTGGGAAACACCCTACAGAGATGTAGACAAAGAATGAAAAAGCAGGTATTAAATGTAGAAAAATGGGCTTCTAGGTATAAGAACTCCTTTGAGAGGCAGGAATGGGCTTTCATACAGGATCCTGGTGCCGTGCAGGAAGAGCAAACCTGTTGAAGAAGTCAGTTTCATAAAGTGAAATGTAAATGTAGTTAAAGTAGTAAATTCGAGTGGTGAGTAGGGGAGAAATGTTGCATGGTGCCAAGCGGGGAATGGAGCAGTTGTTAAGTTCAAGGTTTATAACGTGAAGAACATGACCCTTATAGCCAGCTTTCTCTTACTGATGTGTTTTTAATCGGTTGTTCTTCTAAAATTCACCCTTCGCTGACTCCATATCTCGTTCCCCGTAGGCGGTGCAGAGCAATCTGTTTGCATCGGCACTTTATACAGCTGTGGGTCCTTTTCCTGTCACACCTGGTGGGTCACATCTTGGACACAGCACAGCAGCCAAAGTACCATTCTGCTGAATGACCTGGAGGAAGCTCAGCTTGACACTGTGTTCTAATAATAATGGAAGCATTTAGTGCATGCTTCCTATGTTGCAGGGACTCTGCTGACTGCTTGACATGTGTTACTTGACTTTACCCAGGCATTCACCCAATGTATTATACTCATCTCTATTTTATTTTATAAATCTATAAACTGAGGCAGAGAGAAATAAAGCAACCTGCCAAGGTTGAACAGTTCTTTAATATTACAGCAGAATGCCTAGGATTTAAGCTGGGAGATGCCTCATTTCCAGAGCCTGTGCTTAACCTCTCTAGCATGGCTGCTTGCTTTATGCTATGCATGGATTTTCTAGCACAAGTGTGAGGACAGTTGGGGCAGTGTTAAAATAGTAATTATGTCTTAAGAACAGGAATTAAAGTAATATCTGGCCATCACAAATGCCACTGAGTTAATTTTGCTCACAGATCACCTTTTTCACAGGGGCAGTCCTACAAGTCTTATATACTCAGGACCAGGCATACCTGTCTGCCAGGTGCTGGATATATAAACCTTGGGTCTGGCTCCAAACCATGATGCAATTTTGTGGAGACATCAGTGGAGGCTTAGGCAGATGAGGTCATAGTCAGAAGGTACTTGTATGTAATTGGCAGGTTTGGGATTAAAACTAGGGCTAATCTGGCTCCAAATTTCTTGTTCTTATATGAGGCTTTCTGAAGGCCATTTCCCTTCTTTTTGTCTCTGTTTCTTTTTCCATGAAACAAAGAGATTGGATTAGATCCATGTTTCTGAAATGGTAGTCTTTCGGGCACCATTTTACAGTTTCTATTGTCTTTTCAATCCATCTGCACTACTTAATATTTCTCTTTAAATCAGTCTGCTTCTGACTTAAATTCACGTATTTCCATAGGAAGTTTCATATCATTACCACAACTGAAAAAAGTATTATTTGCACTAAATAGATGGTAACTGTATGAATAAATACAGTGAAAACTAAAAGACAATACAATCGCATTTTTATTTATATTCTAGCATGTTTATTTGGCTATATTCTTGTCTATCCAAGCCTCTGATCTTCACAAATGACTTCTTTGTGTTAAAACAAAAACAAAAACAAAAACAAAAACAAAAACAGATGTAAGCCAGGTGCGGTAGCTCATGCCTGTAATCCCAGGACTTTGGGAGGCCAAAGCAGGTGGGTCATGAGATCAGGAGTTCAAGACCAGTCTGGCCAATATGGTGAAACCTGTCTCTACTAAAGATACAAAAATTAGCCAGGCGTGGTGGTCTGTGCTTGTAGTCCCAGATACTCCAGAGGCTGAGGCAGGAGAATCACTTGAACCTGGGAAGTGGAGGTTACAGTGAGCTGAGATCATGTCATTGCACTCTAGCCTGGGCAATAGAGTGAGACTCTGTCTCAAAAAAAACCCAAAAAACAAAAAAACAAAACAGATGCTTTTGGACTTGTAATGGGGTTACCTGCCAATAAACCTATCATGAGCCAAAAATGCATTCAATACACCTAATCTACCAAACATCATAGTTTAGCCTAGCCTACCTTTCATGTGCTTAAAACACTTACCTTTGCCAACAGTTGGGCAAAATTATCTGGCATCACCACACACTGTAGAGTATCAGTTGTTTATTCTCATAAAGTCGTGGCTGATTGGGAGATGCGGCTTACTGCTGCTGTTGCTGGGCATTGCAGGAGAGAATCCTGCTTTCTACTGAATGTGTATCCTTTATATACCATCCTAAAGTCTCCAAGTCAAACCACTGTAAATTGGGAACCGTCTGTGTTTATAAATATTAGAGAAAAGCTCAAGACATCATAACACCCAAATGAAGCTTTTTCAGGATTAAGAGAGAATTGGAAAGTGATTTTTCCTTCTCATTATGTGGGTTAAAGTTACGTTATGAAAAATTGAGTCTCCATTTAAAGCCATGCCTGCTTTGCCCAGTGTAGACAGCTGTCATAGTTTTGAAATGCTGGATGCAGGGATCTGTTGTGTCTTCTCAGCTTTTGTATTCCTTAACTTTAAGAATCTTTTAGGGGCCTTCACATACTTAGAGATCCAGTTTGACAGAAGTAGACTTGTTGAGAGATAAAGTGAAGGTATGAGTCTAGACTGCGATACGGAAGAAGGAAGTCAAAAGAAGAGTTGTTGCTGCGCTCAGCTATCTTAAAACCTAGAAGAGAGGCAGGGATTGGAACTGGTGAAATACCCAGTGCTGGACATTTGTGTCCAGGGACACATCTTTCTATTCTTGTCTTTCCGTTCTTTTCCTTTTGTTGTTAATGCCCACTAGCTCCCTACTCCGCAGACCTTCATATGATTCTTACCTAGTTGCCCTTCCTTTGTTTTCCAAGGACTGATAAATTTAAAAAGCTGTGACTAAGGAAGATTTGCCTTGTGACAGTTCTTTAGGAGGAATGAACATGAATCCTAAGTTTACTCTCCCCGTCATAAGTTGAGCATTTGGCATTTTTTATTTCACTTCTCCCAACAACTCAATGATGTAAAAATGAGTTAGGGTTTTATTTTACACATCAGAAAATGAGGTTTGGAGAGTATCAAGATTCTATTGAGTAGCATGACTTCTGAGCCCTGTATAGAATGGGACTGTCTCTAAATCTTATATCCTCTTTCAGTAGTTGTGATACACTGAAGATTAGCTGAACTGGCAAAGAGTAAGTTCTTAGATAGGGGCAGCTCCTGGATCTGTCCCTGCATCCTGGGGGTGGAGCTCACTGTCACACCTTTTGGCTCAGCCTTTTTTTTTTTTTTTTCTTTAGAGGTTGGAATATGATGCTAATGAGACCCTACTCATGGATTTTAGCCCCTTGGGGGCCAATTAACTTTACTTTACTTCAGCTGCCAGGAACCTCAGACCTAAATCCAGATCAATTAGCTCATCCCAGGTGCATGGTAATATCTGTCCCTTCACTCACTTCAACGATTCTTTGTTCCATTTTTATTTTTAATTGTCCTGATTTATATCTTATTTAACTTAGTAATATCACTTTAACTGTGTCATGGGGGTAGATGGGGTATGAATTCTAAATAAATAAGTAAAATCATTTTAGGTGTCATCTCTGGAGAGAGAGCAGCTTGTGGATCCTCCTCTGGATAGAAGCCGAGGTTATTCCTGAGACAGTGTTTTGGGAAGGTGAATCCTTAATGAAACACAGGAGGCTCTTGGGGAGGGTCAGGGAGAGGGAATAAGTGTGGGATTAGCTGGGCAGAGAGACTCTGTCCTTATGGGTTAGTGAGTTTAGTCTAATAGTGGAATAAGACTGTTAATAAGAACTCACTGGGAAGCCAGAACCCACCCAGGATTCTGGGGCAATGTAGAATGGCCTACATTCTAAAGGAAGAGGTTGCAAAGAAAGTTACATCTGCTGTGCTATAGTGGGAGAGCCCCAGATTTAAATCCTTTCCTTTTAAATAATGAATGACTTATGTGACTGTGGGTGAATCACTTAACCTCTCTGAGCTTGTGTCCTCATCTGTAAAATAGAAGAAATAATTCCTGTAGAAAATTAAAAAGACAGCAAAGTCAGTGCCTGGCGCTTGCTAGCGAATAAGTGGTTAAATCCATTTCTTCATTCATACATTCATTCCAGAGATATGTATTAAGCTTACACTATGTGCTCGGCATTGTTCTAGGAATTGATACACGGTTAACCCAAACAGATAAAAGTGTCCATCTGACCTTTTGATGCTGCTATTCCAATTGAGAAGACTAACAATAATTAATCAAATGAAACATAAAACATAACATGAAGTAGTTCTAAGTTCTACAGGGAGAAAAGAAAGCATATTAATGTCTAGCTCAGAAGCTGGCAAACTACGATCTGTGGGCCAAATCTGGCCCACTCCCAGTTTTTGCAAATGAAGTTTCATTGGCACATAACCATGCTCATTTGTTTATTGATCGTCCATGGCTACTTTCTGGCTACAGTGATAGAGCTGAGTAATTGCGATAGAGACACTGTGTCCCATAAAGCCTAAAATATTTACTACCCAGATTTTTATAGAGAACATATTCTACTCTTGATCTAGAGGAAAACAGGGCTAGTAGGAGCTGCGGTCCAGGTGAAAGAGAAGCTAAGGTTTTCTTTATCTTCCCCCTTGGTTTAGTGCCTCATTTTTTCCACTCTCTTATTTCTCCTTCCTTCCACTCTCCTCCTTTCTCCCTCCCTTCTTTCTCCCCGCTCTCCTGTGTTTTGATCTGAAACATTCCTTCTATTTCAGTCTTCTCCACTTATTGAGAGAAGACTGAATTACAGACACTGCAAGGGACTGCCAGAGTAAGGTGGCCTGGTAGTGGCCGTGAGGGAAAAAGCACCTCCTAGTTGGTGTTCTTCTCCCCGTGCTTTCACCAAGTACCTAGCACGTTGTTAGGGGATAAGAGTAGACAAGAGATATGAAAAACAGGAAGAACATCTAGTACAGTGCCTGGCACATAATAAATGGTCAATGAAATTTAGCTGGGTTAAAAAAAAATGCCCAATCTAGTTACAGAGGCTGGGTTTAAAAAAAAAAAGCCCCATCTAGTTGCAGAGCCCCTCTCCCCCTCCCCAAAAATAAAATACTCTGCTGGGCACATTGGCTCTCACCTGTAATCAATCCCAGCACTTTTGGAGGCCAAGGTGGGTGGATCACAAGGTCAGGAGTTCGAGACCAGCCTGACCAACATGGAGAAACCCTGTCTCTACTAAAAATCTAAAAATATGTGAGCCAGGCGTGGTGGCACAGGTCTGTAATTCCAGCTACCTAGGAGGCTGAGGCAGGAGAACCGCTTGAACCCGGGAGGCAGAGGCTGCAGTGAGCCAAGATCACTCCACTGCATTCCAGCCTGGGTGATAGAGCCACGAGACTCCATCTCAAAAACAAAACAAAACAAAACACAAAAAAACCTCATAATCCAAATACCAGAAACTAATCAGAGCCTTAGCAATTGGAGATTGGTGTTTTTCAAGGAAGCAGCAGCACTGGCCTAGGTAACCTCTCCTGCAACTCAACACCCCTCCCTGCATCATAGCTACCTCTGAGCCCACTTTAAAAACTGCTGACTTAAGCCACTATCTTTATTTCAAATGTGGTAGAAATTGAGTCGCAGAGAAGAGGCAACTTGCCCAAGACTACCTACCCAGCAAGGTCAAGGGGAGATGTGAGGGAGCCAGAATTAGAACCAGGAATCCTAGGTTCCCAGTCAAACACTCTTCTCACTGTAGGACTCTGGTAACCATGGAAATGTGGCATATCTTTTGAAGGACAAAAGACACTTGTGTTCCCTCCAAGCTATGGTATTTGAGAAGGGGCTGATGTCATCAGGAAAAGCTTCCTAGAAGAGGCAGGGCTTAGGTGGGACTTGAACTAAGTTCAAGAGGCAGAAACAGACAGAGAAACTGCTCTGTGTCTGTAAAGACAGCCATAAGTTTCCCAAACCTGTCAAAATAGGACTGACTGTGATCACAGTTTTAATTCTGGATAGAAAGCAAAAACAATACTAGGGAAATAGGTTAGATCTAGTTAAAGTAGAATCTTGGGCTTTTAATTAAGATGTTTGGACTTGATCCTGTAAGCCTGTAGTCACAAACAGGTGCACCTGTCAACACATCGACATTTTCTTGTATTGGACCCTCACAGGGCTGGGGTGGAGGAAAGAATGTTGGCCAATGCTTTAAATAGGAGAGATTTCATATATCTGTATTTCCTCCTGGCTTATCCTGAGAAACCAAGTGACCCTAAAGATCTCACTCCTACGTGGAAGCTGTCTGCTGTCCTTCCAGACTGGGACCTGTGCCTACCATTTGTCACCATACTCCCTTTTTAAACTCTCTGTCTGGCCACGTCATTCCTTTTTGTTTACTGCCTGGACTCAGCGGGTTTTTGAGTTTGCACTGCCTGCAGAAGTGGTGATGTGCTAAAAATTCGTCATCATTGACAAGATGAAATCAATATTCAGGGCTGTTTATTTGCTCATCAAACATTTATTGAGCATCTCTCTCCTGCAAGGGTTGAGAAAGGGGAGATTTGAGTTCAGGAGCTGAATTAGGAGGCTGACCCAGTCGGATGAGAGGATGAAATCTGCTTAGAAATAGAACCATCAAGATGGAGAAGAGGTTGGCCCCTTCTCCCTCTCTCCCATTAATTCTTTTCTTAAAGGCTTCCCTATCCCATTTCTGTAGAATCAGATGTCTGTCCATTTAGACCCATTCACCTGGTTGCTTTTATAGTGTATTCATCTAAAAGGGATCTATCCTCTTTCATTCTCCTGGTTTCTCTTTTCTTCTCTTCTCTCTCCCATTCCGTCAATCGAACACATCCCATCTGGTCCCCGTTCCCCACAATTCACCCCCTGCATACAGAATGGATGGTTCTGAACCTCTGAGGGTGGGTGTGTGCCTTCACAGACCTGCTGAGAGCAGACCAGGAAGAGCTGGGCTGGCAGCGTCAGCTCAGTGAACCGCCTTTTCAAATCAATACGACTGCTTTGTTTCCATCTCTGCATTTGACTGCAGCACTTGCTCCCTCTGCTCCCCAGCACACACTCTCTCTCCCGTGTTTCACTACCACCCTCTCTATCACCTCTCCAGTGTGTTCCCCAAAGGCCCACATGTCTCTCCATCCTTCACACACATTACAGCGTGATTGCTCTCAAAGTAATGAGAAGCTGAATTTGGGAAGTTGACTTCCCAGGAAAATGGTTCTCATGTTAAAACAAAGGAAAACGAAACCTACCAAAAAACAAACAAACAAACAAACAAACAAAAACCATCAATGTCTGTAGGAACAGGAGAGGATGCTTAGAGTAGTAGAAACAGTATACAGGAGGAGACATGAAGATAGGGTTTATACTTTTGGTTTGCTGTCATTAACTAGCTGTGGGACCTTGGGCAAGCCTTGATTTCCTTTTTTATAAAATAAAGAAGCTGCATTTAATTCTCTTTAAGGACCTCTTAATTTAAGATATTCCAGAGCACTAGAGGGAAACATCATCCTGATATTCCTGATGGGTTTTCTTTTCAATCTATGCCTGACATGTATATGGTGGTGCCAATAACACATAATAATTGTGCAGACCAAGAGACTTTTACCCATCCATGTCAGCCTTAGCAAGAGCTACCTCCCTGGAGAGCAAGCAAGTCTCAGGGGAGACCCAAAAGAAAAACATCCTGACTACATGAAATCTTAGTGGTTCTTAAGGAAAACCCTTTCTCTTCTCTATGGGTCATCAGGAATGAGATGAACATCAAACCAGGCTGTGATTCTGGACCTCCTGAAGGTAGAAGGCTGGATTGGATGATAACTTTAGGCCAGTGCTCCCCTGAGGAAAGTGTTGATAATCTCACAGAAAGCAGATTTTAGGTTTAGAGAAGTTGAGCACTCTGCCTGGCACTTGAAAGGTGTCCATTAAGTCCTGTTGAACCAATCACTGATATTGGAAAGGTATCCAATAAGGACCCGTTGAGTAAAAGTCACTGACAGAGTGTGTCATAGAATGCCTGAGTTAGAAGGGCTCTCAAGAGATAATTTAAAACTTCCAACTTTCTTCACGGACTAACTGAGGTCTGTAGATGGGATGAGCCTTGACTTGGATCACATGATGAATTAGAAGTCTAGCTGGGCCCTGAGCTCAGGCCTCCTGACTCCCAGGTCAGTGCTTGATGCACTCACCAACTCTCTTGGCATCTAACCACGTAACTTGGCTCAAGCAGCCTTAGGTTAACGGTTTTCAAAGGCCGTTCTGGGTTTTCTGTAAATTATCTGAGCCTTTTAGGGGGACACTTAGCTGGTGCCTTCTCTCCTCCTCCTGAGCTGGCTGTTTCTGTTGGTCTCAGTCAGGAGAATATTATGATGTTTCTCCCTGCTCTCCAGCCGCGCACGGCCACCCCATCACTCACTCTAACAGACCCTGCTGAGCTTCCACAGTATATCTGGAAGCCATTTTCTGTTTGGAAGTCAGTGGCAGTCAGCCAACATTTCAATAATATTTGCTTTCCTAAGGCTTAGACAAATCAAATCCATTCACTTCCTCATACTCCATCTCTCTTGTCTGGCACAATGTCCCCTCATCCAAGGCGAGCCAAGATGGAGCATGATTCTTTCTCTATTCCCCTTTCCCCACCCCTCCATAAAGTGCAAGTTTCTTCCTTATTTTTTTTTTCTTTTTGAGACAGTGTCTCGCTCTGTCACCAGGCTGGAGTGCAGTGGAACAATCTTGGCTCACTGCAATCTTCGCCTCCCGAGTTCAAGTAATTCTCCTGCCTTAGCCTCCCAAGTAGCTGGGATTATAGGCACATGCCACAACACTCGACTAATTTTTTGTATTTTAGTAGAGGCCAGATTTTACCATGTTGGCCAGGATAGTCTCAATCTCCTGACCTCGTGATCTGTCTGCCTTGGCCTCCCAAAGTGCTGGGATTACAGGTGTGAGCCACTGCACCCAGCCTATTCCTTATTTCACCAGTACAGAATTATAGTCCAAGACAAATACTGTGATTCTTAGAAGGAACATAAGAAAACACTGAAGTCTACCTTCCTGGTTGAACAGGTGCAGAGATCAAGTTTCACAGATTTAGGGATATCAGTTGCCCCAAGTCTTGCCTCTGAAGTGGAAGAGGAGGCTCGAACTGGGGTATTTTCACTTAGCTTAGTTCAGTGTCAGCTAAACTTCATGGCATGCTCCAGTTTGTCCTCCACAAATAACCCTGCTTCCAACTTTATCTTGCCCTTGTTGAATTCCTAGGCCTGGGGTCTGATGAGGAAGGAGCATGAGAGCATGTTTGGGTAATCTTAGGCACACCGCTTCAGCTCTCAGTTTCCTGGCCTATGGAGTGACGACTCAGTTTTCCCATTGTGCCGTCAACGCGGTGTTGTGACAATCGAATCAGGTGATGCGCTCCTCAGTTCGAAGGTGCTAGAAATATGCCTGCTCCTGCTGGTTGGCACGATTGGCCTTCTTCCTTGAGCAGGAATTTTCATTATTTCAGAGTTGTGTTTATTCTATAATGAGCATTTGGGACATCCTGGCAAGAAAGCAGGTATGATATTTTGAGGCAAAAGATCTCTTTCAGGAAACCTTCTATTCATCTGACTACCTACTGTGTGCTGGGCCCCACTCCCAGCAGGGAAGCAGCCTTCTTCTCAGACTGCATTTAGAGCTGCCTCTGTCAGAGAGTGTATGGGCTAGAAATAGACCAGGCATTTCCTTTGGAGTTTCACAAAAATGGATCCTTTGGGTCAAAGGCCCCTTAATCTGCAAAATACAAGCTGTTTGCCTGACTTGAGGCCTCAGCAGACTTCCTAGACTTGAAGGGGCTTTGGTATGGAAAATGGTTTGTGTTTTGAAGATTAAGGGTCCTTTCATCCAAAAGATGCAAAATATATTTTTTTCTTTCCTTAGGCTTCCGATGAAACACCTTGTTCCTTTCTGGCTTAAAACCCGCAAGCTTCCTTTCTTATGCATAGATGGATTAAGTTGGACTGCACATTCATAGCCTATGAGATGGAAAGAACTTCAGTGTATACTCAGTGCCCCCTTGTTCAGGACAAGTTCTTCTCTCCTCCTCCAAATATAGGCCATTCATCCCCGTGAATGCATTAAAATAATACGGGAATGTTTTAAGACTCCAGATTTTGGGACCTTACCTCCAGAATTCTGAATAAAATCTGGAGGAGGACATTTATTTTATTTTATTTTAAGATTAAAAACATTTCAAGAACTTTTTTTTTTTGAGACGGGGGTCTCACTCTGACACTCAGTTTGGAGTGCAGTGGCATGATCTCGGTTCACTGCAACCTCTGCCTCCCAGGCTCAAGTGATCCTCCCACCTCAACCTCCCAAGTAGCTGGGACCACAGGCATGTGCCACCATGCCTGGCCAATTTTTTTGTGTTTTTGGTAAAGACAGGGTTTTGTCATGTTGCCCAGGCTGGTCTCAAATTCCTGAGCTCAGACAATCCACCTGCCTCAGCCTCCTAAAGTCCTGGGATTACAGCCATGAGCCACCATGCGCTACGAGAAATTCACTTTAAAGTCAGAGACTGCTTGAGACTTACAAGCAACACTAGATTAAAGGCACGGTGCTTGAGGATCAGAGTCCTCAACCCAGTAGCTGACAGTTTAATGAGTTAAGAGCCTATGCTTTGGATAGATCTAGCATCAAATCCCAACTTTGGCTCTTACTATTAATGTTGTGACTTTGAACAAGTGACTTTGCTTCACTGACCCTGTTTTCTTATCTATAAAATGGGAATAATAATATTACCTAGTGTATCTCTTAGCTAGTACCACAAACTTGTTATATAACAACCTCTTTTTTCTCACCATCCCACCCAATTCACTGGCTTTAAACAGCTGGCAGTTGAAGCTCATGCATCCGTGGGGCAGCTAGAGCCAGCTGACCTAACCCAGGCTCACTGATCTAGGCTGGGCTGCTCTTGCTCCTGCAGTCCATTGGGGGAGGCGGGGCTCTACTCTAAGCTTGGCTTGGCTGAGGCACGTTAGCTGGACAGTCTACTCTGCCTGTCTTTTATCCTCTCTCTGAAATATCCAGGCATATCCTTGTGACAGTAGCAGGAGTAAAGAGGTGAAGTGGAAACTCACAAGATCTCTTTTTTACAGGCTCAGAACTGACACACCATCACTTGTGCCTGATCTTACTGACCGAAGAGAATTACGAAGTTGAGCCCAAATTCAAGGAAAGGGGGATAGGCTCCACCTCCTTAGTAGAAGGGCAGAAAAAGTGCATGACAGAATGCCTAATGTTAGGGAGGGGTGACGTGTTGGGGCCATTAAAGTAATCTACCACAACTATCCCATAGGTTGTTGTGGAGATCAATTGAACTAATGTCTTCAAAGCTCTTGACACAGCTCCTGTTATACATTAAGTGTTTGCAATTTATTTTTGTCATTAGTACATTTTTAATAATATAGTGAGGACTAAAAATGGTGGTTAGAATTATTACATCCAGAGTTCTTGACTCTAGCAACACAGATAGGAAAATAGATCCTTATAGTGGTGACATAGGCTTCTAAAAATCACACAGATGGGGCTGGTTGGGACCTTAGATATCAGATCGTGCAGGGCTTTTTAATTCAGATTTGTGGATAACAGGAAGGACCCTGGTTCTAGCTCATCAGGAGGCTCATCCCTGCAGCAATATAGTAAGACATTTCTTAGAGTTCAGCAATGGCCTCAGCTGACCCTACCAATCTTCCTCCTCAGCTAGGATAGTGGCTCTTACCCTTTAGTGTATAGCATTCACCTGGAAAATTTACTAAAAATGCAGATCCCTGTACCCTTCTTACTGGAAAGATTGTGATTCAGTAGGTCTGGTGAAGGGTAGAAGAGGCTGAATATTTATTAAGCATCCCTGGTTATTTTGACCAAGGTGGTCTGTGGACTACTCTTTGTGAAACCTCAGATAGTGTCAAGGGGATGTAAATGGAGAATTCCTTGTATCTTTGCATCTTTGTTTGATTCTCACATGAGTAAAGCTGGAGGTTTTGGGCAGAATGGCAGCTATGCAATCAGTGAGGCCTAGAAAAAGCTAGGAAGAGAGAGTGGTAAATGATTAAGACAGACTTCATTATGTTCCATATTTACCAAGAAACACTCATGGCAGCAGAAACACCTCCAAACCAGTACCATAGAGGGAGCCGTTTAAATTACATTGGAATCTTCCAATTTTATATGTGGATGCAGCTGTTGTTGACAAATTGCTGTTTGTTTGGATTCTGTGTGTTGCTAGCAATAGAGAACCAAACTGAAATCGTTTTAAGGTAAGAAAAATCCAAAACCCAAAACAATAAAACCATGTGATTATCTTATGTAACTAAAGCTTGTGAGCAAAGCTGAGAAGCAGGTTGCTAGTTCCTCTAGTCTCATCTTAGTACAAGTCTTGGTCCTGCCTTTCTAAGACTCCTCCTCATAGTGATAAAATGGCTGCCAACACTTCAGCTTCTTATCCCTTTAGGATCAGATCTGGTAGCAAAGCCTTGCTTTCTTGGTCCTGAGGATCTTTTACATTTTACTTCTTTAAGTCAAATCATGGACTGATCTTGAAACTATCCATCACACTTTAAGAACTGAATGTGGAAAAGCAATAGAACTCTGAGTAAAAATTGATGACTGTTAAGAAGGGGAAACAGGCCCTGAGAGGCAAATAGAAAAGGTCAATCACATTTATTGCATTGCCAGTTTTTATGTTAAACGTAAGGACATAGGTTTGTGTTAGAACTTGGGCCTTACCTTTAGGATGCTCCTCATTCAGTCTCAGAAACATAAATGTCAACCATGAAATGAGATAGAATCACAAAGATGAAGGAACAAGCATCAGCAAGGTCTCAAATATGGGAGAGTCTACTTCTACCAGTGTCCTTTTTCATCAATAAAGGCCTCCAGAAGAGATACTGGAGATGAATTATCACGGGACAGTGAGAATTTGCTCTTTAGTTCCTAGAGACATGGAGGCATTTCATAGAATTTGGAAAACCTTGAGGTAACCAGTGTTTGGTATAATGTAGGAAAGAGCATGGGAGAGTGGAAGGTGGTGAGGTGAGTCTGGAAAGTAGGCAGGGTAGAGATAAAATGCCTTTTTAAAGAATTTGGACTGTATCTAGCAGGTGATGTGGAGGCAAAGATCCATCTTAACAGGAAAATCAAATAGCTCTGGTTTAGCAAAAGGCAGAGAAAAAAAATGCTGAGGACTCCTAGTGTCCTCTCTGATTCTGAGACATGTGGAAAGGTTAAAAAAAATTGGCACCCTCTGTAATATGCTCACATCCCTCACTGGTGGATCCTGGATGTGTGTCTGTCTGGGAAATAATTTGTTCTTTATCAAAGGGAAGAATTATGAGAAAGTATAAGACTGGAAGTCCAGCTCAGGGCCTATGACAAGAGTTTAAATCCAAGTCTACTTCTCATCCAAGTAGAATATTAAATGGGTATCACTAGCTAGTGGATTCAGAAACCATATTACATAGATGTGGATCCTGCTGCTGCCTTATACTAACTTTGAGATCATGGGTAAATTTCTAAAACTTTCCAGCTTTTTTCTCACATATGAAATGAGAATGATAATCACATCTTCTTCAGATACTTGTTTTTAGGGCTAAGTTAATTATGCATATTTTATTAAAATTACTGGTGTTACCTCTGACTGTTCATTTTTTTATCACTGGAATAAGGAGTATAAGTCTTTGCCCTGTGTATGTTCAAAGTGGCCTAGGGATCAAATGGGAGCTTAATCCCTTCACAGCATGAAGTTTTAGTGAAATGCAAGGATGGTGGGAGGGGAGCCTTGAGAAAGTAGGAAGAAGCAGAAAGTGCTCGGTCTCCAAACTGAACTTGTGATTGCGGACCCAGGCACATCCAGCACCTGCTTAAATACTCATGCATCCCCTCCCCCCGCCTTCTTTCTTGGATTCGATGATTGTCATGGGCAAGTGTCAGCTATTGCTGTACTTTTAGTTCATCATTTAATAGGTATTTTATAAAAGAAAGACAACATTGCAGAAGAATTAGCTGAACCCAGGTAGTTTCTATACCAATGAATCAACTAAGAACTTTTCAGATGATTTTAGCAGGGACCTGCTGAAAATATCAGGCCAAGGGTGAGAACTTTGGATGAGTAAATATTGGAATTTGTATTCAAACACAAAAGTTCAGTGTTTTATCTATTTTCTTCACTGAATATTAAGAATAATTAACCCCAGGGAAGAATTCAGAGCCATTAATTCTGTTTTCTTTATTGATCCACTATATCTTGAGCACCTGTGTAGTGCCAGATTCTATCTTTGACATCTATTTCTGCCTCCAAGCTCTTCAGTATGCCTCTGTGGGAAGAGCAAACTTCTTATTCTTTATATTTCTTACTCATTTTTCCTTATTCATTTCAGTGGTGGGTTTTTCTGATTCCATGTATTTTCTCACACTGGTCTCATGACCTGGAAAAACTTCTCTTAGAGGTTTGTTTGTTTGTTTGTTTGTTTTTGCACCTAGTAGGTGGGTTATGATTTCATGCTTTTGTTCGCACTGGTCTCATGACCTGGAAAACTTTCTCTTAGGTTTTTTTTTTTTTTTTTCCTTTCAGCTAGTGCATCCATGTTTGAATCATTAGAGCTCAAGTCAAATCTCAGCTACCCTGAGAAGTCTTTTTAAACTGGCTCTGTTTGAGTTACTTCTCCCTTCCTTTGCTCCAACAATATTGTTCAGATCTCTAATACTCAATCTATTGTTTGTAATTTAGGTCTTACAAATAACAAAAAAAAAGATTTATCTCCCTTATCAGCTTATGGCTCCCTAAAGCCATAGACACTTTCTATTTAATTATTGAGTGGCTGGTCCCGAGTTTGACCACCCTATCCCAGACTCCATTCTTCTCTCTCAATAAGTGCTAACTATCTTTCTCTCCCATATTTTATTCTTTAATTCTAGGTATATACGAGGATTAAATATACTAAAGCCTTTCCCTAAAGAAAAAAAAAATCTCCCATTGACTGTTTGCTTCCCTCTCTGGTAGGGAGAAAGAAGAGGCATTGGATACTGCTCCTCTGCTTTCTCCGTCTTAGCCAAGTACTCTACACTCCATATCTCCATTGACTCACATCCCATTCATGCCTTAATCTCTTTCAGTGAATCTTCTGTCCCCATCAAGCTGTTGACAACTGTCAACTCCCTCTGTCTGTATTCTTAAGTCTAGTAGATACTTTGCATCTTTATCTTGTTGTAGCACTCTGCAGCGTTTGAAACTTGAGACCCTTTTCTTCTTACTACCCCTGCTCCCCTTGCTTTGTTGTCATTATTCTGTCATAATCCCCCTTCTTTCATCATACTATCTTTTCTTGGTCTACTTCGTGGCATCTCTTCCTCTTCATGTTGATTAAAAAGGAACATTGATTATTGTTTATTTGCATTACTCTTGACTCGTGTTCACTGAGTGGTCTCATTCACTCTTGGAGCTCTAATCACCACTGGTTCATAGTGATTTACAAACATTTAACTCTATCCCTGGCCTCTCTTCCTCCTTTTCCTCATCCTCCTCTTCCTCCTCCTCTACTCCTCCTCCTCCTCCTTCTTTTTCTTTTTGGCTCAAGGATTCTTAGCCTACTAGAAATCCTAACTTGAATGTGAACGGACACCTCAAATTCAACAGATCCAAGAGGAAACTTGTCATCATTTACTCAAAACATTGCTTTTTCAGTATTGTTTATTAGCATTAATAGCACCATTGTTAACCTGGTTACCAAAACAGACCTAGCAGTCATTGTATACACCTTCCTTTTCTCACTTCACCCAGTAGTCACCAAATCTTGCTAATTTTGCTTCTCAGTTTTACTTTCCATCTAATACAAGATGTCTTGTTCAGACCATATATAATCTATAGTGTCCTCAATTGCCTCCTTATCCCACCTTAAATCTATCCACTAACCCCTGCAGTTGGAGTAATTCATCTAAAATGAACCTCTGATATAGAGCTACTGTGTTTAGAAGCCTCTCATTGTTCCCTGTGATCCTATGGAGTGAATCCTAGATCTCAATTTGTGCAGTTCACCCATTCAATAAATATTGATTCAGTAACTACCCAATAATTGGTTACAGATGCTGGACATACATAGAAGGGGAAAAAGGAATCTTGATCCTTCACAGGGAGGGGAACAACGTGCACTGGGGCCTGCTGGGGAAAGACAGGGTGGGAGAGAGCATCAGGAAAAATAACTAATCCATGCTGGGCTTAATACCTAGGTGATGAGTTGATAGGTACAGCCAACCACCACGGCACATGTTTTCCTGTGTAACAAACCTGCACATCCTGCACATGTACCCTAGCACTAAAATAAAAATAAAAAGAATCTTGGTCCTCAAGAAACTAACAGTTGTGGGTAATGATAAGATTATGTACTAAGTGATCCTACTGAGGTTTTGCTTCATCCTCCACCACTCACTGCCTCAAAATCCCCACTGCAGCAACTGGGAAATATTTGTAGATTCTACGTTCACCACGCACTGCTTCATGCTATTTCAAATGTGTCTCTTTTGGCCTGAAATGCAGGCCAAACTTCTGTTACCTCACAAACGTCTCTCTGTCTTCTAAGGCCACATGTAGATGTCATCTCCAGGAAGCGTTGCCAGAAACCCTAGTTTAGGGGTCTATGTTCCACAGAACCCTGGACGTATCCTGTCTTTGCTCTGTTATTACACTATATCGCAATTACCTTTTTCTGTGTCCGTCTTGCATTCTGGACAGTGAGAGCCAATTAAAATAGAAGCTCAATAAATATCTATTGAATTTCAGTAAACTGGCCTAGAGTAAACACTTGTTTATTTCACTTCCCTTTTGAAAGATCTCTTGCATCGACTACTGATAATTTGGGGAGAAAACTCCAAAGGCAGTTTCCCTGAACTTAGATCTTCACATTCCTAAATGTGGGTCCAAATGAAATATTTAAGAAGAAAAAGATACTATACATGACTTATGTTTATTTTGTTAACAAAAAGTAATACTCAGGATCACAGAAAAAAAATTTCAAAAAAATTATTCTATGTAATTTAATTTTTATCCAGGTTTCCATGAACTTCTCTAGATTCACTATTTCCAGGAGTTTCATGCTTCAAGATGACATAAGAGAAATTCTCTTTATTAACATTTTTACTATTATTTGTGGTAGTTTACACTGGTCAAAATAAGAAAACTCAATTGGGGATGATGTGGTTTCTTAGCTTGCTGTTTTAAAACCCTGAGTCATAGCACTTAGAATTGGTTTAGGTTTAAGATCAATTCTACCATTTTTAGATACGAAGACACTGGCAAAATAATCAGGTTTTTTAAAGGGCCTTAGCTTTATTATCTGCAGAAATTGAAATAATGCAATTTAGTCTTATCGGATGGTTCTGTTGATTTAATGCTGTGGGACATGAGAGTCTAGCATAATATCTAGCAAGTAATACATGCTCAATAATCTTTCATTCACTCCTAGCCATGAATTTCCTATTATGAAGTTGGGAAACAGGGATGGGCATTTGCGGGGAGAGGGAACAGCCTAAACAAAGGCACTGAGGCATGAAGATTTACAGTGTGTTCCGTTGGTAAAATTGGGGAGAGAATCCGGAGAACAGGATGAGTTGAGAATGTGGTATGGAATCATGGAAGTAGGAAAATCATTCAGCTTATTGTTGAATGCAAGACTAAGGCATGAAACAATCAATAGGGAATTGTTGGATCTGTTAAAATAAGTGAGTGTCCTGTCTGTATTTTGAAAGATCACTTTGACAACAAGTGCTTTGGATGGAGGTGGTAGAGAGACGTGAAGCGTCTCATTAGGAAGATGGTTGTGATAATCCAAGTGATACTTAGCCATGTTCCAAATGGAATGACAGGTGTCAAGCAAGGATAGGCTTAGAAAAGAGAAGTGTGAGAGGCAAAGGGAAGAGTGTAAGATTGCTCTGAGATTTACAGAGAAGGGAGAAGGATAAGACTGGCAAAGAAAGCAGATGGATGTGAAAGCAAAGGAAATTGACAGGATGTGGAGATGGTGGTGGCGGCAGTGACAATGGCTGAATAGGATGGAGGAGAATTCACAGGCATGATTTGGGAGATTATGTGGTTAACTTGGATGGGGAATACAAGAGAAAGGAAAGATTGAGAGGGTGATGATGAGTTTAGTTGGGGATATTCTGAGTTAGAGAAACCTCGGGAATTTCCTACAGATGTTGATTATGTGGTTAAAAATAATAATGTAAAATATACAAATTATAATGAACACTCATTCCAGGGTTTTCTAGAATGTTTTCATAAGATATGCATGTAACAATCGGTACACATTTTTGGCAATATCCCTTCCTATGATTGTATGTGTATAAATTATTTACACATATTAACTTTACTAGCTAATATCTCAATTCCCCAGTGTTCAAAATCCACTTAGAGCAAGGGTCAGCATTAATGATAGTAGATGTAAATCCATCCTTTAGTCCTCATGATTATCTTGAATATCTCAATTCTTGAGAAATCTGATTAAATCTCACTTTTGATTGATCATCGTGAAAAATTATGATTTTTTTCAGGTGGCTTAAAATTTGGGAGGTTCATCTCTATTCTCTATACATAGTCTCTGCTCAGTAATCAATATGTCTAGTTCAGTATATTACAACAAATATTTAAAGTGAAAACTTCACTCTTCCTCCCGATTTGCCTCTTTTCCTAAGTTACAATTTTATCATGCCTCCTCCATCTTGCTAACCTTGACCTCTGACTTCTCCAAGTCACAAGCCTTGGCCAACAATGGAGAAGTAAGGAGACAGAAGGAATCTTCCTTGATGAGTATTTTCTGATGATCTGATATCGGTGCTTTGCAGCCTTGGCAGATGTTTAATGCTAACCTTTTTCTTCTGGCAACATTTCTTTCTGGGTATTTTTGGAGTTTTCCTTTTTCTCTGGGATTTCTTACTTATGATTCCTTTGTAGGAAAATGCATCTTCAGCTGCTTGCTTGTCACTCATCCTTTGGACTCTTGGCATATGGCAGGGAGATTCCAGTTTCCTGTCTCTGGCATCACCTCTCCCTCTGCATTAGGATTGAAGGCATCATCACCCGGTTTTCCCTTGCAAGTTGCCCACCTCTGATCTATGGGGAGGGGAGGGGGCACATTCCTTTCACCCATGAATTAGGTGGTTACTTCCCAAATTGCAGCCCGTTCTTTGCTGCTGGGGTTCAGCCTACCTCTCTTTAGATTTCTCTCTTTTGAATTTTTGTTTGAGATTTCTCTGATGTGAGTTAGACACCAATCCTCCCTGCTCCCCCAGGCTCCAGGAGACATATACCATGCTCTTTGAGTTGTCCTGTGGAAGCCTGAGGTGAGGGGCCTCTATACCCAGTTCTGCCCCTGGGAAGTTTAAAGGGTAGAAAGGAGGTCTCAACACTGTCAGAGGCCACTTAAACTCCACTCCTAGTCCTGGCATCTTACTTTTAATGCTGTAATGTGGGTAAGAAGAACACCCAAAAAGTACATTTCGGTTGCCTGATTTTATAAGTTCTATATGACAGTTATGCACCTGTGTTTGGAATATGGTAGCTATAGTTTCTGGCTTCAGTTTAAACCAACACAAATAGTTACATTTTAAAATTATGTTTAATTTGGATCTGAACTCTGAGAGATGTGCATCTCCCATTACTGGCCACGTTTTACAGATGAGGAAACTGAGGCACAGAGGGGGTTAATAACATGCCGAAGGTTACTCAGCTTTGAAGGTCTGCATTGCTGGTGGGAAATCTTATCTGACGAAGCAGATTTGGGAGTTAAGCCTATATGAGATTATCCAGTTGACTCAGATTTAACAGGCAGGTATTGTGGGTTAATTTCCCAGATCCCATCATCAGCCCAGTTTCTCAGGGACCTGGGTGGTGAGTGGGAGGAGGCATTCCCTTCTACCTCTGGCCCAGAATATGGGTCATGGCCCAGCAATCCATGCAGAAATCTCTAGAGGATGAGCTTGGTAACAGCGCTGCTGGAAGGTCATTCTCTCTCATCTCCTCCTGAGTGCGTGCCTCGGATGTAAATAATTTACAATAGCAACAATTAGAGAATGCACTCTGTGTGGGATGAACCCGATTCCCTTAATAACACTGCAGTCTTATATATAGCACAGTTCAACCAAGGCCCCCACGTGCTCGCCACACCACAGCCAGTGTTGGCAGCTCTGGATAGACCAGAGCCCTGTGCAGCAATGGGCCTGTGATGCACTGGAGGTCACAGGAGGTCAAGGGCAGCACTCAGAATAGAACCAGTCTCTCATTTGACAAGCTCTAAACTCCAGTGCTAGGAAATTCCCTTTGTGAATCTTTTGGAAGAACAGCAGTTCTGAAATGCGTAGTGGTAGATATTCTAGACTGTTGCTAGGGCACAGGGATTGGGAGATGTGGCCCTTGTGCATGGGAATTTATATTTCCAGTATATTTATTGTTTGTTAGTTTGGTGATTTTGGAGACAAGAGGCAAGCGGGAAGTGGCTCAACCCCAAGGCTCTAAGGGAGAGTAAGTTGGGTTCTACGCTGTTGATAAAAATGTGGAGATGGGGCCAGGCATGGTGGCTCAGGCCTGGAATCCCAGCACTTTGGGAGGCCAAGGCGGGCGGATCACCTGAGGTCGAGAGTTCGAGACCAGCCTGATCAACATGGAGAAACCCCATCTCTACCAAAAAAAAAAAATACAAAATTAGCCGGGTTCAGTGGCGCGTGCCTAGCTACTTGGGAGGCTGAGGCAGGAGAATTGCTTGACCCCGGTAGGTGGAGGCTGCAGTGAGCCAAGACTGCGCCATTGCACTCCAACCTCGACAACAAGAGTGAAACTCCGTCTAAAAAAAAAAAAAAATGTAGCGATGGATGAATGACCTTCTGGAGCAGTGTTGGAGAGTATGAGGGTTCATCCTGGCCCCCGCTGCCCAATAGAAGTGGAATACCAGCCACATGTGTAATTTTAAAGTCTCTAGCAGCCACCTTAATTTTTTATTTAATACAACATTTCCCAGATCATAATATTTCAACATGTAATCAATGTGAAACATTAGTTAACTATTTAAAATCCTGTTGGCCAGGCATGGTGGCTCATGCCTATAATCTCAGCACTTTGGAAGGCCAAGGTGGGAGGATGGCTTGAGCCCTCCCCTCAAATAATAAAATTATTCTCTACAAAAAATAATAAAAGTAGCTGGCATGGTGACATGTGCTTGTAGTCCCAGCTACAGGGGAGGCTGATGCAGGAGGATTACTTGAGCCCTGGAGGTCAATGCTGCAGTGAGCTGTATTTGTGCCACTGCACTCCAGCTTGGGAAATAAGAGTGACACCCTGTCTCAAAAAAATAAATAAATTTGAATATTCTTGCTAAGTCTCTGAAATGTTAGTGTTTATTTTTATGAATAGCACACCTCCATTTGGACTAGCCACATTGAAAGCTCTTGATAAACACACATGGTCAGGGGCTCCCAAATTCACACAGAACAGCACAGCCTACAGTTCTAAATCTGCTGTTTGCCAGCTTTGTGGTATGAGGCCAGTTACTTCGTCTTTCTGAATGTAGCTCTTCCCTCTCCACCATGTATAAAATGGGGACCATCACCCCTCGCCCTCCTGGTATTTCCACAGGTCACATTAAAGAAACAAGTGCAGTTTCTGGCACATAGTAAATGTTCATTTAATATGTGGTCTCTTCCTCTAAATGACTTTTACAGCAACTAAAGTGTAAGCTCCCTGTGAGAGACTGAAATGCAGCCTGACTTCTGATTAGGCTGAACATGAACCTGCCCTGTCCCTGTCTCTTTTCCCTTTTTCCACTGACATTGCTTTTCCCTAGGGCTTCTGTACCACTCATCCCTTTACTTTCTTTAGGTCTCCCCCTGGAAGCCCCTTTCTCAGAGATGCTTTTCCTGAGCACCCTTGCACAGAAAGCAGCACCTACACTCTCATCCCTCTGACCCGCTTTGATTTTGTTCAGAGCACTCCGCAACTGCCACACGTAGAGTCAGTGCCCATTCGTTTCTTCCTCTCTCCCCGCGAACCAGAAATAAGCTCTTTGAGGGCCCTGGCTGTTCTGTGCACTATTAAGTTTCTATCTTCTGGAAGAGTACCTGACACATAATAGTTGTTCAGTATGGCGATGAATGAATAGATAATTTTATTGAACATCCACAGTACTTTTTGAACTTAGTGGGCAGTACAAAAGTGAAATCCACAGTTCATCTGATGACAGGGAGAGAGAGTGAGAGAGTGAGAGATGGGTGATCAGCTGCCTCAGGGCCCCGGTTCACCCTAAGCCCTCTGCCACCCGGTGCGCCATCCCCAGCACACAGCTCATCACTCTCCTGCCTTCTCCTACCCACCCAAGGCTTTTTGTGGGCTATTTGTTCTGCTGAAATTTTCTTTTCCCCATCTGTGCTCACTTAAAACCTTACATGCTGTTTGAAACCCTTCTCAAGTACTACCTCCCTCTTCTACGGAGCTCTTCCAGACCCCTTGCTAAAAACAATTTCTCTGGCCTCCATTCCTCCATTGGACTTCATTTCTTTATTCTGGTATTTATAGCAGCATATTTTATATTAGGATTGTTCACACATGGCTGTGACTCTCCCATTATATTTTGAATCTCTGGAGGGCAGCATCTAATTTCAGCTGGAGTGAGGTGGGGCTGGGGAATGCTGGAAATTGTACAGACTGTGTAATGAGATATATGCAGGTTAGAATCCCGAGTCTGACACTTGGGAATTGTGAGCTTGAGAAAGCTATTCAGTGTCTCCAGGTCCTAAGGTACTCATTTGTTAAATGGGATAACTGTACCCATCTTGTGGAATACATCTTTATTAATAACTGCTCTGACTGTATGCTTTGGCAACTACCAAGAAAAACCATTTTAAGGTCAGCATATAGTAGATGCTCAATAAATACCAATAATGCAACTCTCATATTATCTCGAGTCTCCAGCACAGTTGGTGCTGACATGATCTTATTTACACAACGGGAGTCATTGTCTGGCATCATAACTTAAATATATATTTGGGCAATATATGTATGCATCCTTGTTCAAGCCCAAATATGACCATTTCCATTAATCGAGTCAAGGACTGTATAGAACCCTTCATTTTCATTTCTGGTGCTCTGCGGATCATTGTGATTTTCTAAATCAACAGAGATATATTCTGACTTCTTCCATGAAGTATTCATCTCTACGTGTGGAAACGTAGATTGCATCACAGACTCTAATAACAAAGC
Source organism: Saimiri boliviensis (assembly GCF_048565385.1). Lineage (NCBI taxonomy): Eukaryota > Metazoa > Chordata > Mammalia > Primates > Cebidae > Saimiri > Saimiri boliviensis. Next base: position 212,011,188 of record NC_133450.1, on the reverse strand, counting down.
AGGTTGAAACACAGCTATGCATGCCCAGTGCCTGGCCCAGATAATGTGGCAGAATGAGAAGGACTTGTAACCGAGAGCTAGAAGATAGGAGTCTAGCCCAATTGTCCACTCAGGTTGTCATCTGTAGAAAGGAGTTGGATTAGAGCAGGTTTCTCAACTTTTACATCATTGACATGTGGGGTCCTATATTCTTTGTTGTGGGGGCTGTCTTGTGCAGTGTAAGATGCTTAGCAGCTGCATCCCTGACCTCCACCCACCAGATGCCAGCAGCATCCCCTCAGTCATGACAATCACAGATGTTCCCTGGGGAGCAAAAGATCCACACTTGGGAAATCCTGAATTAAATCTTTCAAATTGCAGCAATTCTGGGACTATAGGCTGAGGTCTTACTCTCCTAAACACACACACACACACACACACACACACACACACACACACACACTCCACATGGCTCTTCCATGTATGACCGCATTCCACTTTTGAGAGCTGCAATGTTCTGAGCCATGTTTCTTTGCAGTCTAACAGCTAAGTATTCTCTCACAGGCTCCCACCCTGCACCAACTTAAAATAGCAGCCATGTAGAAGGGCTGTGTGGGTGACACACTGTGACCTCATGGTGTTGTGTCACTACCAGGATCTCCCAACAATCACTTCCATCCCCTGCTTGCCACCTGGACGCTCTGGCAGACAGTTTGGCAGCCGTCGTTACTCTTCTGCACTCACCATGTACGGCTTTGTTTTAGGCTCCGAACGAGACTGCAGGCCACAGTTTTGCCAGCTCACTCCTCCTCTCACGTGTCTTTCTCCTTTGCCCCTGACAGCTGAGACTTGCAGTGACAAGCACGTTTTCGTAGCAACTCATGAAAAAACAGTGCCATGGGCAACAGAGAGAAATAACCAATTGGACAAGAAATTTCATCTCTCTTTTAAATTTTTTTCTCTTCCTTAGCTTTGCTTTATCTTTCATATTCAGCTGGAAAAGTAGACAAATGAGGTGTCATATTTAATCATGTATAGAGATGGGTTTACAGTTGACAAATTGTTTGTGTTCTCACCATATTTTGATATGGAAGGCATAAAAATCTGAGGTCTAGAGAAGAGATATAACTGTGCAGGGTCATGCAGCTGAGCGAGAGTAGCCGCAGTTTTCTAAAGATTATTTCCAATTAAAGGCTCACAGCCCAATGAACAAGACAGACATAGAAACAAATATAGACATATCTCAGAGATATTGTAGATTGGGTTTCAGATGACTACAATAAAGCAAATATTGCAATAAATGGAATCACCCCAATTTTTTGGCCTTCAGTGCATATTAAACTGATGTTTACAATACCCTGTAGTCTATTAAGTGCATGATAGCAGTGTGTCTCAGAAAATAATATGTATGCCTTTATTAAAGACACTTGATTACTAAAAAAGTGCTAATGATCATCTGAACTTTCAGCGAGTTGGAATCTTTTTGCTGGTGGAAGGTCTTGTCTCAATGTTGTTGGCTGTTGACTGATCAGGGTGGTGGTTGCTGAGGGTTGGGTGACTGTGGCCATTTCTTAAAATAAGACAACAATGAGGTTTGCCACCTCAATAGACTCTTCCTTTCGTAAAATAATTTTGTAGTGTGTGATGCTGTTTGATAGTATTTTATATAAGATAGAACTGCTTTAAAAACCAGAATCAGTACTCTAAAATCCTGCCACTGTTTTATCAAGGTTTCTGTAGTATTCTAAATCCTTTGTTGTCATTTCAACAGTGTTCAAAGCATCTTCATCAGGAGTAGACTCCGTCTCGAGAAACTGCTCGCTTTGCTCACCCATAAGAAGCAACTCCTCATCCATTCAAATTTTATCATGAAATTGCAGCAATTCAGTCACATCCTCAGGCTCTACTTCTAATTCTAGTTCTCTTGCTATTTCTGTCACATCTACAGTGATTTACTCCACTGCAGTATTGAACCCCTTATGATCATTCATGAAGTTTGAAATCAGCTTCTTCCAAATTCCTGTTACTGTTGATATTTTGACTTCTTCCCATGAATCACAAATGTTGTTAATGGCATCTAGAATGGTGACTGCTTTCCAGATGGTTTCCAATTTACAATGCCCATATCCATCAGAGGAATCCCTCTTTGTGGCGGCTATAACAATATAAAATGTATTTCTTAATAAGTCTTGAAAGTCAAACTCATGCCTTGATCTATTGGCTGAAGAATGCATATTGTTTCAGCAGGCATGAAAACACCATTAATCTCCTTGTATATCTCCATCAGAGCTTTTAGCTGACTAGATGCCTTGTCAAGAGCAATAGTATTTTGAAAGGAATCTTTTTTTTCTGCACAGTAGTTCTTGATAATGACCTTAAAATATTCAGTAAACTATGTCGTAAACACATGTGCTGTTCTTCAGACTCTAGAGCACAAGCAGAGTAGATTTAGCATAATCTTAAGGGCCCTCAGATTTTTGGAATGGTAGGTGAGCATTGGCATCAACTTAAGTCACCAGCTGCATTAGCCTCTAATGAGAGAGTCAGTCAGTCTGTCCTTTGAAGCTTTGAAGCCAGGCATTAACTTCTCTCTAGCTATGAAAATTATCAACTTCTACATATAGCAATATATTTTGTATACATTGATAATAGGTTGTTGGCTGGGCATGGAGACTTATGCCTGTAATCCCAGCATGCTAGGAGACTGAGGCAGGCAGGCACTTGAGGCCAGGAGTTCAAGACCAGCCTGGCAGATACGGCAAAACCCTGTTTCTATTAAATATACAAAAAATGAGTTGGGTGTGGTGGCGTGCACCTGTAATCTCAGCTACTGGGAAGGTTGAGGCATGAGAATCACTTGAATCTGGGAGGTGGAGGTTACAGTGAGCTGAGATCACACCACTGCACTCTAGCCTGGGCGACAGAGCAAGATTCTGTCACCAAAACAAGAAAGAAAATAGGTTATTTAGGGTAGACATCTTCATCAATAATCTTAGCTAGATGTTCGGAATAACTTGCTGCACCTTCTCCATCCGCACTAGCTTCCTCACCTTGTACTTTCATGTTATGAAGATGGCTTCTTTCTTTAAACTTCAGGATACAAACTCTGCTAGCTTCAGACTTTCCTTCTGCAGCATTCTCACCTCTCTCATCCTTCATGGAGTTAAAGAGAGTTAGGACCTTACGTTGGATTAGGCTTTGGCTTAAGGGAACGTCGTGGCTGGTTTGATCTGCTATCCAGACCACTAAAACTCTCTTCATTCAGCACCAGGCTGTTTTGCTTTCTTATCATTCATGTGTTTGCTGGAACAGCACATTGAATTTCCTTGAAGAACTTTTCCTCTGCATTCACAACGTGGCAAACTGTTGCAAGAGGCCTGGCTTTCAGCCTGTCTTGCCTTTTGCTGTGCCTTCTAGCTTTTGATTTAAAGTGAGAGAAGTGGGACTCTTCCTTTCACTTAAACAATTAGAGGTCATTGTAGGGTTATTAATTGGCCTAATTTCAGCACTGTTGTTTCTCAGGGAGTAGGGAGGCCTGAGGAAAGGGAAAGAAAGGGAATAGCTAGTCAGTGGAGCAGTCAGAACACACATGTTTATAGCTTGTTTGCCATCTTACATGGGTGTAGTTTATGGTACCCCCATATCATTACAATAATAACATCAAAGTTTACTGACCACAGACCACCATAACAGATACAATGATAAAAAAAGTTTGAAATATTTTGATAATTACCAAATGTGATACCAAGACATGAAGTAAGCACATAGTGTTGGAAAATTGGCACTAACAGACTTGCTAGGCTGAGGGTTGCTGCAAGCCTTCAATTTGTAAAAACTTTAATATTTGCAAATCTCAATAAAGTGAAGTGCAATAAGTGAAGTAGGCCTGTAAGTATAATACAAGGTGGTAAGGGCTAAAACGCAGTTACAGAAAATGACCAACCAGAGCGCAGAGGAATAAACAACGAACACTTTTTTTTAAATGAATAAAAAAAGAAAATGACCTTTGAGGATATGACCTCAGCTGGCTACTGAAGGATATATAGGGTTTGGCCAGGAAGTGACGACAAGGTGAACAAAAACACTCTCTCCTAGGGAACAAGTTGACACCAGTATCAACATTCATCATCATTATTCTCATCATTGTACATGCCATTTATTGAGTACTTACTGTATGCCAGGCACAAGTGTGTACACTGTACATGAATTATGTCATTTCATTGTCACCCTGGTTTTGAGTGTAGGTGCTGTTGTTAACCACATTTTGTAGATGAGGAAACTGAAAGTCAGAGAAGTTAAATACAGGACCTGAAATAATACTGTTTCTAACATATGCAAACTGGATTTAAAGCTGCTTTTCCGTTAGAATAAGTAGGATGGGGTTACAAAGAGTTAAGTGAGTAAGTAGATTGAAAATGAGGGTGGATCACGAGGTCAGGAGTTCGAGACCAGCCTGGCCAACATAATGAAACCCAGTCTTTACAAAAAATACAAAAATTAGCCGGGTTTGGTGGCATGTGCTTCTAGTCCCAGCTACTCGGAAGGCTGAGGCAGAAGAATCCCTTGAACCCGGGAGGTGGAGGTTGCAGTGAGTCAAGATCATACCACTGCACTCCAGCCTGGGTGACAGAGTATAAATTTTGTGTACAAAATTGGCATGGCCTTGTGATTTCTGGTCTATTCTCTCCACAAGGACCTTCTACCAAAGCTACCGCTCAGTCCTAAGCATCTTGCCATTGCGGCACCGCTGCGCTATAATACCACCTAATAAAGGAAGCATGCAAACCCCCATGCCGACATGATCACCTTCAGTTTTCCTTCTGAACCCTGGCAACCTTTGAGGCTGAGTTACCAAGAGACAAATTCTCTGGCCATGTGTCTTTGGGTTTGGGAGACATTCCATTGAGCATTGCAGAACTGAACTGTAAACAAACTCCATGAACTCTTCATCTCTAAAGTATTCAACCTAGATAGTCATGATAATAATCCATTACAAGACTTCGTACATTCATCTGATCATGCAAAAGCAGTTTGTGCTCAATGGATACATGCCTGGTGAGAGAAGAAAAAGGAACTCTTGTTTATTGATTCCTCTTTATGAGAGGCAAGTTGTTAGTAAAGACAGTACATGGTACAGTTACTTGAATTGTGTCTCCATGTCTCTTACCAGGTGTATGAGGCTCTGTTTCTGCATTAATTCATTTTATTCATTTCTTCAACACATCTTCCTTGAGCATCTACAATGTGCTAAGTGCCAAGATATAGGCATGAAAGCTCACCCTCAGTTTTACATATGAGGAAACTGCATCCATAATAGACCAAGCAGTTTGTCCATGTTCAGACAACATGTAAGCAGTAAAAGGAACATGGGCCCAGATATCCATACATTCTATGTTTTTACCCCAAACTGTACTGAGTTTTGTAAACCTAAAGCATGCTACTGATATAAGGTATTATTATGAAGATGTGTTAATAACATTTTTTCTTTTCCTGTGTCTTTTTCTTTTACTCCTCTCCCCCCTCCTCTTCTCTCTTTTGCTTTCTCTCTTCTCTCTCTCTCTCTCTCTCTCTCTCTCTCTCTCTCTCTCTCTCTCTCTCTCTCTCTTTATTATTTCTTCTATAGGACTCCACAGAATGGAGCAAGAATGAGAGGAAAAAGGCCGGCAGAAAAGCATGAACTGGAGGTTTGTTGAGCTCCTCTACTTCCTGTTTATATGGGGCCATATCTCAGTGCAGCCCTCCCACCAGGAACCAGCTGGGACAGACCAACATGTCTCCAAGGAATTTGATTGGCTTATTTCAGACAGGGGGCCTTTCCACCACTCCAGGAGCTACCTATCCTTTGTGGAAAGACACCGTCAAGGATTTACAACCAGATATAAAATATACAGGTAAGACCTGGGCTAAATAGTCCTTGCCTTTCATTCACATTGTGCTTTATGGAGTCAGGCATTGATTGGTACAACCCTTGCTATACACGGAAGTGTCTGGGTCAAGGGTCTGTGCTCCTTCTTCCACAAGCTGTTTTTCACTTTTTTTTTTCTTTGCACAAGAGATTAACAATGTTAAGGAGAGGATCAAATAATATTTATTGAGTACTTATTTATATGCTGGGCATGGGGCTTAATTCTTATTATGCATTGTCTCATTTAAACCTTCTAATAACCATCCGATATAGGTTTTGATTGTTCTTCCCACTTTACCAGTTAGGTAATTAAGCCTCAGCTAGGTTGAATTATTTGTTCAATGTCATACAGTTAGAAGTGGTTGAACTGGGATTCAAAATCTGGTTTATCTGTATCCATAGTCATAATTTGTATTAACCACAAGTATAAGTAACATTGTGTTGAAAATGCTGCGAATGTACCCAATATCCTACTCAAATACATTCAAACGTTTGGGGAAAAAAAAGTAAGCTTTTCTTGAGCAGGTCCGTACTGGTTATTAGACTATTGACATTCTACTCATCGGAAAAAAGACTTAGTTCAAACCTTTCCTATTTGAAACTATCTGAAGGTCTTCACATTCTACTTAACCACCATGTCCTTGATATATCCACAGCTCTCTACACTAACATCTCTTTAATTTAAAATCATTTGGAAGTAGAGTGCATTCTTGTATATTTTTCTCACCTAACTGGAAACTCTTTGAGGGAATGACTTATACGGAATTCATTTCTAGATCCCTGGAGTGATTTTTGCTCTGCCTTGTTATCAGAAACACACAATGAATTTGTGTACTTAAATGAATTGGAGAATGCAAAAAACTCTCAGGTATAATCAGGTGTAGTCTTAGGAGGATAACTAGTCATAATACCACAGGGTGGTGGCAATAATGCAGTTTGATATCTCTGGTTCATATTAGATAATCCATATGTGTTTGCTATTGCTGTTGAAATAACAGGAATCATGAATGGAACCACAGATTGAGAATATTCAACAGTAGCATCCTTTTAGTGAGCACTTATCATGTGCCACGAAGGGAGGATGTTCAATCCTTATAATCGCCTCCGTGAGATGGGCAGTAGCTTCTACAGATGGGAAAATCAGGAGGTTGAATGTATTTCTATAACTCATCCATCCAGTAAGGAGTGGAGCTGGAGTCCACACACTGATTTACCTGACCCCAATGCTTTCCTTCCAAACACTCTGTTGGATGCCTCCCCCGGTATAGCTTCCAAATGTAGAGTGTTGCAGAGCTCTAAAAACGTTTTTCCAAACTTTTTTTCTTACAGTCATTTGTAAACATCTGGGGGGTTGTTTCAGACATGTTGAGAAGTAAAAGGTTGCTAATGAGGATGGGGGATTAAGACCTCTAGATACTGATTTCAGTTCTTCGTGCACTGGTCTTGTGACATAAGGTAGGCTCCCTCATTTTTTGCATTCTACTTTCCTCATTTATCAAATGATAGGGTTGATGTAGATCAGCAGTTTTCAGCCTATGTTATTTGAAAACCTGAGGATTAATTAAGTAGCCATAGAAACCATTGCAATGTGGGGAGAGTAGCAAAGAGGTGATCGTGCAGGATTCTGAGCCCTGCATCTCCCTTATACTAGAGAAGGTTAGCATTCACTTTTGTGTTAAGATTTCATGTATGTTTTACTTTGAATTCTACTCCTAAAACAAAGTTTGCAATCATCCAATAAGTTGATTTCTAAGATCCTTTCTAGCTCCAAAATTACATTTATGAGTTAACCAAAGTCAAATGGTTAATTAAATGATGGAGTTCAACCCAGAAGTCAGGCCCCTGGTCATCTAATTATTCCTTCCTTCTTTTATTTAATCCTCAAATAATTATTAAGCACCAGCTACAGATAAACACTATATTTATGGCAGGTGATACAATCATGAGTATAATAAATATAGTAGTTGCTGTCATAGGAGAGACTGACATTAATTAAACACATGCACATTTCCATGTATAATAAGTGCTATAAAGAAAAATGTGCAGGATGGATATAACTGAGAAATCATAAATACCACACACATTGATTTGGCACATACAATGTATAAAAATTAGGTGGAACTCTTGTCATAATGTGCATATGAACCCATATACAAATATGCATCCAGAGACATGTTCTCATCCAGTTGCTAATCAGAGCAAAAGCCAACTAGGACATGCTCACTGGGGCAGTTGTGAATTGATTCTTTTTCATTCCTGTATGTCACTTGGTTGAAACACCGATGTTTCAACAAAGCATGTCCACAGCCAATTTCCAGTGTGCCTGTCTTCCTCTATGCTAACATGGACACAGCACATTACAAACTTGACATTTTCATCATTAAAAAAAGGCCTGACTACCATAGCGCTACTTTTTTTTTTTTTTCCTGATGCTAGAGAGCCAGCCTTACTGTTCTGCCCAGACCTCAAGCTTCTACCAGTTCCCTCCGCCTGGCTGGAACCCAGGGTGATTTGCAGGTTTCAGAAAGAAACTGGGTGGGAAGAAGCTTTCTCTCCTTTTTTTTTTTTTTTTTTTTTTTTTTTTTTTTTTTTTGAGACAGAGCCTTGCTCTGCTGCCCAGGCTGGAATGCAGTGGCATAATCTCAGTTCACTGCAACCTCTGCCTGCTGGGTTCAAATGATTCTCCTGCCCCACTTCCTGAGTAGCTGGAACTACAGGTGCATGGTACCACATCTGACTAATTTTTGTATTTTTAGCAGAGACAGGGTTTCACTGTATTGGTAAGGCTCGTTTCGAACTCCTGACTTCGTGATCCTCCTACCTGGGCCTCCCAAAGTGTTCTCTCATTTTACTAGCTAAGGCCATCATTTTTCTCCTGCATTTACACACAGAGGCTGGCTTCTGCTCACAGAGTTATGGTCAAGTCACTGCTAGTGACAACAATGAGAACCTTTTTAATTGAAACCCAACTGAAGCCTCTTCTCATGTTGCTTTATAAGCCAAGCAACAGTGTATGCACATGCAGTGGTTTGGGTGCATGACATGAACACTGTCACTCACAAACCTGAGTTGCCACCTAAAGGCTTTGGGGGAGTTTTCCGCTCTTGAATCTGCCAGGGTGCAGTGGGAGCACTTTTGACCTCAGAGTCAGGGAACTCAGGTGCTGACCCAGCTCTCTTATCTAATTGTGTGACTTTGGTCAACTAATGGAACTTCTTTGAACCTTTGGTTCTTCATCTGTGAAATGGGAGTGCTGGCTGAAGTGGTCCAAGATCCTTCTCATCTCTGAAATTCTGTGATTCTGTGAAATATTGTCATTTGAAAATACAGCATGTGGTAGTGGAAAGGATTTGGGGTCTGGAGTCTAGAGATTCAGGTTTTGTTCATTCTGGAGCCTCTTTCTAGCTTTCTTATTTTGGGCAAATTCATGTATGCCACATTCACTCACTCATGCATTTATTGGTTTAGAATTTAACACCAAACAAGGCTGGGCACAGTGGCTCATGCCTGTAATCCCAGCACTTTGGGAGACTGAGGCAGTCTGATTACCTGAGGTCAGGAGTTTGAGACCAGCCTGGCCAACATGGAGAAACCCTGTCTCTAGTAATAATACAAAAATTAGTTGGGTGTGGTAGCGCATGCCTGTAATCCCAGCTACTCGGGAGGCTGAGGCATGAGAATCGCTTGAAGCCAGGAGGTGGAGGTTGTGGTGAGCCGAGATTGCACCACTGCACTCCAGCCTGGGCAACAAGAGTGAAACTCTGTCTCAAAAAAAAAAAAAAAAAAAAAAAGGAAAAGAAAAAAAAAAAGAATTTAACACTAATCATTATCCATAAACTGTACAATTATTTGGTGATATAGAGATGACCAAAAAACCCAATAGATTGCACACATATATGCTTCTGCCCCCACACAACCCACACCCCTTCCTTCACCCCTCTCGGAGTTAGGGGTGAAGGATAGAGGGTGTAAAAAGTGAATAATCAAACAGCGATCTTTCCATGGATAGAAATGACCTCTCAGATATTCAATTTCCTCTTCTGTAGAAAGGGATAATGATGTCTGCCCTACCTACTAGGTCAATGAGATAGTTTTTGTGAGAATGCCTTGTAAAATTTAAGTTCTCTTAGGCTTGAATTTTTTTCATTAGAGGTCTAAATCATCATTCTGACAAAGTAATTTATTTTCACTTTCTGTAAAGACTATACATATATTAGTCATTAACTAGTCATAGCCACACTCTTAGGGGAAATACTATTATTGTCCCATGTCACAAATGAGAAGGGCACTAAGTGCACATTGTTTGTGTTACAGGACTAGGAAGTGGCACAGCTGGGATTCAGAAGCTGGTCTTTGGGACTTCCTAACATGAGCCCTAGCTCTATGTTGTCATGACTCTCCCTGGTTCTTAGTTACCTGATTTTTTTTTTTTAAAGATCTCTCTCTCTCTCTCTCTCTCTCTCTCTCTCTCTCTCTCTCTCTTTTTTTTCTGTTGAGACAGAGTCTTGCTCTGTCGCCCAGGCTGGAGTGTAGTGGCTCACTGTAACCTCTGCCTCCCAGGTTCAAGCAATTCTCCTGCCCCAGCCTCCCGAGTATCTGGGACTACAGGCGTGTGCCACCACACCCAGCTAATTTTTTGCATTTTTAGTAGACATAGGGTTTCATCATGTTAGCCAGCATGGTCTTGATCCCTTGACCTTGTGATCCTCCTGCCTTGGCCTCCCAAAGTGCTTGGATTACAGGCGCCAGCCACTGCGCCTGTCCTCATTACCTGATTTATTACCAAATGCCAACGGGCTTCCTTTGACTATGGGCAGGTTTCAATCTCTCTGAGACTCAGTTTTCTCATCTATAAAACTGAGATGACATTAAATGCCTCATGCAATTGTGCTGAGAAACAACTTAGATATCAAGTATATGGAGCTTAGAATTTTGCAGGAGCTTCCTAAGGGCACTTCAGAATGTTGGTTGCCTCCTCCACTTCAGATGCTGGTTGTTTGCTAGGAATTATTTTTTTTATTCTCATGGCAATTTCAAAGCCAGTTAGTCCAAAGGTTTTTTCCTGTGTTTCCAATGCCTTTTTGTCTTTTATTTTCTGTTTATTTTTTCCTAACTGTGAGATCATCAGTAGCTGCTGTAAATTTAGCAATTACTTCAAAAGTGGTTTTAATAGGACAACTGTAGTACTCATTGGATCTGAAGAGTCAGGCCAAAGGGGAGATTCTGGTAATGGTGGTCACTATGTCACAAGAGGTGGTTCCATATTGAGTGGTTTTCCCTGCTGGTTGCAGAACAAGTGGTTTGTGGCTTACGTTGCATATCCCTTTGAGCTCTAAAGATGTACCTGAAAGTTGAGCGTAAATCAAATCTTGGTAAGCCAAGACTAATTGCCTGGCTGCCTTGCATATTTATTTCAGAGCTGTAGAGGTTTCAGCCCTCCTCTGCTGTCCTGATAATTCCTTCATTTGTTTCACACAAATAATAGGTTTTGTGGTAAAGCTACTTGGCTAAATGGGTGGTGCTGGAGATGGGTGAATGGTTCTGTGAGGATGAATGAGATGTGGTCTTTATGCAGCAGTCATTCAAGATTATGTATTAGGCATCTAGATGTGCCAGATATTGTATATGGGAAGTTTATCTTGTGATGAACAACATTCCTGCCCTCAAGGAGCTTACAGACAAGTGGAGTTTAGAGAGAAGCCCACCCTTGCCCCACTCCAGGGGGTTGTGTTTGAACTTGAAAGAAGCCTTCAGCCTTTCGATTCCAGGTATAATCTTGACATCATACCATACAAGGACTAGGTTTCTATTCGTATAGCATAAATTAGTCTAAATCAGCATTTTTTTTTTTTGAGGCTCCATTGCCAGGTGCCAGGCTGGAGCATAGTGGCGTGATCTTGGCTCACTGCAACCTCCGCCTCCTAGGTTCAAGCAATTCTCCTGCCTCAGCCTCCCGAGTAGCTGGGACTATAGGCATGAGCCACCATGCCCAGCTGATTTTTGTATTTTTAGTAGAGATCAGTTTCACCATGTTGGCCAGGATTGTCTCGATCTCTTGATGTCGTGATCCACCCGCCTTGGCCTCCCAAAGTGCTGGGATTACAGGCGTGAGCCACCGTGCCTGGCCTAAATCAGCATTTTAAAATGTATATTACAGAGAACTCTAGTTCAATGTAATATTAAAAGATGTTTTCTGGGAAAAAAAGGGCACCTATTTTTTTCCTATGATGACTTCCACTGTCAAAGAAGCAATAATAATCACAACAGTGATAAGTTAATTGCTAACATTGAAATCTTAAATGATTAGCATTGCATTTTATCTGATATAGAAATCATTTCAACTGATGCTTACAGGAATCCTGGGCAGTAGGCATTGCTATTATCTCTGCATTTACACAGCTTGTGCATGGTAAAAGAGTTCATTTGTAATAGAGCAGGACCTCTCACAGTCAAGTGTGATTCTAGAGACTACGTTCTTGACTCTGCCCACCTGCTTCCCAAATAATATAGACCTGCATACGGAAAGCCCAAAGTTACACAGGACTCCTTGCCACAGACCTTTATTAATATTACACTATTTAACAATATTTAGCCGTACCTTTTTTAACCGTACAACCTCTTTTTCTTAGAGGAATTGAAATTCTGGTGAACAGGCTCAGGAAATTGGGGGCTCTGCCTAAATTTGACAGCTTGGGTATTGCTGCTTTGGATTCCAGCCTACGTCAGAGCACTCTAAAAGGATACCACTTCATTTTGAGTAACGGGGGTAACTGGCTGAGGAAGCCAATCTTCCTGTTAAGCTTTTGCTTTGAGTTATTTGGTCTAAATCTACCTCCTGGTTTATGATGGAAAAAATTAGCAGTTTCAGTTTTCTCACCACAAACCTCCTGTTTTTCTTTCCCCTTTTTATTTCCAGTTCCCAAGTTTGGCATTCCACCCTGTGGTATAGATAGACACATCTCAACAGAGGGCAGAACCACAGTTGAGTTAGGCACAATGCTTCTCCAACATACAAAGAAGTGGCTGGATATTAGAATTACATGCAGAGTTTAAAAAAAAAAAAAAAAAAAACACCAATGCTTGGATGTTTCTCCAGGTATTTAGATTTAATTGGTCTAGGACAGACAGGGCCTAGGAAAATTATTTTCAGTCAAGGACAATATTGTTTCCTAAGGGGACACGTAGCAGTTGTGTTTGGGGAGATTTTTGGTGTCCAACTAGTAGTGGTGTTTATTGGGGGTGTTTCTGGCATCTAGTGAGTAGTAGCCAGAGATCTGGGATGCTGCTAAATACCTTACAATGATTAGGACAGCCTTCTCCAGCAAATAATTATCCAATGTACTTTCATTTGTGTAGAGGTTGAGAAATCCTGCTCTAGTGTTTCTGGGGAAGAAGGAAAAAAAAAAGATGATTAGAAGAATATTTAAATAAATGGTCTCAGATTTTGGTCTTCATGAGTTTGAACTGGGATGGCTTAAATATAGGTACCACTGTAATGACTGGATTCGCAGAACATGTGTCCACAGGATAAAATGGGGAAAGAATCCTCCATGTTTTTATTTTAATTAATTAATTAATTAATTTTTGAGACAGAGTCTCACTCTGTTGCCCAGGCTGGAGTGAGTGCAGTGGCAGGATCTCGGCTCACTGCAACCTGCTTCCTGGGCTTAAAGTGATTCTTCTGCTTCAGCCTCCCAAGTAGCTAGGACTACAGGAATGCACCACCATGCCCAGGTAATATTTGTATTTTTAGTAGAGATGGGATTTCACCATGCTGGCCAGTATGATCTCGATCTCTTGACCTCGAGATCTGCCCGCCTCACCCTCTCAAAGTGCTGGGATTTCTGGCGTGAGCCACTGCATCTGGCCTCATCTGTGATTTTAGACATGGCCAGAGACCAGGATGGCAGTTCAATGCATGAAGAGAGGTGGATCCATTTTTGCTTTCTGTTGCATAGAGGGAGTGGTTAAGGCAAACTAGTTCTCCAGTCAAAAAAAATTCTTCCTTCTGGGAATTCTAATGACTTTTTACTCTGCCTACAGTATTCCTTATGAAGTAAGATATTCACCCTTCATTGTTAGGTCCAGATATACATGACTTGAGTCATTAAAAACCAGCTTAGACCAAGTGTGTTAAAAGATATTTTTTCTTCCTTTCAGAACATTCCTGGTTGGCTCAAAAGATGAGAATAGGAGGATGCCCCATATGCATGTTTGTCAATTTCAGCCATTTAAAGGCTGAAAGCATTGGTAAGAGGCACGAACCTGCACCTCCCCTTACCTGCTAGCCCACGTACATCCCTTGCTTAATCCAAATTTTTGATCAAGGTCTCCCTGAACAGATAGAAGTGGAGAAGGATATTCAGCAAACATTTTTTTTTCTGGGCCATTTGGTGCCAATTCAAAGATCATCTTTAGTGTTGATTACTTAAAATTGATCTTCCAATTCTAAAAATGATAGCTTTATTGCTATCAAACTGGTACGTTTACAGTGTTTTACCTCTTTGCTCCCATGCCATTACTGAACTGACCTCTGTGAGTTACAAACCATAGTCAGCTACAATTTCTACAGAGCAATTGTCCAGCTTTTGTCAGGAGCAGTGTCTGAAAATGGGCCTACTTGCTCACCCACTCCTATGGACAGACTGACACAGTATCTTTAAACTGATGTAAAGATGGCGATTGTTATGATTGGGTAGATTAGGAGGAGAAATGGAGAAAAAGCCCTTAGGACTTCAAATATTGTACTCCAAATCTTGGCCAAGGAAGAAGGGGAGACTGGATCTGTGATCTGGGGCACCTGCAGCTTATTCATTCAAAAAAATGTTTACTGATCTCTAAACCCCTACCAGTTAGGCCCTGCACTGTTTCCTGGGGATAGAGGGAGGACAATATTGATCCCTTCCCTCAAGGAATTCATGGTATCTTTGAGGGAGACTGACCGAAAGGCAAATAACCACAGTGACATGTGCCTTGAGAAATGCCACGGATGTTCCATGAGTGTAGGGAAGCGGAACTTACATTACATTGACCTGCCCAAGGTGGGGAAGGAGAGGAGGAAAAGCCATGCTTAGAAAGGCATGCTGGAGGAGGAGGTGTTGAACATAGGTTTCAAGGAGGATTCATGAGAAGGCAGTAAGGAAGGAAGCACCTTAGGCAGATGGAATGGCACCTTCGAAGTCAGAAGACAGGAGAAAGCCTGGAACTATATATCTTCATGTGTTTTGGGTGGCTTTTTCTTTTTTTTCTTTAAGATGGAGTCTCACTCTGTTGCCCAGGCTGGAGTGCAGTGGCGTGATCCTGGCTCACTGCAACTCTTCCGCTTCCCGGGTTCAGGCGATTCTCCTGCCTCAGCCTCCCTAGCAGCTGGGACTACAGGTGTGCACAACTACACCTGGCTAATTTTTGTACTTTTAGTAGAGATGAGTTTCACCATGTTAGTCAATCAGGTCTCGAACTCCTGACCTCAGGCAATCCACCTGCCTCAGCCTCCCCAAATGCTGGTATTACAGGTGTGAGCCACCAAATATGCCTAGTTGAGTGTATTTTGAATAGTACTGATAGTGGGGCAGAAGGTTGGAGAGCAGCTTCAAGCTGACAATGAAAAAAAATTGAGATAGCACATGGATTTCGACCAATCTTTAAAGTCTAGTTAATTGGCAGAATATTACTAGCTAGCCATTCAGAACAGTGTTTTTTCTTTGTTGTTGTTTTTTTACATTTTTGACCTTAATACATGTGAACAAATACATTTTGGTGTGACACTCACTCAATAAACCTAGCCAAAAATATAGATAAAAATATATGATTGAAATAAAAATCCATAAAAAAACTTAACCTTACTACATGTGATACATCTTAAATATCAGGATATCTTCTATGCTATTCCTTTCAAATGTAATGTACTCCTTTACAATTCATTTATTATTTTTTTTTAAAATGCTGATGCACAAGTGTGGTCATGTTTTGGCTCAGAGGAAAATTGTACCATGTGTGATTAGCAGAGTTTGCCATGGGTTCGGGTTAAGCAGGGTAGAACCTGTGCCTTGTCTAATGGTGGCAAAAAGAAAACAATGAAGGGTTTGAAACATGAGGCGAACATGCACAGATATACATTTAGAATTGCTCTGGCAGCAGCCTGAGGAATGGGAGAAAGGGAGAAAGAGAGATGGGTTAGAAAACTGTGGCTGTCAGGAGGCTGAGGCAGGAGAATTGCCTGAACCCAGGAGGTGGAGGTTGTGGTAAGCTGAGATCACGCCATTGCACTCCAGCCTGGGTAACAAGAGCAAAACTCTGTCTCAAAAAACAAACAAACAAACAAAAAAACTGCGGCAGTAATTTAAGGGAGAGAAAGGGAGTGCTAGATCCAAGACAAAGGCGGTGAAGGTGGGGTTCATTAACCCTCAACTACCAATCAGTGCCACCAACAGCAGACCTACTGGCCAGGCAGCCTTTCTCTGTGCAGCATCCAGGCTTACCTACTCCCGTTCCATCCCCAGCACCCTGTGGCAGGATGCATTCTTGTAAGCAGAGTTCTACAGCTACTGGATACCTTTGTATCTCTAATAAAAGGAGCCAGAAGGCTCAGACTTCTGCCTGTGGGAAATTTCTTTATCTCTCAAGGCCTTCCTCCTGGGCACAAGAATTACTGGGTCTCATTAGCTATGAATTCCCAGACTAGCTTGGAGGAAGGCTTTGCATTACACCCTTTATCTGTACCTGACTCTTCCCCACTCACATTGATGGAAACTTCCAGCAGCAAGTTAGTGTCTAAGCTTATGTGAACCCTACAATAGTGGCGATAGCTTAGGAAGTCTTTGGACTCTGGGAGACCTTAATTTGAATCCTGGCTCTGTTACTTCCTACCCATGAAACCTTAGGCACATTACGTAAGCCATATGAGCCTCAATTTCTTCATCTGCAAAATGAGGAGAAATTCCAAGATTGTTGTGAAGATTTAAGAAGAGAATATAAGATAGCCATTAGTGGTCAGGAGCTGTGGCTCACACCTGTAATCCTAGCACTTGGGGAGGCTGAGGCGGGCAGATCACTTGAGGTCAGGAGTCTGAGACCAGACTGGCCAACGTGGTGAAAACTCGTCTCTACTAAAAATACAAAAATTAGCCTGGCACGATGGTGGGCACCTGTAATTCCAGCTACTTTGGAGGCTGAGACAGGAGAATCCCTCGAACCCGGTAGGCAGAGGTTGCAGTGAGCTGAAATCAGGCCACTGCACTCCAGCCTGGTTGACAGAGCAAGCAAGACTCTATCTCAAAATAAAATAAAATAAAATAAAATAAAATAAAATAAAATAAATATAAATATAATTAGCCTTTAGCACAGAGCAAATGCTCCAGGACTAGTAGCTAAAACAAATACCTGAAGTATCCACCCCTGCAAATTCAGCAACAGGGACTCTGAGATGTCTTACTGGAACTTCCAGCAACTGCTGTGGGGATGATTGGTTGATGTGCTTTTGTCATAGGTACCCTATAAAGGTAGCATTTGCTCTATTCTTAAACTAAGAAGACACTTTTGTTTTGTTTTGTTTTGTTTTGTTTTGTTTTGTTTTGTTTTGTTTTGTTTTGTTTTGAGGCTAGAGTGCAAAGGTGTGGTCTTGGCTCACTGCAACCTCTGCCTCCTGGGTTCAAGTAATTCTCCCGCCTCAGCCTCCCGAGTAGCTGGGACTACAGGCATGTGCCACCACACCTGGCTAATCTTTGAATTTTTAGTAGAGACAGGGTTTCACTGTGTTGACCAGGCTGGTCTCAAACTCCTGACCTCGTGATCCGCCTGCCTCAGCCTCCCAAGGAGGATGCTTTTTAGGAGGAAGCTAGAGAAAGAGGACCAGAGACAGATTTTTGATGACCTGAGGTACACACATGCCACCATACTGGCATGAACTCTTTAAGCTATCAGCATACATTGATTCATGTACACAGTACACGTCCCATGATTAGCAAGAGTCTAATTTATTCATCAGCCCAGGTAATGGTAGCAATCTGTGACATCTCGTTTTCTAGTTCCTACTGCACCGTGCTCACCAGGGTGTCTTTGATGTATAATGCTCAGGAGACATTGGTCCCTCAGGGATTGCTTCTCACGAAAGCACCTCCATGACAATCAGCAGCATTTTAAGGCAGACTGTGTGTGTGTGTTGGTGGCGGGGGTGGGGAGGTCAGGTAACTTTGCTTTTCCTCAAATTGCTGGTTTGTTGTTCAGAGAAAGTCAGCAAGGTGCAGCCTTCATCGCTGAACACTGTGACGGTCTCTCTGTGACTGCAGCTTGATACCCAGCTCACCAAGTTCTATAGTTCTATATCACATTCATGGGGGAGTGTGGTTTGTATGAGAAAGAAGGAGATAAATACAAATGGTGTGAAAGAAGTAAGTGTCCATGCTGGTTAACAGTTTGAGATAAAAGTGCTCACCTGTGCATTAATTCAACAAGTATTTATTGAGTCCCTACTAATGTGCATGCACTGTGTTAACCTCTGATGACACCAAGGGATTATTCATCTTTGCCCTTCAGGAGCTCTTGTAGGGTAGTGGGGGAGGGACAGACAAAAAATGGCCGAATTGACATCTAGTATGAGGAGTGCTGAAAAAAAGTATAAAATGGAGTAATAGGCCGGGTGCGGTGGTTTACACCTGTAATCCCAGCACTTTGGGAGGTCAAGGCGGGTGGATGACCTGAGGTCTGGAGTTTGAGACCCAGCCTGACGAACGTGGAGAAACCCCATCTCTATTAAAAATACAAAATTAGCTGGGTATGGTAGCACATGCCTATAATCCCAGCTACTTGGGAGGCTGAGGCAGGAAAATCACTTGAACCTAAGAGGCAGAGGTTGTGGTGAGCCAAGCCAAGATTGCACCACTGCACTCCAGCCTGGGCAAGAACAGTGAAACTCTGTCTCAAAAAAGAAAGAAAGAAAGAAAGAAAAATGGAGTAATAGTGCAAAGAAAGAGCATTGAGTTGGTCTTGAAAGATTAAGGAAAGATTCCAATAAAATATTTTAAGTAGGTTTGTGTGTGTGTTTTGAAGCAGTGTTTAGAGGAGGGCATACTTGTTCTGGAGTGTGCAAGTCATTCACCATAAGTAATGGGCAGAGAAGATGCTAGCATGCAGGCCAGAAAATTCAGTAGAGAGGTCAGGTCATGAAGCTCTGTGCATGTTTCATAAAAGACTTCAGACTTTACTCTAAGGTGGTGGATCCTACACTTTCTCATTTCAAGATGTTCTTAAGGTTTTAATGATTTTTTTTATGATTCCAATAGTTGAAAAAAATATTAACAACACTATTAATTAAGTAGTTAGATCCAAACAAATTAATGAAGTATGTTTGTTGTAACACATTTAGTGGCCATTTGAAAAAACAACACATGAAAATCTAAACAAAAGGCAATATTTTAATTTTATTCTTAAATCATCACAGTGACTACTTCTCAAACTTTGCAATTAGATAAAATCACCCTCATTTTCTGTTCCTCATTAATTTTTTGCAGTACTGTACTTTGAAATTGTACCAACTGCCAAGAACCCAGCTTCACAAAGTTACACTAACATTGAAAGGAAGGTATTGTGTTCTAAGGTTGAAACTGTGAACCACCTCGAGTTAGAAGTTCTTGTGATGCCCAATAAATGTCAAGTATCCTTCGTTTCCCTTGAACACTTAAAATATCCTGTTGTGCTCCTGTGAGTTTACTGTGGCACTCCATGGCTTCTCAGCCTACAATTTGCGATCTACATCCTCATGACAATAGGGAGCTCTAGGAGTTTTGCCCAATGGTAGAACATGATCAGGTTATCATCTTAGAAAGATTACTTCTGTTATAATTGAAAGAATAGATTAATGGGGAAAAGATGGGAGAGGGTGTAAAGTATGTCATCCAGGTGAGAAACTGTGTTGGACTAAAGTAGCATCGGTGGATATTTGAGATATGTATTTATTTAGGTTATAATTTTGAAATAATTATGGACTCCCAAAAAGTTGCTAAGATAGTACAGAAAGGTCTTATGTACCCTTTACATGGTTTTCTTCAATGGTTACATCTTACGTGACTGTAGAACAATATCAGAACCAAGAGACTGACATGGGTCTAATGTGTATGTATAGTTCTATGCTATTTTATCATATGTGTGGATTCATGGAACCACCACTGGCATCAAGAGACAGAACAGCTCTCTCACGGCAAAGATGTTTCTTGTGCTGGCTCTTTACAGTCAAACCTCTCTCTCATCCTCTGACATCCATGATTTCTAACCCTTGGCAACCACTAATTTGTTTGTTCTCCATCTCTATGATTTTATCCTTTCAAAATATTAAAAAAAAAAAGAAGAAGCCGAGCGTGGTGGCTCATACCTGTAATCCCAGCACTTTGGGCGGCCGAGGCGGGTGAATCACGAGGTCAAGAGATCGAGACCATCCTGGTCAACACGGTGAAACCCCGTCTCTACTAAAAATACAAAAAATCAGCTGGGCACGCTTGTGCATGCCTGTAATCTTAACTACTCAGGAGGCTGAGGCAGGAGAATTGCCTGAACCCAGGAGGCGGAGGTTGCCGTGAGCCGAGACCGCACCATTGCACTCCAGCCTGGGTAATAAGAGTAAAACTCCGTCTTTTTAAAAAAAAGAAGACTCAGTATTTGGTAAATGTTTGAATATGAAAGTTGACAGGGAAGAAATACTCAAGAAGTAAGGAGACTGGCAAAACCATACCTTAAGTAATCAATCTGCTGGATCTAGTTTAAGTAAGGAAAAGAGAGGGGGAGCATTTTTAACTTGGTCAACTGGGTGGGTGATGGTGCTTTTCATTAATGTAGGGAGCCCTGGAAGACAAGGGGACTTTTTGAGGTTATCCATGTTTGAAGATGATGACCCAGCTTTGAAAATGTTGAATTGAAACTGCCTGGAACATTCAAATAGAGACTCAGTAGGCAGTTGTACAAATGGTTCCAACCCTTAAGAGAGACAGCTGGGATAAAAAGTTATAGTATTTGGAGTTATCAGGTTACCGATGATAACCCTTGGAGCTGTGCTCACTCACAGAGGCTCACTCACAAAGGAACCTGTTTTGTAGGTGCTGAGGAAAGCACTGAGAAATTGAGGAATGGCTGGTGGTACAGGATGAAAATCAGGGATGACTGGTACCATGGAAGCAAAAATAAATGAATGTCTTAAGAAGGAAGGTGTAGGTAATCAATAGCTGTAGTTTCTGATATAGCACATAAGGCGAGAACTGCAAATAGTCTTTTATAAAGTATTGGCCTTGGCAGGAGCTGTTTAAGCAAAGGATTAGGGATATAAACCAGAGTGCGGTGGGTTCAGAAGTGAGTAAAAAGGGAGTAGACATTCTATTATTTATTTAATTTTATTTTTTAAAGAAGCATGGCGATGAAAAGAAGCAGAGATGTGAAATGAAGTTTTATTTATGTTCATTGGCCTTAAGAGGGAGGGGACATTTAAAAAGCGGGAAGAGACTGACACGGCTGACACTGTGGGACACAGTGGGGTTGTTGTTTTCTATTTATTAATATTTCATTTTTAATTCTTGTGTGTACATATAGTAGGTATATACTTATTGGTTACATGAGAGATTTTGATACAGGTGTTCAATGCATAGTAATTACATCAGTCAGGGTAAATGGGGTTTCCATCACCTCCAGAATTTATCCTTTGTGTTTCAAAGAGTCCAGTCATTCTGTTTTCATCGTTTTTACATATACAATTAAATTACTTTTCACTATAGTCTCCTTGTGTCAACAAATAGTAGGTCTTTTTCATTTTTTCTATTTTTTTTTTTTTTTTACTCATTAACCATCACAATGGGGTTATTTTTAATGAAGCAATTCCTGAAGTAGCAGGAAGGGTAAGAATAAGAGCACAGGTAGTGGTAAAGGAGAGATATCTTTTGTCAAAAAAGGAGGAAAGAAGGGAAAGAGATGCCAGGTACAGATATGTCTATTGATTTCACTTGTGAAGATTTGAAGGGACTTCTGATGGCTTTTCTTCTCTTTGTGAAGTGGAGTGTAAAACCAATTGCTGAGGAAGGGGGTACTGTGGAATGTCAAAAGCCTTTATAGTGTGTGGAAAAACTTAGAAATAATTAATCTAAAGAATTTTAGAAGGATATGATTAAGGAAATATAGAAGGGTCATTAAGAAACAGCACTTTGATAAGGTTGGTGATCATTAATTTATAATGGCTATAATGCAGTTGGGATATCTTCATTCCCATATTCATGGAAATATTTTTCACAATAGCCAAGAGATGGAATCAACTTGAGTCCATCAGTGGACAATTGAATAAAGAAAATGTAGTATGCTAGTATTATTTATAAAGACACATGCACACATATGTTTATTGCAGCACTGTTCACAGTAGCAAAGACTTTGAACCACCCCAAATGCTATCAATGATAGACTGGATAAAGAAAATGTGGCACCATGGAATACCATGCAGCCATAAAAAAGGTTGAGTTCATGTCCTTTGCAGAGACATGGATGAAGCTGGAAACCTCATTCTCAGCAAACTGACACAAGAACAGAAAACCAAACACTGCATGTTCTCATTCATAAGTGGGTGTTAAACAATGAGAACAAAGGGACACAGAGAGGGAAACATCACATACTGGGGCCTGTCAGCGGGTGGAGGGTTAGGGGAGAGATAGCAGAGGGCAGGAAGATTGGGGAGGGATTGCATTAGGAGAAATACCTAATGTAGATAACAGGGTGATGGATGCAGCAAACCACTATGGCACATGTATACGTAGGTAACAAACTTGCACATTCTGCACATGTACCCCAGAACTTAAAGTATAATAAAAGAGGAAAAAAAAAAAAGAGAGTGTGGTATACATACATGATGGAATACTGTTTAGTCTTAAAAAAAAAAAAAGGAAATCTTGTCATTTGCAACAACATGGATGAACTTGGAGGACATTATGTTAAGTGCAATAAGCCAGATACAGAAAGATATATAACCACATGTGCTCACTTACATGTGGAATCTAAATAAGTCAGATTCATAGAAGCAAAGAGTAGAATGTTGGTTACCAGGATCTAGGGGTGAGGAGTGGGGGAATTGGAAAGATGTTGGTCAAAGGACACAAACTTTCTGTTAGGTAGGAGGAACAAATTTGAGATCTATTGTTCGATATGATAACTATAGTTAACAGCTATAATAATAATAATAATGGATTATATACTCAAAAATCAATGCAATAACAGATTTTAAGTGTTCTTACCACCAAAAATAAGTATGTGAGGTAAGGCATATGTCAATTTGATTGAGCCATTCCTCAATGTATACATAAGTCAAAACATCAGATTGTATACCAAAAATATATACAATTTTTACTTCTCAGTTAAAATAAATACTTAACCTTAAAAAAAGAGTATTGGCTCAAAGTAAGTGCATAGGTGGATCACTAGATCTAAGTTGGATACAAAAGAAAGCAGGTAGTAGATAGTACATAAAGGGAAAGGAGAGGGTTATGGGCCTAGAGGTCTTGAAAAGGTGGAAAAGCTGGTCTTGTTAGGACTGGAATGTTTTAATTCAATATGTCAAAGTTAGAAGGGCTTTGGGAGATGGCAAGTTCTAGAATAATCATGGGAGGAAGCAGGGGCCTGGAAGAGAATGGAGTGAAGATCATTGAAATGGAGTAGATCAAGGGGCTGAGAGGCTGTGGTATTTGATGCTATGTATATGGAATAAAGATAGACCTTGGAGTGAAGACAAAGTCTGAGTCATGTGCTGACATGTTCAAATAACTTGAGAGAATACTCTGAAAGTTGGTTATTGAACACAAGGAAGAAGGGAAGGGGTGGGGGAAATTTCAATCTATAAAAGAATTTAAGCATTCAAGTCTCGTTTCATTCTATGTTATATCTTTGAGTAGTGGTCTGAGCCTCAAATTCCTTCTCCTAAAAGAGGAATTTATCTTTACCTGCCCCTCACACACTCAACAGAGCTGTAAAATGTGATACTCAAAATAAGAAGTGAAAGTAAATGTGCTTGGTAAACCATGCACTGTCAAGTAAATATGGGACCCATTGTTCCTGTTTACTGACTTGAGGGACAGAGTTTGGATTCCTTTCACTGCTCTGATGGAAGATAGTGCTTTGGTACCTAATAATTGCATTCAAATGGCCTGATTTCAGATTATCACTTTCGGGGAACAAAATGAGCAGCAGCTGTAATATTAGAGATGGACTGTTAGATGTCCTATCTTTTAGATGTCCAGAATAAATGTGCGAGAATAGTTGACCCAGACAAATTGACCGATGAAAGGATAACTTGTACTTCAATATAATTACTTCAATATTCTTTTGATTTACGAAAAGGCACTGGGGCACCCAGGCCCGCTTGTCAGCAAAAGGAAAGTGGAGATTACATTGCACTTCCTGCAGACAGAACAAAATTCTTTCTCCATTTCAGCTCAACCTGCATTTATATTATTATTATTATTAGAAAGGCAAAGGATGCTGGGCACAGTTGCTCATGCCTGTAATCCCAGCACTTTGGGAGGCAGAGGTAGGCCAATCACCTGAGGTCTGGAGTTCAAGACCAGCCCTGACCAACGTGGAGAAACTCTGTCTCTACTAAAAATACAAAATTAGCTGGGCGTGGTAACGCATGCCTGTAATCCCAGCTACTAGAGAGGCTGAGCGGGAGAATCACTTCAATTGGGGAGGCAGAGGTTGCAATTAGCTGAGATGGCACCATTGCACTCCAGCCTGGGCAACAAGAGCAAAACTCTTGTCTCAAAAAAAAAAAAAAAAAAAAAAAAAAAAAAGAAAAAGAAAAAAGGAAACTACTAAAGACCAAGGATTTCAAGAAGCAGAAGTGTCTTATCATGTAATTGGCCCACCCCTGATCCTGCCAGCTGAGCCTAAATGAGCAGGATAATGAGACAAAGTCCAAAATAGAATCCAGTTAGAGTTCATTTCAGAACCAAGAAGGAAGTTGAAAAATAAAACAAAAAGAATGGAATGAATACACTTGTCTGATGTGATACAGAATTTGGTATTAATAGCTAAAGCATATATAGCTCTATTAAGTCACTTATACTTGAGTGCAACCCTTGTGACAGCTATAGCCTTTAACCCCATTTTACAGATAAGGAAATTGAGACTCAGAGAAGTAATATGGCCAGGGTCACACAGCTGGGAAGTCACATGACTATGATCTGAATCCAGGCAATCAGGTTCCACAGTCTGTGCTTGTTACCACTGGCTACACAGGGTGCTGAGAAAGTGAAGGGAGAGCACCTCTGGGAATCAGAGAGCCCGTGTCCTCCTCTGTCTTTAACACCATATCATTCATCTTGTGACCTGAGCACGTTATAACCCTGAACCTCGATTTCCTCTATAACATTTGGGTTTTGGACAGAAGGATTGCTAAAGTACTATTCACTTTTTTTTTTAAGCCTTATTGAGGTATAATTGACAAATAGGAATTGTATATGCTTAAGGTATGCAACTAGATGTTTTGACATATGTATACATTGTGAGATTGCCACCATAATCAAGCTAATTAAGGTATCCATCGCCCACACAGTGACTATTTTCTGTCTCTTTTTTTTGTGATGGGAACACTTAAGATTATTCTCTTAGCAAATTTCAAGAATACAATACAACATGGTTAATTATAGTCACCATGCTGCATATTAGCTCTCCAGAACTTACTTATTTTGCATAACAGAAACTTTGTACCCTTTGACCAAAATCCCCCTATTTCTCCCTTCCCCTCATTTCTGGCAACCATCATTCTACTGTCTGCTTCTGTGAGTTTGATTCTTTCAGATTCCACAGACTAGTGAGATCATGCAGTATTTGTCTGTGTCTGGCATGTTGCATTTGGCCATAAAGGCCCATACATGTTACAAATGGCAGGATTTCTTTCTTTTTAAAGGCTAATATTTCACTTTGTGAGTGGGTGAGTGTGTGTGTGTATTTTGTCTTCTTTATCCATTAATCTGTTGATGGACATTTTTGTGGATACCATATCTTGGTTATTGTGAATAACTCTGCAATGGACATGGGAGTGCAGATAGCTCTTCAACATGCTAATTTCATTTCCTTTGGATAAATACCTATAAGTGGGACTATTGATCATATACTAGTTCTAGCTGTAATTTTTTGAAGAACCTCCATGCTGCTTTTTAAAATGGCTGTATAAATTTGCATTCCCACCAATAGTGTACAAACATTCCCTTTTCTCCACATTGTTGCTAAAACTTGTTATTTTCATATTTTTATAACTATTCTAACTGGTACAAGGTAATACTTCATTGCAGTTTTGATTTATGTTTTCCTGATGATTAGTGATATTGAATACTTTTTTGGGTACTTGTTCACCATGTGTATGTGTTCTTGAGAAAAATGCCTATTCAGTTCCTTAGCCCACTTTTAAATTGAATTATTTGTTTCTTTTGCTGTTAATTTATTTGAATTCTTTGTATATTTTGAACATTAATCACTCATTAGATATATGGTTTGCAAATATTTTCTCCAATTCCATAGGTTATTTTTTTCACTTTGTTGATAGTTTCTTTTGATATACAGATACTATTTAGTTTGATGGAATCCCACTTGTCTATTTTTGCTTTGGTTTATTGTACTTTGAGGGTTATATCCAAAAATATCATTGCCCAGACCAATGTTAAGAAGGTTTATCCCTGTTTTCTTCAAGTGGGTTTATGGTTCCTGATTTTACCTTTAAGTTCTTAATTCATTTCGAGTTGATTTTTGTATATGGTGTGAGATAAGGGTTCAGTTTCCCCCTTTTGCATATGGGTCTCTTCTTTTTCTTTCTTTCTTTCTTTCTTTCTTTCTTTCTTTCTTTTCTTTCTTTTCTTTCTTTTCTTTCTTTTCTTTCTTTTCTTTCTTTTCTTTCTTTTCCTTCCTTCCTTTTCTTTTCTTCTCTTTTCTTTTCTTTTCTTTTCTTTTTCTTTTTCTTTTTCTTTTCCTTTTTTAGATGAAATCTCACTCTGTCACCCAGTTTGGAGTGCAGTGGTACAGTCTCGACTCACTGCAACCACTGCCTCCAGGGTTCAAACATTTCTCCTGCTTCAGCTTCCCGAGTAGCTGGGACTACAGGCGCCCAATACCATACATGGGTAATTTTTGTATTTTTAGTAGAGCCAGGGTTTCACCATGTTGGCCAGGCTGGTCTCAAACTCCTGACCTCATGATCCACCCTCCTCGGCCTTCCAAAGGGCTGGGATTACAAGCGTGAGACACCTTGCCTGGCTAGACTCTTGTTTTTCTAACAACATTTATTGAAGAGAGAATCCCTTCCTCATTGTGTGTTGTTGGAACCCTTGTTGAAGATAAGTTGACAATACATACTTAGGTTTATTTCTGGTCTATTCTATCTGTCTGTATGTTCATTTTCATGTCAGTACCATACTCTTGAATTTTGTAGCTTTGCAATGCAATGACCTGCTGCATGATGCTGTTTCAGTCAACAACAGACTGTATATGACAGTGGTCCTACATGATTATAATACCTGTTTTACTGTGCCTTTTCTATGTTCAGATGTATTTGATACATGAATATTTACCATTGTATTACAATTGCTTACAGTAGTCAGCAAAGTAACATGTTGTACAGATTTGTAGCTTAAGAGCAATAAGCTATGCTATAGAGCCTATGTATGTAGTAGGGCATACCATCTAGGTTTGTGCAAGTGCACTCTGTGATATTTGCACAATGACAAAATGATGTACTGATGTATTTCTCAAAATGTGTTCCTGCCCACTTTCTGTTTTCTTTTTTTTTTTTGGAAATGGAGTCTCACTCTGTTGCCAGGCTGGAGTGCAGTGGTGGCACAATCTTGGCTCACTGTAACCTCCACCTCCTGGGTTCAAGCAATTCTCTTGCCTCATCCTCGTGAGTAGCTGGGACTACAGGTGTGTACCACCATGCCCAGCTAATTTTTGTATTTGTAGTTGAGATGGGGTTTCACCATGTTGGCCAGGATGGTCTTGATCTCTTGACCTTGTGATCCACCTGCCTCAGCCTCCCGAAGTGCTGGGATTAAAGGTGTGAGCCACCTTGCCCAGCCTTTTTCTGTCCACTTTCAGAGGCCGAGGTGGGTGGATTGCTTGAGGCCAGGAGCTCGAGACCAGCCTAGGCAATATAAACACAATCCTGTCTCTACCAAAAATACAAAAATTAGCCGGTCTCATTACTCAGTCTCAAAAAATAAATAATTAAAAAATAATAATTTAAATTAAAACAATAAAAAAGAATGCATTCCTATCATTAAGTGATACTGGCCAGTATATTTTAAAATTAGGAAGTGGGATGCTTTTATCTTTGTTCCGGTACAAGATTTCTTTGGCTATTTGGGGTCTTTTGTAGTTCCACATATATTTTAAGATTTTATTTTTCTATTTCTATAAAGAATGGAAAGTTTTGATAGAGATTGCATTGGAAATGTTGATCGGTTGGGTATTATGGACATTTTAATATTAATCCAACTCATGAACATGTGCTACCTTTCCATTTCTCTGTTTTTTTCTTTTTTGTTGTTTGTTTTTTTTTTTTTTTTTTTTTTTTTTTTTTTTTTTTTGAGATATAGTCTTGCTCTGTTGCACAGGCTGGAGTACAGTGGTGTGATCTTGGCTCACTGCAGCCTCCACCTCCGAGGTTCAAGTGATTCTCCTGTCTCAGCCTCCCAGGTAGCTGAGATTATAAGCATGTGCCACCATGCCTGGCTAATTTTTTAATTTTTGTGTTTTTTGTAGAGACAGTATTTCACTATGTTGGCCAGGCTGGTCTCAAACTTCTGACCTCAGATGATCTGCCCACCTTCACCTCCCAAAGTGCTGGGATTACAGGCATGAGCCATTGTGCCTGGCCTTATAACTGTTTTATAACTTTCAGCATATATGTCTTTTACTTCTTAACTTTATTCCTAAGTGTTTTATACTTTTTATTACTATTGTAAATGGGATTGTTTTTATAATTTTTAAGATATTTCGTTGTTAGCATTATTTTTTGGATAGTTCACAGATTTTTGTATGTTTATTTTATATCTTCAACTTTATTAAATTTATTTATAAGTTGTACCATTTTTGCTGTTGCTGAGTCTCTAGGATTTTCTATATATATCATTATATCATCTGCAAACAGAGATAATTTTACTTTTTTAAAATTTCAATTCCATTTATGTATGTATGTATGTATTTATTTATCCTATTTTTGTCTAATTGTTCTGGCTACGACTTTCAATACTATGTTGAATAGAAGTGGTGAGTGGGCATCCTAGCCTTGTACTGAATCTTAGAAGAAAAGCTTTTAGTTTCCATTTACAATACTCCACACTTCTTTTTTTTCCATCTTCACTTTCTCTCTTTTTTTCCTTTTCTCTTTTCACTCTTTTACCTCCTTTTTGAATATGCTATCTATATGCAATGCCTTAAAATTCACAAAATGATTTCTCATATGAGGTAGGTAATAATATCTCATTTTGCAGATGAGGCAGTGAAGGTTCTGAGTGAATAAATTATTTGTCCATTATGATACACCTGGTAAGTCATGAAGCATTGGCGTCTTTCTAGGCCTTCCAATGTGACTTTCGTTATTCATTTTAACTTTCTACAACTGCCTTTTTGTTTCATGGGTCCCTTCTTATCATTGGTTCTCAGTTTAGGTACATCGCTGGTGCTTTTTGCAACACTTTTCAAAAGAGAATGAAGAAGAGTCTTGCAAATATGCAAATATTTCTCACCTTATTCATGAATAAGGATAATCCTTATCCATACATAAGGATTCTGGAAGTGTCATTTACAAGAAGAAAGAATGAGGAATATTTAGTTTCCAGAAAAAAAAAAAAGGAAAAAGAAACTTAGATTTTTCCATTTGCTAATTCTTGGAGCAGAACCTAATCCCAACATATATATTTTAGTACCTTGCCCCCACCGAGCATTCTTATAACATGTCATATTCCTGGGAAGAATTTACTTTCTCAATTTACTGATCATTTATGCCACACAGTGGGATCTTTCATAAGAAGCCATATCACCTTGTGGTAAACTTTAGTTCAGAATGTATATTCCATTGAGTCATGGAGTTTTGTTCATTTTAATCACTGTTGTGTACTCAGAGTCAGAAAAAGTGCCTGATATATAGCAGCCATTCAGCAAGTCTCTGTGGAATCTGTGACTAAATCAATAAATACACTTAATCTTCGCAGGGAGAACTCTTGCTGTTACCCTTGGTTCTAAACTCCCATTCCTATGGTTCTTGACCTCATCTAAACATCTATCTTTCATCTAGCCACCATTGTAAAATACAAGCATCCAAGCTGCAGCAATAACACCAACAAAAAACCCTCACCATTGAGGGTACATCTTTCAGACCTTTGAGTGTAAGACATTTGTTCATTGCCTCTCGTATCACTTCATAGGATACGTACTGTTTTTCTGGGACTTCACTTATTGTATGAAAGACACCAATATACATACTTTTCATAGTGGAAGTTGGATTTTTCTGCACTGGCAGAGTCTATAAAAGGCTGAACTTAAGTAAACGATAGATGAAGGACACTGTCTTAGTCCCTATTTTTTTATTCATTCATTTACATGTTCCATTATCATGTAGATATTTAACCTCTATTTTGTACCAAGCACTCTACTAGTTAATATAAATATGAATAGTAACGTAATGTCCTAGCTGAAGGAGCTAATTGTGTGGTATTAATGACAGACAAGTGAACAAAGATAAGATAATGCTATAAAGCTATAATAAAACCATATATAACTTATGTCATTATTTCTCTTTTGTGTCTATCCTATGTCCATTATATTTTTCTACTCCATTTAAGCAGTCAACTTGAACGGAGGTTAGTGTGAGAACACTGGGTAGAAAAACATGGAGTGGATCTTATGACACCTCAGTTCTAATTCTAGCTTTACATCTCACTTGTTAAGTGGACTTGGTCAAGTCCAGTGACCTCTGTGGGGCTTTGTTTTTCCATCTCTAAAAATAGGTATTAGGGCCGAGTATTTTCTGAGCTTCTTTCCAGCTCTTACATGCTATGGTTCTGTGAATCCTTTGCCTTCTCAAAGATTTCAGAAAATTAACTCTCATTGAGTGTCATTTTCTGACTCTGGGAATAAATTATTTTTTTTTTCTAAGATTGTTTTCTTAAAATTAGAAGAATGATGTTGTATTATTAAAAACAACCAACTCACCAGGCTTCAGAGTAGAGATTCTTTTGTCTGTTGCTAGTGGAGGATGTTAGAGAGAAGGTCATGGCTGTACCTATTATGCTGTTCTATTTCAGCCTACTCTATAATTCTCTGCTTTTTTTTTTTTTTTTTGAATCCTATTCTTTTGCTGAGTACCACCCACCTACTTCTGGGAGACAAGGCTGTGTGAAAGACATCCTCAGACGTCTCATCTGCTTCCTTATCCATCTGCCACTGGGTGCTGGATTTTCAGCAGTAACTTGGGAGCTTGTTTCTCAAAGAGAACTAGAAAAAGTAGCCACTGACACTGGACCAATATCTATTATGTGCAGGAAGCTTGTAAACATATATACACTGTACTGGGGAATGGAAAGTTTCTAATGAGGCAGCTCCAGAGAGAAAATTGATGGTGGTTATTGGAAGACAGTCTTCAAAGTAAGAAAAAGTATTTAATAGTCAGATTTGTCAGAAGATAGAGGAAACACCTGAGTAAAACTGAGTGGGCGGTCACTGTTCTGTCACCGAAGGGATTCTAATTAGCATAGTCTGACCAAGAAAGTATGTAAGCACAAGTGGGAAGTTGGCTTCAGTGACCTTGTCAGATACCCTTCACAACCTAAAGTTAGTTTTCTGGGTAGCCAAGTAGAGTTGCACAGTTTATCTGCTGCACAAGGGAATCTTGATGGAGAAGCCCAATGGAGACCCCATCCTGGCATGGGAATGCATACTTATATCTGAAAGGAGCACTGTTTTTGCAGTTTGTCTGCCTAGAGGGAGCAATTTTATCTAGTTTTTATAGGGCATCTGTGTATGAATGGAGGCCCTGATGGTCTGATTACAATGCAGTGTATATACCAACTGTTTTGAGATGTTTTATTGATGTCTTCTATATGGGCTTCTCTTCCAGATATCAATCAAATGCTGCTACCCTTCCCTCCATTTTCCCTGGGTAATCACACTTGCTCCCTTCTCTTCCTTTGTCACCTACATTCCAACAATTCCCAAATATCTGTATTCAGTTTTCATCTGTCCTTCAAACTCCAGAATGTTTACACCTAACTGCCAAATGCATTTCCATTAGACTTTTTAATGAAAGCCCAGAATCCTCATCCCCCTCCCCTACCAGTTTGTTTCTCTTCTGAGTTCCCAGTAATGACACAGTCATTGGTCAGGGAGTTAAACCAGAAGATTAGCCACTATTCTTCATGATTTTTCTTGCTCAATGATAATAATAATTTTGACCACTAATATTTATTGAATGTTTACCATATTTCATATTCTGTGTCTCTTTGTTCCTGACCTCTCCATTGCTCTGAGCCTGTGAAAAATTGCATAATTCACCACTGTTTATTGTCTTAGGGTTGGGAAGCACCCTTAGGCCAGGAAGCCATAGACATGCAATTTTTTTTTTTTATTGCATTTTAGGTTTTGGGGTACATGTGATGAACATGCAAGATTGTTGCATAGGTACACACATGGCAGTGTGGTTTGCTGCCTTCCGTCCCCTCACCTGTATCTGTCATTTCTCCCCATGCTATCTCTTCCCACCTCCCCACCCCCCCGCCCCTCGCCCATTTCCCCCCAACGGACCCCAGTGTGTAGTGCTCCCCTCCCTGCATCCATGTGTTCTCATTGTTCTTAACCTTTTACAGTTGTAGTTTTTCAAGAATAAACTCTCCTATGACTTCTGTCTGTTTTAGGTTATTTTCATAGTCTGTAAATTATTGTTGTTGTTCTTTTAAATGTATTCAGTATTTAGAATTACTTGCCATGGAAGGTTTTACTCGACCACTTGATCCTGCAGAGTTAAAACCAGTTCCGGATTTAATTATTGAAAGATCACTGCAGGTAAATCAGCCAGTAGGGGGAGCAAGAGTGTAAACTCGGACCAATCAATAAGCCGGCAGAATTGCCCAGTCAAGAGATAACAATGGCTTGGACTAGGGGCTGTCATGGATCTTCTGAGAAATTATCACATTCAAGAGGCTTAAGTTGTCAGGATTGTATCAATCCGTGTGATCAGTTCAGAATCAAAACAGCATAGCCTTCTGACTTACGTCAACGAATTATTGATCAATGCATGGGTTCTAGATTACTGAGTTTAGGAGAACTCAGAATGAGTAACTGGTAGGACCTGCAGCATGCTTAACACGCTGTCTATAGTAGCTGGGGTTCTGTGTGAGGTTACATCCTTTGGGATATTTCTCAGACAGATTAATGGAAGAATCTTAGACATGTGTTTTCGCACTTTCTGCATATAAATGAGTCATCAACCCTATTGCTTCTAACTTACCTTTCTACCTTCTTTTCATTTTCTACCTCGTGCCATCAGCTTCTTTTCATTTTCTGTGTCATGCCATCAGCTTCGTTCAATCCCATAATGGCAGTTGTTTCCCAATCAGGCCTCCTCTTTACACAGAACAGCCAGAGTTAACTTATCTCCTAAAATAAAAATGAGACCATGCTTTGCCTCTTTTCCATTGTCTTCATTGGTTCCCAGGGCTTATGGGTAGAGAATACCAATCCTCTAGCTTAGTATTCCAGTCATTTTCTGACTATTGCATTTCTTTAGGTTGGCAAGGCCACACCCAATTACTTTTCAATTCCAGAATTTGATTCACCTTGCCCTGCCTCTGTGATTTTTCTCATTCTGTTCTTTTGCTTTAGAATGCTCTTTCTCCTTGATCTCCATGCTCTCCTTTTAAAACAATATTCTCAGACTTCAAGAATTGGCTTACATGGGCCAGGCGTGGTGGCTCATGCCTGTCATCACAGCACTTTGGGAGG
Source organism: Saimiri boliviensis (assembly GCF_048565385.1). Taxonomy (NCBI): domain Eukaryota; kingdom Metazoa; phylum Chordata; class Mammalia; order Primates; family Cebidae; genus Saimiri; species Saimiri boliviensis. The sequence continues at coordinate 211,977,311 of NC_133450.1, read as the reverse complement.
CTGAGGCAGGCAGATTATCTGAGGTCAGGAGTTCGAGACCAGCCTGACCAACATGGTGAAACCCCATCTCTGCTAAATACAATTAGCTGGGTGTGGTGGTGCATGCCTATAATCCCAGCTACTTGGGAGGCTGAGGCAGGAGAATCGCTTGAACCCAGGAGGTGGAAGTTGCAGTGGGCCAAGATTTTGCCATTGCCCTCCAGCCTGGGCAACAAAAGCAAAATTCCATCTCAAAAAAAAAAAAAAAAAGAACTGACTTAAAGGATACCTCTTCTTAGGTGTGTTCACCTATTTTCATTTAATTCAGTTATTTTTATTGAGTACCTACTACGTGCCAGTCACTATGCTATATCCAAAGGCTATGAAGTTGAGTAAGAAGCATTTTCCCACCTCTTGCTCAAAGTATCACCCCTAAATGATGTGGCCCTTAAGATTTAGCAAAGCCCATTGCTTCTAGCCTTTGTTTTAAACAGAGTAGACACTCAGTGGTTATTTATTAATTAACTCACTGCTGAAAGACCTCATTTTCCTATCTGTATTGTATTTTTGCTACTCTTTTCCACTTTTTCTCATTACCACAAGAAGTCTGTTGGCTAATGAGGTCAAGGCCCAGGTCTAGTCATCCATTGTTTCCCCAAATCACCTGGCATTGTATCTTGCATATATTACATCATAAACCTATGTTTAGGATATGGTAAAAAAGAAATTTTAAAAGAAAAAATAAATACCAAGTTGTGACTATTGCTGTTGACATATTCGGCTTCCAAGAGTCACATACTGACAACGTCATTCACAGTGAATTATTTACAGAAAGCTACTGTGAGGTTGAAGTTATTTATCCTCCTTAAATGAGTCTCTTCAGATGAAGGGATTAAAAAGAAGGACAATGGAAAGGAATCCTTTTACATGCAAATAAACCACACATTTAACAGCTTCCCACCCATCTGTTCCCATCCTATAATACAATATCTAAACCTTCCTCCAAAGGCATGTTTTGCTTCACCCACAAAAAGTTTTTAAAAGTAACTGTGGGTCTCTGAGTTTTTGGGTTTTTTTTTTTTTTAGACTTTTAAGTTCAGTGGTACATATGCAGGTTTGTTATATAGATAAACATGTCATATGGGGGCTTGTTGTACAGATTATTTTGTCATCCAGGTATTAAGCCTAGTACCTGTTAAAGATTTTTTTCTGATCCTCTACCTCCTACAACCCAGGTCTTTGATTTTTTAGAAAGGGATATTTCAAGAAAAAATCCAGATATCTGAGGTTTTTCATTTTATTTATTTTATTTTGTTCTTTTGAGACCAAGTTTCACTCTTGTTGCCCAGGCTGGATTGCAATGCCACGATCTTGGCTTATGGCAACCTCCGCCTCCTGGGTTCAAGCGATTCTCCTGCCTCAGCCTCCCAAGTATCTGGGATTACAGGCATGTGCCACCACACCCTGCTAATTTCTTGTATTTTCAGTAAAGATGAGATTTCTCCATGTTGATCAGGTTGGTCTCAAACTCCTGACCTCAGGTGATCTGCCTGCCTCAGCCTCCCAAAGTGCTGGGATTACAGGAGTGAGCCACGGAGTTTCCACTCTTGTTACTCAGGCTGGAGTGCAATGGCACGATCTCGGCTCACCGCAACCTCCACCTCCTGGGTTCAGGCAATTCTCCTGTCTCAGCCTCCTGAGTAGCTGGGATTACAGGCATGCACCACCATGCCCAGCTAATTTTTTTGTATTTTTAGTAGAGACGGGGTTTCACCTTGTTGACCAGGATGGTCTCGATCTCTTGACCTTGTGATCCACCCGCCTCGGCCTCCCAAAGTGCTGGGATTACAGGCTTGAGCCACCGGGCCCGTCCTATCTGAGGTTTTTATATTGAAAAATTTATTTCTGCTCAAGCTTAGCCATTATTCATGTGATCAACAATGGGCTGGATCTGTGTCAGGGATGCTACCTTCAGATGTGAATACTGTCAGTCTTGACTATTCAGATGGTGGTGTACCCACATTTGCACTTGACCATTCATGAACCTGGAAGCCTTTGAAATCTTGATTCCGTAGGTCCTTTATATTGTCTTACTTCTGTGTTTGTTTCTTTGTTCATCAGGGCACAAGTCCAGTGTAGTAGGCTCTGTGTTCTGATATATCTCACCAATTGAGTTATCCTAAGTACTCTACTATTGAGATGTGATTATACTGTTCCTACTGATTTGTGGTTCAGAGAAGTTAATAAACTTGTTCCAGATAACACAGCCAATATGAGAAGAGCTGGGATTCAAACTTACACTGTCTACTCCCAGGAGAGTAGGTGGAATAAAAGTTAAAAATGTGAACCATCTTGGAGCAGAGATAATGAGGACATTTCATCTTGCAATGATATATCTAAGAAGTTATTCAAGAACTGTTCCGTGGAACCAGTTTTCTCTTACAATGGTGCACTGTAAGAAGGGAGGGTTTAAAGCACCATGTGAATTACTTAAAACAAAAGTGCTGTGTGTCCTGCAAACTATGTGTCTGGGATAATCCAAGATGTGATACCCTTAGAGAAGAGAAAAATCAGATGGCATCTCTGAGGTCTGCTGGTTATTATTTTTACTCTCCTCCTATCTCGAATTTCTCTCTACCTTTATTCCTCAAGGTGAAATCAACTAGACTATTTGGTGATTTGGAAAATACAAATGCAGCCAACCACATGTTGCACAATTCAAGTGTTCCAAGGATTGTTATGTCTGGAAAAGCGTTTAAAGTCTATCTAGCAGTTGTTTATCATTTTTTATTGAATAACGGAAGTCTGGGTGGTTAGGCAACTTGACCAAAATCATGGATTTAAATTATGTTGCTGAAATTGTGCCACTGCACTCCATCCATTCTGGGTGACAAAGTGACACTCTATCTCAGAAAAAAAAAGGATGATGATGGTGATAATACTCTTGATGCCCTCAATTATGCAGAGCATGTATGGTTCATGGTGGAAAAAGTTGCTGGTAATATTGATGTTGGCAATGACAGAGATTGGTGGAGACAATTTTCATGGGGATAATTATAATATCTCCAACTGGTATCCATGCTGACATTCATATTAATGATGATAAAGATGATGGCCATGATGATTTTGAAGATGTTGATAATTGGGGGAGAATGATGAGTATGAATCGATTTCCAGGTTGCACACACAGTTGTTTGCCCAGGGATATTTGCGTGTGTGTGTGTGTGTGTGTGGTTTTTTTTTTTTTTTTTTTTTTTTTTTTTTTTTTTTTTTTTTTGAGACTCTTTAGTTTTCCTTTCTGGTATAATCTGGATCTCAGTTCTCCTAAGAAAAGAATGAGTTAGTAGCATATAACAACTGAAAACCAGGAAAAGAGCCCCATTGGAGTCTCTGATAAAGTGTGTTTCTTCCTGACTGATACTAGATACATACCATCACCAAGGCACCAGAAATCTTCTGGGGATACAAGAAAACCTAACGGATAGTTAGATGAGAAAAGAAAGAAAGAAAATGGGTAGAGAGAAAGAAGGAGGGGCTACAAAGTATCTTGGAGCCGAAAGTTCCCTCTTTGTTATTAATCCCTAAGTACCAGACTTTGACGATTAGATAAGTAATTAGATGAAGGGTTATGATGATAGGTTCTGGAGTCAGAAATGCTTAAACTGAAATGACATTCTAACTCTTATTAGTTATGTGGACCTTGAGTCAGACAGTTAACTACCCTTAGCTTCAGTGCCCTTTCATCTATAAAATGGGAACACATCTACGTAATTGTTTTGTTGGGAAGAGTGAAATGGCTATAAATGATTGAATCAAATTACTCACTGCTGACACATGCATGTAAATCCCTCATCTTGATTCTCCTCTGCCATCCCTTTTGAATGTGCTGATCCATTCTGCACCAGCCCCCTGAGTCCAGGATGGCCTTTCTCACTGGCGTGTTCCATGTCCTTATTTCAGCGATTCTCTACAACCTTTTTTTTTTTTTTTTTTTTGATGCCTGCAAGAACTTGATTAGTATGCAAAGGAGTGGCCAGTCCACTCCACACTGCAGCAGGAGCCCAGAGCTGAGCAGAAGGCCTTGGGAACCGTGCGATGCATTTCTCAGTGGCAGGCAAAATGAACCCAGGACGAGCTAAGCTTTGCTTGTTTCAAAACCTCCGTCATAAATTAACATAAAGATGCTCTTTTTCCTCACCAGCCAGAGGACAGGCGTGTTTCGGTAGGCAATTAATCTTGGCTGATCTATATTAAATATTTATCTGCTGAAATAAGCCCAGTATTGTAGTGGTATTTTTCATTATAGGACTTTATCATTTCCAAAGAGATTTCCATGAGCCAGCTCCCTTGTATATATTAAACCCAAATTTCCTGTAGAATGACACATCTTTCTTGGCAGTGACCTTTCCTCTCTGTAACAAGCTACTGATATGTTGGAATTTACAGGGTGATAAACACATTTATTGAGAAAGAGGGAGTGGAGCAATCATTTATTTGCTTCCCTAATAAAAACCCCCAGTACAGGCTTGAAAGAATGGAAATTGGTCCCCATTTTCAGCAGCACAGGGTGAGGGGGTAAGTGGTTGAGCTCTGCTCTTGGAAAAGCTCTAAGAAAAGGGAGAGAGAAAGACTTGCTTTGATAAGAGTCATTATAATTCCTTGTATTTGAATTGGGGCTTTTACAGCCATTTCTATTATCTCATTTGAGCCTGACAACCACCACCCCTCCAAAATGTGAAACTATCTCCATTTTTAAAACGAGGCTCCTAAAGCTTCAACATCTTTGCCAAACACAGCGCTAGGGCACAGCTGGTATTGTAACTCAGAAGTTGGCTAAGTTAGAGCCTCTTGCCTGTACCACATTGCCTCCCACAGGGGGAAGAGAAAAGTGCAGCTTCATCAGATTCTGGCTCTGAGTGTGAAACTGAATATTCAAGTCTCTGGATAGTATGCAATTTGTAAAATCTGAGCATCCACCTTGGTCTATGCCATGCTCCTAGAAAACATGGGCTTTCCCAGAGAGAGCTAAAGTGAAAAATAAAGTGATACAGAAAGGAGCAAAAAGGGAAACCTAGATGGGAGGGGAGTGGAGGAAAATCAGAGGACCGGTGGCAGGCCCCTTCAAAGTTAATGTGTATTTGAATTAGCTGAGGATCTCATTAAACCTACAGATTTGGGTTCATTCGGTCTCGGGTGGGACCTGGGATTGTGCAATTCCCCAGAGGATTCTGAAACTCACAAGATGCGGCTGGTGGTGGCCAAGAGCTGTAATTTAAGCAGCAAGGAGATATGAAACAGGCCTAAGGAGAAAAGGAATGATAGCATCAGGTGACCATGTGGTACTTGTCTTAAAAGATTTGAGAGTCGGCCAGGTGCGGTGGCTCATGCCTGTAATGCCAGCACTTTGGGAGGCCGAGGCAGGTGGATCGCCTGAGGTCGGGAGTTCAAGATTAGTCTGGCCAACATGGTGAAACCTCATTTCTACTAAAAATACAAAAATTAGCCGGGTGTGGTGGTAGGCACCTGTAATCCCAGCTACTGGGAAGGCTGAGGCAGGAGAATTGCTTGAACCTGGAACACAGAGGTTGCCATGAGCCTAGATCATGCCACTATGCTCCAGCCTGGGCGACAGAAGGAGACTCTGTGTCAAAAAGATCTGAGAGTAGAAAAGGTAAGTTTCATGTTATTTAATTTCACCCTCACACTCCCACCACTTAAAAAAAAAATCCTTAGGGCAAAACTGTGTCTTGTGAAAGTGGAAAGTAATTTACTGATCTTTTGGGTCAGTGATTCTTAAACTTTAACCTGCATCATAATCATCTAGAGGGCTTGCTAAAGCAGACTGTGGGGCCCCACCCACAGTTTCTGATTGACTGGGCCAGAGATTTTGCATTTCTAGCAAGTTCCCAGGTGATGCTGAGGCAGCTGAGCCTTCAATTCCAGGGACGTTGAGAACCACTGTGTGTTTTCATCCCTTCCTTCTAAAGAAACACCTAAGGAAACCCAGAAAGGAAAAGTGATCTCATTAACAACCACAGAGCTGGTGAGAACACAGATCCGGGCTCCAAGCTCTGTAAACTGCTAGTCTAGTCCTCTTTCTGCCTCTACGTAGCTCTGTATCCTTGGTCAAGCCCTGTCATCAATTTCTGCTCGGAAAAGGTTTAAAGGGAATCTAAGAAGTGGTTGGTCAGTGAGGGCGATAACTTTGGCAGCTGTGATTAATATAACATTGAAGAGAAAAAGAACCTACCTTCTCCCCAGGGGCAGAGAGCTTTTGTGTTTGCGGTACACACGGAAAAGCACAACCGTGAGAGGTAATCTATCACCGCTCTCTCTCCACTGAGACCAGCTGTTACGCTCCCCTTGGTTTCACCCAACATGAAAAACATTATTTCTGGGCAAAATTAAATTTGGGGGTTTTTGAAAATAAAAGAACAACATTCTTGGTCCCCACTCCCCTTTCAGAATCCCTTTTTCTTTTAAAGGTTATAGCTCCTGGCATTGCTGCATATTGAATTTTTTAAGTGCTCTTCTGTAACAATAACAGTGGAGATGGGCTTATTTTTCATCGCTACTCTTCTTTAATTTCTTTCCTTTTATCACTCATTTTTGCTTTTCTTCCTTATTACTCTTCTCCTTTACATTCTTCCCCTCCTCCGTCTATCCTTCTCCTTCAGTTCTCCTTTCATCACTGGATGTTAGAGCCAAGAGAGACCTTCAGGTATCAGACACAACTTCCTGTTTTCCAGACTGGAAAACAAGGTCCAGAAAGCCTTACTACCCATTTTGCTGGATCTTATGGAAGGGACTTTGTGATACTCCATTGCAGGGCCACAGCTACAACCCAAACACCTCAGCCCTTTTCTCCTGTGGATTTCATCTACTTTCTTTCTAAGCACCATTCTCAAGTTCAGCACTCTCCCCAACACTGACATCTCACCTACACACAGTAATTCACAGGGAAGGGATGGGGGTGGGTGTGAGACAAAAATCACTTAGGTAGGGTGAGGGGCCTTGTCAAAGCTATTCAAACCCTCGGAGGGTGTGGAGAAATCGGTTTTCAGACTTTGTTGATGGAAGTATAAGTTTGTGTTTTTGAAAATTCAAGATGCCTATGAGCTGTGACTCCATAATTCCACTTTAGGAATAATTTCCCAGAAAGACTCACAGTGTGTGCAGAGGTGTACTTAACAATATTTACTGCAACACCATTTGTAACTAGCCAAGAGGAACAAAATATGGAAACAACCTGAATACCTATCAATAAGGGATTGCTCAAAGAAATTACGGTGCATTCTTGTGTTACCACAAAGCCATTAAAAAAAAAAAAAACAATCTATGTGTACTGATCTGGAAAAAAACCATGATATATTGTTGAAATGAAAAATAAAGCAAGTTGCATACACATAAACAAACATGACCTTTTTTAAAAAATGTTTATAGATCTATATGCATAAATGCTAGATTTATATAAGCAAAAGTAAATGTATAAGGATGTGTTATGAACTAGCAGAATAATGAGTAATTTTGAATATTTTTCCAAAGAGAACACACCCTTCATATTCCCTGATAATGCTGGCTTGTTCTCACTCACCCATAAAGAATCCCACACTACCCTATGATACCTCTCTTTCTTCCCTCCCTGCTCCTCCCTCCCTCCCTCTCTGCTTCCCACTTTACTTTTACTCTCTCTGTCTCTCCCACCCTCCCTCTCTTCTTTCTCATACACACTGCCTAAGTGATTTTTGAATGCTTACATCAATGCTAAAAAACCCACAGAGGAAGAGAACGGGTTTCCTGGTAGTTCTTCCGCAAAGCAGGCTGATTGATTGCAGATTGCAACAAGGTCCAACTTTCTGTCCCAAATGACAAATGAAGAGCTCTTAAAAACAGAATAGAATATCCCATAGTCAGAGAAGTATCTCTACCAGGCCAGGAATAAAAGGCAGTGAGCAATGAGAACTGTGTGTAATTCCTGACCCATCCATAGCCTGTCACATTTCTACACTCTCAGAACCAGTGTCAGTAGTGTTGGCTGGACTCCTTGGCTTTGCCCTCCAGGTTCCTCTACCGTCCAGCCTAAAACCCTCATTATCTCCAGCACCTGCCTTTCCTGCACCTCTGGGTGGTGCAGAGAATGTTTCCATTTCCTGGGCACGTTGGGTACAGTCAAACCTCTGTGGCTTTAACCATTTTTCCTCCAGCTGTCCAAGTTCTAAGCAGTCTTTAAGGTATGGCTGAATGATTCCTTCTCTCAGAAGTCCTCTTTCATACACCCCTGCTCTTTCCAAATTAAATACATCTCACTTGCTCTATTACTAGAGCAATTATTTAATGCTGCTTTGTATTGAACTGACTTGGGGGCAGTTCTTCACACTAGATTGTTATTGAAGACAGGGATCATATCTTTTCCTTTGTATTCCAAATGTCTCATATACAGTAGATGTTCAATGAATGAAATAAAGGATGAATGAGGGGTGACATTATTAGGTGACAAACTGAGTAGATTTCTGGTTCAGTTAGGCCTATTAAATAATGATTGTTGCATCTCAATTCGGTTTGATTCAACAGCATTTAAAAATCCTAGATATTTCACTCCTGTTCTCATTTCTAAAACCAACTGCATCTTTTCTTTGTATGTTATCGTACACCCATATATCTAACATTAATTTCCTGCATTTCTTATGAAAGCTAATTCTGTAAACAGGTATCTATCTGTGTCCTAGAAAGTTTCTCCCAAAATCATCTACAATTTTCCTTATGCTGGACATTTTATTCTGTTTCCATTTTTTCCAAATTATAACAAAATATGTTACGATGCTTTTATGCATATAGCATTTTTTTTTCTTTTGAGTTATTTCCTTAGGATAGATTCCAGGAGAAGCTTATTAGGTCAAAGTATGTGATCATTCTTATAAGCCTCATTAATTTTGACCCCAGTAATTCAGAATGTACACTGATTTGGGGAGGTAGTGAGCTGTGTTTGCTCTCTCTATGAAATGAAATTGTTAAATAATAAATTGGCATGAACGCAATTTCCAGGGTTCCTCTGACAATATTTCATGCAAACATTTTAAGCATTTTTTGTAGGCATCTTTTTCTTGCATACAGAATTGACATGCTAATTATGATTTATTTTCATCAGTTCATTAGTGCAGGCCTTCAGTGATCAACACTTGTTCAACTAATTTCCACCTTTTTCTACACAATTAACGTGAATGAGGCTTTGGCTACCTCTGAAGGGTTTTTCACGGGTTTCATTTGAGATACATGTTTGAAGTACTTATTATTTGCTGGGTATTATTTTAGGTGCTGAGGATACAGAGGTAAATAAGATTCAACCCTTTCTCTCAAGGAGCTCAACTCTCTTAAGGGAGAAGGGAGATGGTGGATGGATGCACAGGATGATCTGGAGGCACCTCAGAGGGTGACCCTGCATGGGCAGGTGCCCTGGCAAAGTCCTCATGGTTAATAATATAGCTGAGTTGAGTTCTAAAGGAGTGGAAGTTTACCAAACAAACAGTTTAGATAGGAAGACAGTTTTCAGTTAATACATCCATTAGGTGATGTTTGTTTTTAAATATTAAATTACTCATCCTTTTAATTTATTCAGACTGAACTTTCCCCAAATAGCTGAGTTCATGTTGTTTTCTTTCTCTCCTCTGCACAGAGCACTGGGAATTACCTGAGGTTGTCAGAGTTCTGAACTTGCCTCTGTATGTTTTTGCTCTGAGCACTGGTAAATCAGTGTATATCTCATCTCTGTACCTCAGTTTTCTTACCAGTAAAATGGAAGTAACGCATTATATCTGCTTTCTTTGTTGGGATTTATTTTGGGTCTAAAAATCAACTGATAGAAAAATGCTTTAAGTTGTTTTTAAAAAGATGCAAGATAACGAATTTGTCTTATTTACTCACTTCTTACAGGGCATCCCTTAGTTCCTGAGGCCCCCTAATCTGTCTCTTTGTTTGAAACTCTTCATTGGAGCAGAGTCACAAATAGAATCTATGGAACATGAAAATGGTTCTCTAATAAGCTCTATATGAGGCCAGAAAAACAGTGCCAAATAAAATCAGCCAACAATCAGTCAGTGAGGCAGCCCTGCCTCTGACTGTGTAGGGAATGGTTCACTGCTCAGAAAGATTAAGGCTCCAAATGCTGCCAGTGCCCTCAGTGCAGTAGGGCTGTGGGAGAGACGCAGGGAGGCAGAGAGGGGATCCATGGGAGGGCTGGAGCGGGGACTCTTGGAAATCAGAGGTTCTAAAAGGCACCTGAGAGATCATCCAGCACAAATGCTGAGTTGTAAATACAGAAGAGTCCCAGAGAAGGGAAAAAACAAGAAACAAGATTTTCCACTTCATCCAAGAGCTGGGAAGAAAAACAGTGGGCCAAAGATATAGGGTGGAGCTTGATTCAGTATAGATAAGGAATACCTATATAATATTCAATATATGGAATAATCCATATAAAGAATATGATTCAATGTAGATAAAGAAAACTTCTGATGTTGTAGAGAGTTGCCAGCTAATGGAAAGTTTTTAAGCAGTGGTAGGGTAACCACTTTTTCAAGAGGAATAAGAAAAGAGTGGAAGATAGGATGGCCTTCCCAATATTCCTCAATTCCTTCTTCATAGATGCCATACTTACTGCCTGGAGAGATTACTAGACATGCTTACATCCCAAGGAGTCCTTTCTTTTTCTAAAATGTTATATCATATTTTATGCTAGTTCAAGACATTAGGCACTAACTTTCATCAACAGGCACATTTTCCCTCAGCATTCACCTGTATTAATCTGCATTACTTAATCAAGACCTCACAAATGGCTTTGGAGTTGATTTCTAGTTCTGTCATAGTAGGCTTCTCTCTTGTAATCAGTAGTATGCTGGTATATGCTTAGCAACTATTTCCAATATTTAATAATCATTAATGATGTTCACCCTCCCTCCCCCAAATAAAGCTCTGATTGTTAGTGTTTGCTGGTTTCCATGGTGTAAACATTCCCACTGTCAGGCTACCAACTTGATGTTCCTAAATGTGGAATTAGGAAGCGAGGAATACATTCAACTTCTGTGAACCCCTAGAAGCTGACTTTGATAAACCAGTGCCTGGAGTTGTGTTCTCTTCATGGAGATTTCAAAGCCAATGCATTGGACGAAATAGGGAAGAAGTGGATAAAAGGATGTGGACGGAAGGGAAAAATAAAGACAGAAACTTCAAATATCCTTCAACAAGTGAATGGATAAAACAACTGTAATGCATCTATGCATAGACTATTATAAAGTGAATGAACTACTGATACATTCAACAGCTTGAGTGAATCTCAAAGGCATTGTGGTAGGTGAAAGAAGCCAGACTCAAAAGGCTACAAACTCAATGATTTCATGTATATGACTTTCTGAAAAAGACAAAATTATAAGGATGGAGAACAGAATCGTGGTTTCCAAGGCTAAGGAGGAGGGTTTTAGCACAAAAGTAGATTTGGGGATGATGGAACTGTTCTTTACTCTGATGGTGGTTAATAACACTATGCATTTGTCAAAACTCATGGAACTGTACACTAAAAATTTAAGTCAGTTTCATTGTGAATAATAATAATTATAATAATAATATACTACTAGAAGTAGAGGGAAGATAAAGGAAATTAAGACAAAGAATTTAAATCTGCTTTGGAAGGAAATCATGGATTATCTGCATTATTTAAAATGGACAAATCTTTTGACCCAACTATGCCATCTCTCAGTATTTACCCTGGAGAAAACATGCACCAGTATAGTGAGAAGTGTGGATAAAGGTACTCATTGCCAGACGATTCGTAACACAAGAGTGAAAATATTGGAAGCAGCTTGCATACCCACCAGTGGGTTAATGCATAAGTAAGTTGTGGTTTGTTGATAGTGTAGAACCCTCTGAAGTAATTAAAAATAATAAAACAACTCATTGTATTGATATTAAATTTTCTATAAAAGATCTTGTTAAAAAATACAAAAAGATCCATATGATAGCATTTCACATATATATTAAACATACCAACAAAAATAGTTTATATTTTCTAAGAGTACATTTATACACATATAAATGTGAAAAGAAAAATCTGGAAGGTGTTCTCATATAATTACCTATGATTTAATTTTTTTTAAAAAACCACATGGCACTGTATTCATGTATTGCTCAGATAGTTAACATAAATTAACTGCCATTGGGAAATATTATGATATACACTTATGGACTTTGTTTTGGATGTATTAAATACTTAAGAATGTACCCAATTCAGATGACTATTATAGATATTTCAAGAAAACAAGTCATCAAGTAAAGATGTTTTGTCTGGTTGCCATGAAGGACAAAAGCGTGAAAGAGAAGGAAAGGGGAAGAGAGTGAAGAAGAAAAGAAAATGAAAGAGACAAGGAAAAAAGGAAACAATGAAAAAAACAGAGAAACTGGAGGAGCAAGGAAAGGGTGGGAGAGGAGAGGAACAAAGGGCAGGAGTGAGTGAGTGATCAGATGGGGAGGACAGAGGGAAGATACCACTCTTTTCTGCTCTGTGGGGGTTCTCTTTTAAGGAATCCAGGGTTACCTGACACCCTTTCCCATTTAATAGGCTTGATGTTGATATGCCTGTATCATATAGCAAATGAGCCATTAGTAGAGCATGCTTTGTTAAGGTAATAGCAACCAGAGATGCATATACCTCGTGCTTTGGGATTAATGTGTCCAGCAGAAACAAGTGAAAACAGTACTATAGGTATGACTGGAGACTCTTCTTTTGAGGTTGTAGGAGAGCTTATAGTATGGATGAACTTGGTCCCAAGCATCCAGTTGAATTGGAGTTACCCAACAGTGTGTCCATTTCAGGATTAATCTTGGAGAGTCAATCGTGTTAAGAGTGTACATGAAACCTCCCCAGCTGTCTCCTTAGAACCTTGAAGTCACTGAAGGTAATCATTTAGGACAGAGTACCCATATGGTCCTATTGGACTCAGCACACATTTCATGAGCATCTACTGTGTGCTGGTCACTGTGATGGACAGTGTCAAAAGGGATGAGATAAACAGGATAAGGTTATAACCTTAAAGGTGCACGCTCATAGTCTTGTGGGAGTTGGGAATATATATGTACAAGGTGGGGCAAAATATCAAGGAATTTAGAGATGATATGATGCTAAGAAACTGCAGTGTTTCCTTGTTGATTACAAGGATTCCTATTCATTTGAAGATGGGCTTTTATAAGCCTAAGTATATATTAAAATAAAAATAGATCCATTTTCTCTCTTAGATATGCATTATGAACTCCAACCATTGGGAATCAAGTAACTTAATAGTTCAGGTACCTAAAGTCTAGAGTCAAACAGAATTGGGTTTAAATTCATCTTTTACTTACAGTTGACCTGTGGCAAGTCACATTCCTATGTAAGCCTCAGTTTCTTAATTTATAAATGGAGATGTGATTTAGTCCACGGGGTTATTATAAGCATTAAATAATGTTAACATCATACATTAAATAATGTATATATACATGCACACTACATATATGGTATATATATATTGGATATATCTGTTGTATATATCATATATGTGTATATACACATATATCTATATCTTAATTGGAAGATCCTCCCAGCTAAGTGCTGCATTTACTCTCTGTGACTTGAAGCCATCCCTAATGCTTTAGGATTCTGATAATGTCACTTATCTCTCAGCCTCAGTTTTCTAATTTTTAGAATGGGCATGAAACTGATTCTGTGCACATTTTCTTCTCCGCTCCCTTCCCCTCCTCTCCCTTCTCTCCCCTCCCCTTCTCTTCCCTTCCGTCCCCTCTCCTACCCTCCTTCTTGATGGAGTCTCACTCTGTTGCCTAGGCTGGAGTGCAGTGGTATTATCTCAGCTTACTGCAGCCTCCACCTCCCAGATTCAAGTGATTCTCCTGCCTCAACCTCCTGAGTAGCTGGGATGATAGGCACATATCACCATGACAGGCTTTATTTTTGTATTTTTAGTAGGGACGGGTTTCACCATGTTGGTCAGGCTGGTCTCGAACTCCTGACTTCGTGTTTTACCCTCCTCAGCTTCCCAAAGTGCTGGGATTACAGGCATGAGCCATCATGCCTGGCTCCATATTTTCTTATTTTGTCTCTGGGGCTGACCTGTGAAGTAGACAGAGCTGTTAGAATCACTTTCATTCTACAGAAGAGGACACTGCTGCACAGCAAGTTAGACTTTCCAAGAGTTGCCCAGCAAAAGAATATGTGTTCCTCCAGCTCTTCTAATGGTCTCTTCCAAATCAGGGCCAGCTGGGGTTTAGTCCAGTGAAATGAATTCAGATTCACTGGCAGAAGTGTACAGGCTCTCAAAGGTTCTCTGTAATCTCAACCAAATCCGTCTGTTAGTCACCCTAGGGGGATCATTTAACTCTGTTCATTCTTCATTTTTTTTTCTACTACAGTTTGCTTCTCCCTGGTAGATCCTCAGACCCCAGGGTCCTGTTTTCCAGGCCTGGATCACTGAAGGCCAGCCAAAGGGATGCTGGGTTCTGCCTCTACTCTCCGTTCCTGTGATGGACTCTGTTTCACTGAGCTAGGAAACAACTGTCATTTAAAGGGCACAGCCGGTGGGTGGGAGGAGAGGAGGTGAACAAAGGTTTCCTTGGCTGGGCAAGCTGGAGAATGACTCAGGATAAACAGAATAGGATTGACTCAGTGGGGTAAGGTTGTCAATTGCATTCACTCTCCACGTTTAGCCTCCTAACCTGCTACAATCTGTATCTTGGTCTAGGCATTCAGTATCCTCTCATTTGAGTTTGCATTTCTATAATCAGCTTCAACTCTATGCCAGGTTCTGAAAATACAGAGGTAGAGGTGACCTGTCCTTGAGAAGCTCAATATTTAGTAGGAAAATCAGCCAAGGCTAAACAGAATGAAGTAGTTGTAAAGAGAGTTGGTGTAGCTGGGTGAAAGTGGACAAGAAACATAACCTCTCTGAGCCTGAAATTTTTGCATCTTTATCTTGGCTTTACTAACACCTGTCCCAACCCTTATGGTTGAAATGGTTGAGTGAGATAGTAATTAAAACCCGTGAGTCAGAGTAGGTACTCAACAATTGGTGTCTACTAATGAGTACTAATGATATCATCATAAAGGAATGATTCAGGCAGTGTGAATATTGGAAATCTGAAAGGCTTCCTGGAGGGAAATAGTGTTGTTCTGGGCTTAGCAGTTTGAATTAGACAGAGTGAGCTGATGGTCGCCTGCTTTCTTCACCCCTCCTAACCCCAACTCCATGGGGTTTTGAGCCAGCCTCCCTCTCTTGCTCACATTGCTCTCACCTAAAGAATTTTTTTTTAATCCTTTTTCTTTACTGACTCAAATCCTCACAACTCCTAAAAACCAGCCAAGATTCTGCCCATCTGAGTGCCTCTGGCCTCATTTTGGATTCAGACTGAGAATCACTCAGGGTTCACAGTCACTTGTTCTCTAATTCTTCCAGAAATTATAGTGTGTCCTGTAAAGGACTTCAGGGATATTCAAACTTTTGATTGTATAGATGGAGAATCCAAGGCCCAGGGAGGCAAAACAGCTTGCCCAAATTAAAAACAAAACAAAACAAAACAAAACAAAAAAACACTTTGGTGACAGAGCCAGAAATAGGATCCTGGGTTCATTCTGTTTCCCATTTTCTTTTTTTTTCGAGTTTTGTCTCCTGATGCAGATAATAAATTTTAGAATTCAATGCCATTTATTTCTTATTCCTGTGCAGTGGGTTATGGCAGCACCCGGAACTGTGTGCAGGAAACATCAGGGCTCTGAAGCTCTGGCTGCTGGCCTGATTTCAGCACCTGCTTGTTGGAGGAGATCAGGAGAACAGCTTTCAGCTCTGCAGGAATTCCACGTGTACTTTCTCTGAGGCTCACATTCTCTTGTCTAAGAACTATCTCTAAGGACGAGGACCTACACAAGACTTAGCTCAAATTACTTTCAATCAATATAGAACACAAAGGCAGGCTGCCCTGAGTTATCGAATGGATAACAGTGAGAGCTAGTACAGGAAAAACTTTCATGGAAAAGTGTCAGCCTCCACGATGTGGCTGCTGGGGCCAGTTTGGCCACCAGGGAAACTGGTCCTTCATGTTTTCTGCAGCAGCAGGAAATAGTGTGGAAAGAAAATGCCTGGAAGTAGCAAGCTGAACACACAGAGTCCACGTTCCCCTTCTCCTGCCCTCACTGTCCAGGTCGTACCTGGGTAGCTGGCTTTCCTTCTCTTTGGAGCTAGCTTGTCAGGACTTGCAGCTGATGCCCCTGAGAAATTCTTCCCAGCATTCTAGAGGATAGCAGTTTTGTTGTATACTCTTATGAATTCAGCTTTGGTCTCTCTTACTTTCGTTTCAATATGGATGTGCAGGTAACCTACCTCAACCAGATATTTTGAAGTTCATCATCTTTAAAAAATAATTTTCTCTCACTTTTTGGTGAAAAGCACTTCAAAATATTTTCAAACAATTTTAAAAAGGGGAAAAAGGCTTACGCCTGTAATCCTACCACTTTGGGAGGCTGGGGCAGGAAGGTTGCTTGAGGCTAGGAGCTTGGGACTAGCTGGACAACATGACAAGACCCCTGTCTCTATGTATTAAAAAAAAAAAAAGTAACTTCAGTATCCTCTCAAACTCTCTCCAGAAATAAATTTGCACATATTCGTGTGTTCCCCCCCCAAAAAAAGAGAAAAGACAAAGAAGTGGCGAATCCATACTTATGTACTTTTTACCTAGATTTGCCAATTATGAGAATGCTTTACCACATCTACTTTCTCCCTCTTTCTCTCTTTTTTCTCTCTCTCCTTGTTTTTTCTCTCTCTTTCTGGGAAAAAAGTGAAAAATATGTTGCAGACATCCTGTCACTTCCCCTATAATATTTTGGCATGTTTCTTCTAAGAATGAGGACATGTATAAACAATAAATAAATGAATTTATTAATATAAATAATACATTCTCCTCTAAATTATAAATAAATACATTTCACAATAAATACATAATCAGGCCATTAAATTCCCTAAGAAAATTAATTAATAATAGTTGCATAAGATGATCTAATACTTAAAATCCTCAATATTCTCTCAAACTCTTTCATCACTGTTTTTCCTTTCCAGGGTCAGATCAAAGGTCACATATAGATTTTTTTTTTGGTCCTTCTGGTCTCTTCTGCCTAGTGTCCCTCTTTCCAGCATTCCCTCTCACCATTTACACTCATTCTTTTACCCTGTACTCATCTTGATGGTTTCGGAATTGTTCTTATTCCCTCAAGTTTCCTTTCACCTATGAGATATTCCCTTTGCCTAAAATATTTCCTTTCCTTCTGTGCTCCTGGCTTAACCATTTCATCAGTTTAGGGCAGATGCTACAGCTATGTACTCCCATTTCCCTCTATATTTTGCAGTCAAACCCTTATCATATTGTAATATAATCTATTTCTCATAATTACTTATGCTTACTCTGTTTTCCTGCTAGGCTGTAAATATGCTGAGGCAGAAACTGTGTCCATTTTCCCTCGTCCTTATCAACACCAGTCTCTGGTTCAGATTCTGGTGAATAGTAGGCATATTATATTCATTGGATGAATAAACCTTTTTGGAAAGTGAATGGGAGTGTCAATAATATTTCTTCTTTACATCTTTCTCCCCAAATCTAGATTTGTAAATTCAGCTGCATACTGGACATGTGCACTTGGCTGTCTGACTTCTCAAGTATATTATGTATAAACCTGTATTTCTGACTACCCCTTTCATTATCAGCCAGATTTATTTTATCTACTGCTTTCTCCATCTCTGCTAATGGAAGAGTCTTATTTCCAGTTGCTCAAGTCAAAATCTTTGACTCTTCCTTGATTCCCCTTTTTTTCCTCACACTTCATATCTAATTCATTGGGAAACTCTAATTTTACTCCCTTGAAAATACAAACCCAGAATTCGGGCACCTCTTTTCTCCTCTCTTGGTACTCCCTAATTCAAGTTACTGTCCTTTCTCTCCTGAATTACTGGAATAGCCTCTTGAATAATCTTACTGCTTTTAAGCACGCCTGTCCACATTCTAGTCTCAATACAGGGTGACCTTTGTAAACGTAAGTCAGATTGTCTCATTTAGCTAAATGCCCTGCAAATGGCTTCCATTTATTTCATAGCAAAATCCATCTCTTTACAGTAGTCAGTGAGGTCCAACATCGTCAGTCACCTGCTTGCTCTCTGACATTACCCGCTACTAGTCCCTGCCCCTCCCTCACTACTCTCTAGTTTTCTGGTCTCCTGGTGTCTCCTCTGCTTAGGAACCCCTTTCACCAAGTGTCCACATAGCTCACTCTCCTACCAATTGTCAACACAGCTCACTCCCTTATCTCCTCCGGGTGTCTGCTCAAATGTCACCTTCTCCAGGAGACGAACCCTGACTATCCCACTTAAAACTGCATCCCCTTCTGCCAGTACTTCCAATCTCCCCTTCTCTGTTCCACCTTTTCTTTTTTTCATAATACGTATCACTTTCTAAATCACTTGCTTAAAATATTTATTTTCCCTTTCTGCCAGAAGTCTCATAAAGAAGGATCTGCAAATGTTTTGTTTATTAATATATCTCATGTTTAGAATAGTGTCTAGTGCTAAATAAATATTTGCTGGAGATGTGTGCATGAATGAAGGAATGAATGAAATATTGAATGAATGAATGAATCATGTGAAAGCAAGATCAAAATTTATATAAACCTAGAGTCCCCTCCTTGCTTCTCTGATTTTTGGCTCTGTGGCCTTGTTCAAGTCATATCACCTGTGGAGCTTCAGTTTCTACATTTTAAAAATAGATAAATAATAATCTCTACCACAGAAGGCATCCTTGAGGATTAAACTACGATATTTGACATGTGCTTTGTAAACCGGAAGGCACTGAACAAATGTTAGTTTTAAACAGGGGTGGGGGAAGGAAGACAAAAAGAAGAGAAAGAAACCATGGAGTGAGAGTGACCAGCTGGGGATTCAATGGGCAAACTCTCACAATCCCAATGCAAGCACTGGAGGGGATAAGACATGAGTAAAAATGAAGTGGAAGAATTCGGGCTAAAAATGCCGCATGTCCGTGATGAAGGGGAGGGTGACTCATTCTACGAGCATCTACAAGGAATCTAGAAATCGCAAATTCCTTTACTTAGAGAGTTGAACTGGTATTGATAATTTCACAGTGTTTGAGGAGGACAAAGCCCATGTGTGAAAATAATAGTAATTCAGGGTCATGAGAAGTTCAGAAGCCTGCTCTGGGACTGCCAAGGAGGGAGGGATAATGATTATAAGGTAGTGCTCACCATTTTTGAGCACCTCTATGTAGCCAGCACTTTATACATTATCTCTAACAGGAAGCCCATGGAAAAAGTATCTTTAGAGTCCTTGCTCTGCAGAAAACAAGTTCAGAGAATTTAGGTCACCACTGCCAAGTCACACGGCTGTGAGAAGCAGATTTAGGACTTGAACCTTATTCTGACTTGATTTCCAGGCATACCCTTTTTTGACTTCATTTTAGTGCCTCTCATATTTTGTGTTGAGATGGAAGTCTTATGGTAGTTTCCATACATGAAGTAGGATTTTATTTTGGTCTTGTTGGATGGGAGTTGGACAGGTAATTTCTTTTGTTATGTGTTCAACAAGTATTTATTGAGCACCTACTAAGTGCTGGGCACAGTTAATAGGTTTCTGTCATGAACAGTGCAATAAATACAACATCCTCGTCCTACTGGGATTTGTATTATAGTGGAAAAAAGGGCTGAGGCCTGGAGAATAGGTGAAGCAAAGAAATGACGTATAAACAAAGGAATAAAATAATTCTAGGCAGTGACACAATTGCCATAGATAAGTAAAAATTAGGTAATAGGATGATGTCTGGTTTAACTTTGGTGGCCAAAGACTTTTTCTCTAAGCCGGTTGCCTTGAGTGTTCATGGTGCAAGGCAGCATGGTAGAGATCTTAGTGCTCTGTGTTCCCTGCAGGCTACCAAAGTATGAGGGCCTCTTTGAGGACTGAAAAAGACCACTTTGGGTGAAGATCAGTTAGTGGAAGATGGTAGAGTGTGAAGTTGGAGAAATAACAGAGGTTAGTCCATATCAACTATAACAGAGAGTTTTGATTTTATGCAAACTAAAGCACTTTTGTCTGTCTGTCTGTCTGTCTGTCTGTCTATCTGTCTGTCTGTCTATCTGTTTTTGAGACAGAGTATACTCTGTTGCTCAGGCTGGAGTACAGTGATGCAATCTTGGCTCACTGCAACCTCTGCCTCCAGGGTTCAAGTGATTCTCCTGCCTCAGCCTCCTGAGTAGCTGGGATTACAGGCATGTGCCACCATGCCCAGCTAGGTTTTTGTTTTTGTTTTTGTTTTTGTTTTTTTCAGTAGAGACGGGGTTTCACCATGTTGGCCAGGCTGGTCTCGAACTCTTGACCTCAGGTGATCTGCTCACCTCGGCCTCCCAAAATCCTGGGATTACAGGCGTGAGCCACTGCTCTTGACCTAACTGAACACTTTCTTTGCTCAACTTCTCTCTCATTTGTCTTTGTTCACCAGGATAGCCTTCTCAGTGTCATTGCTGGATTATTCTCTTTTCAGTCTCTAGATATTGGTGCACCCAGGCTCTCAGTCCTTGGGCCTCTTCTCTATCTATGCCTATCATTTCATGTTCTCCTCTGTTCTCCTGGTGTTATTGAATTTATCCTGACAGTCCACATTATGTTCTCAACCTAGACAAATCCTCTAAACTCCAGACCTATATTTCCAGCTATTTAAAAGCCTTCCTTTCTCTTTTCTTTTGAGATGGAATTTCACTATTGTTGCCCAGTCTGGAGTGCGATGGCGGGATCTCGGCTCACTGCAACCAAGTTCAAGGGATTCTCCTGCCTCAGCCACCCAAGTAGCTGGGATTACAGGCATGCCACACCACACCTGGCTACTTTTATATTTTTGGTAGAGATGGGGTTTCTCCATGTTGGTCAGGCTGGTCTTGAACTCCTGACCTCAGGTGATCCACCGACTTTAGCCACCCAAAGTGTTGGGATTATAGGCATGAGTCACCGTGCCTGGCCAGCCACTGTGCCTGGCCTAATTTTTGTATTTTCAGTAAAGACAGGGTTTCACTATGTTGACCAGGCTGGTCTCAAACTCCTGATTTCAGGTGATCCACCCGCCTTGGCCTCCCAAAGTTCTGAAATTACAGGCATGAACCACTGCATCCGGCCTTTAAGAGCCTTCTTAAATGTGTCATGTCAAAGTCTAGATTCTTGGCTGCTTTTTTCAAATGCGCTGCTCTACTAACATTGAACGGCATCACTGTTGATACAGATATTTGAACCTCAAGCAAGTAGTATCCATGATTCTTTTTCTTTCATATTCCACAGCAGCACATCCTATAAACTCTCTTTAGAAACATACTGTACTCCATAAATATGCACAATTATTATGTGTCAATGAAAAACAAAAGAAAAGAAAATGCATTTCTGGTATATCTACTTAAGGCCTTCATCCAGGCCACTCCCTGCTTTTATCTAGATCACTACAGTGACCACCTAGTGGCACTCCCGCTTCTGATTCTGTCCTCCCTGGCCTTCAGGTCTTCTTTACACAGCAGCCAGAGTGATCTTTCTGAAACCCGACTCAGATCCTGGCACTTGTGTCCAACCTCTCTAGTGGCTTTTTATCTCACTTAATATAAAATCTAAAGTCCTCCCATTCAGCCTTAAAAAAGAAAGAGATTCTTTCATTTGCAACAACATGGATGGAACCGGAAAACGTTATGCTAAGTGAAATAAGCCAGGCACAGGACAACGAATATTGAACATTTTCACTTATATGTGGAAGCTAGAACAATGGAATTCATAGAAGCGGAGAGCTGAATGGTGGTTCCCAGAGGCTGAGGGTAGGAGAAATAAGATGATGGGCAAAGAATCGAAAGCTTGAGTTAGATCTAAGGCTTAAATGTCGAGATCTGTTTCACAGTGTGGCGAATATCATTAATGGTTGAGTACTGTACATTTTAATACTGCTAAGGGAGTAAATTTAAAATGTTCTTATCACAAAAGAAAGTTAAATATTCGAGGTTGGGAGTATGTTCATTAGCTTGATTTGAGCATTTCACATTGTATTAAATAATCATAACCACTTTCTGTCCCATAATTTGTACCCTATAATTTGTCAATATATGTTAATAACAGTAAAGTCCTCATCCTGGCCTACCAGGACCTCCTTCATGTGGCTTCTGCTCCCTCTCTCTACCTCTCCAAACTGGCCTTCATGTCATTTTTTAAACATTCTAAGTTCACTCACAGTATGGGACATGTTACATTTGCTCCTTGCTTTGCCTGGAACAGATTGCTGCCTTTAAGCTTCCGTTACCTCCTTCAGGTCTCTGGTTGTATTTCTCCTCCTTGAAGAACATGGGATCATTCTCCCATGCCACTGTCTGTCCCCTGAACTTGCTCTATTTTTACTGTGGGACTTACCATGTCTGACATTTCATTATATCTGCATTGACATGTTTGTCATCTGGTGCTCTCACTAGAAGGTATATTCAAAAAGAACAACAGTTTGCCTGTCCTTTTCACTGTCTGATAGCCTGCATTTAGGAGAGCCTCATAAACATAGTTCAAAAAATACTGGTTGAAAAGAAGGAACAACAGACACTGGGCCCTACTTGGAGGAGGTAGAGAGGGAGCAGGGTGAGGACTGAAAAACTACCTGTGGGGTACTAGTATGCTTATCATCTGAGTGGCAAAATAATCTGTACACCAAACCCTCATGACACACAATTTGTCTATATAAACAAATGTGCGCATGTACCCTTGAACCTAAAATAAAAGCTAAAAAGTTAAAAGAAAATACTACTTGAAAGAATGAATAGGAAGTCATGGAGTCAATTGACTTTGAGAGAGACATGGTTATTTTTCCTCAATTTGAGGACTGATTTTTTTTTTTTTTTTTTTTTTTTTTTTTTTTTTTTTTTTTTTTTGTAATTGAGATGGAGTCTTACCCTGTTGCCCAGGCTGGAGTGTAATGGCACAATCTCAGCTCACTGCAAACTCCACCTCCTGGTTTCAAGCAATTCTTCCACCTCAGCCTCCTGAGTAGCTAGGATTACAGGTGCCCCTACCCCCGCGCTACACCTGGCTAAATTTTTTTAAATTTGTTTTTAGTAGAGACTGGGTTTCACCATATTGACCAGGCTTGTCTTGAATTGCTGACCTCTAGTGATTGCTCCGCACCCCGTGTGGCCTCCCGAAGTGCTGGGATTACGGGCATGAGCCACCATGCCTGGCCTTGAGGACTGACTATATGCAAGTCCTGAGCGAGATGTTAAGAATATCCCAAACAAGCTATCCCTTTCCCATTCTCACACACAACACATCCTGTAGCAGTGACAGAGAGAAGTTAACGGGGAATTTTAGTTCAGGGTGATACATACTTTGAGGAAGTGCAAGGTGCTATTGGTGAGTAAGCATGGAGCTGAGAGAGTAGGGAATGAGTTTTTCCAGTCCAGAAAACTGCATGTAAGTGAGACAACTTGGAAGTTAGAGTGTGTTTGTACACTTGGATGGAACATAGAAACAAAAGAAAAAGAAAAGGAGACGACAGGACAGCCAGTGTCCTAGTCAGTGTTAAGATATCGGGGATACATTTTAGATAGTGGCTAGTTTCTGAAAGTTCATATAAATGTAAGGAAAAGGTGAATGTGGGTAAGGCTAATTGTGAATAGTTTCACAGAGCAGCATGAAGTGACTGGGATGAGGACAGGGCAATGAGGAAGGAGCTGGGAATTTGAACATAAGGCATCTCGAATATAAATTGAGAAAGTTTCCTATTTGTCTCCTAGACAGTGGGGTTCATTAACTGGTTCCCAAAAAGGTGGAGGAGGTGGCATGAGCCAACTCACACTTTGAGAAGATAATTCTGGCTGTCATATTTAAGAAGAATTGTAAGGTTGTCAAGGTAGAAGCAGAGCGACCAGGTGGGTGGCATTTGTACTTCTGTGTGTCTTGGCAAAGAACCTGGTTTTATTTAATCCCATTAAGACTTCTTTCCTGAAGCTCTCTGGTCTTACCAGACATGCTGCTGACTGGCAAGGGGGAAAAAAATGAATGCACTAAGTTGTTAAGGATTGATTCCAAAATTCCTCACTTCTGAGGATTTAATTGCCACCTCTACCTACGCATGAAACAGGGTGAAGTAATAAATAGAAACAGGAAGTCAATGAAGACTTAGGCAATTTGGAAACAGAGTCCTAAGGTAACTTGCCAGATTCCAGGGGCTCCGTATTGGCAGTGAAACAATCTGATTGCGGGAAGTGCCTAAGAACATGAGTTTCTTAGTGTTGGAAAGAGAGAAGATCCATTCATAAGCCTGTTTGCCCTGCCTTCATTCATTTAAGAATCGTTTACTGGGTATTTTATAAGTTCCAGGCAATGTATTGAGAGCTGAGAAAAGTAGATACAGTTCCTTCCCAATGGAGGTTGCCGTCTAGTGGAGAGTGAGGATAATAAAATCATTCCCAGCTGGTCTGGGGAGCCTGAGCCTAAGCTAGTTGGGGGAGTCAACTAAAGTGCCCTGTACAAGTGACCTCCAGGCCCAGGCCCAGTACTTTGAGAAGGAGTTTATCAGGTGAGAATGCGGAGAAGATTGTCCAAAGTAGAGGAGATCTCAGAAGCACTTCAGACCTGAAGTTCTTGGTTCCACTCCATAGAAAAGTCACTTGGGAGCTTGTTAAAAAGGCAGAGGCAAAGACTCTGGCCTGCTAAGTTTTGACAAAGCTCTCATCTGTGTATTTTAACATGGATTCTCACCAAAGTCTGATGCAGGTGGCTGATCTCACATCAAAGTAACACAGATGGAATCCGTGTTTGATGGTTTTCAAATTGTGCCCCCTGGCCTGAAGCTCAGGATGGTGAGAGGAGAGGCAGGGGTCTGCCGTGTCCCTATCCCCTGAGAAGTTCTACTTATATGAGGTTTACTTATTTTGCAAAATATTGATTGGAATGTTAGTATTTGTACTTCCTCCAGCAAAATGTACAGTCTTTGTGTATCGTGTTTACTCCTGTAGTCCTAGCACCTAACATAGAGACAAAACCTTCCCCTACAATTATTTGAAAGAATATATTAATAAGTCAATGTTTCAAGTCTAAGTAAAAGCATGAAGGCCACTAATTCAGTCCAACAATTCATTTTACAGATGAGTAAAGTGAAACTCAAAGACAAATCATTACTTGTCTAAGGTTGTCGAGCTTATTATGTTAGAGTAGAGGGCTGACTTACTATGCCTGTGCCCACAGTCTAGTGTTGGTTCTTCCAGGTCCAATTTCAGCTTTTATTTATTTATTTTTAGTCAGAGTCTTGCTCTGTTGCCCAGGCTGGAGTGCAATGGCACTATCTTGGCTCACTGAAACCTCCATCTCCTAGGTTCAAGCAATTCTCCTACCTCACCCTCCCAAGTAGCTGGGATTATAGGCCCCTGCCACCAGGCCCAGCTAATTTTTTTTTTTTTTTGTATTTTTAGTAGAGATGAAGTTTCAGCATATTGACCATGCTGGCCTCGAACTCCTGACCTCATGATCTGCCCACAGTGGCCCCCCAAAGTGCTGAAATTACAGGCGTGAGCCATCGCGCCTGGCCTCAGCTTTCAAGGAGGACAAAATATTGGCAGAATCTTGCTGAAAATACAGGAAGTCAGAAATATGATGCAGTTTAAGAACCATTTACATAAATTCATAGACTTGAGGCTCATACTGGGCAATTAGCTTGCTAGAGAGAATCTTGGATTGAAAGCAGTCCTAAACCACATCTGGTGTGCTCATAGTGTCATAGGGATAGTTAAACCCGGAATCTTCGAGCCTGAGTTTCTTAATCTATAAAATGAAAACGATCACAACCAGCTCCCAGGGTACTTGTGAGTATTCATACAAATTGCCTGGCCCAAAAATAGGTGACCAACATTTATTTTTGCTTAAGCATATGGATCTGGAAAATCAAACATGCCCAATATGGGAAAAGAGATCTTGTTTATCTCTGAGTCTGCTAATGGTTTAGGCAGTAAGTACATGCAGGAGGGAGAGAGGGACAAAGTGAGAGAGAGACAGAGAGAGAGGAAGAGAAGGAGAAGGGAGAGAGAAGACAGGAAACGAGAAAAGGGGAGGAAAAAAAGAAGGAAGGAAGTTGAGGAGGGAGGAAGGAAGGAAGGGGAAGGGAAAGGAAAGAAAGGAAGGGAGGGAGGGAGGAAGGAAGGAAAAGAGAAAGAGAAAGAAAGAAAGAAAAGAAAGTAGAAAAGAAAGAGTACTGTTCTTCCCTCTGGAAAATACCATGTGAGCTCGCAGAGGTATCATGTTGGTTGTCGGCGGTGGCTTTTGTACAATATGGCCATCAGATACCTTTATGCTCAAGAAGAATGGTAGTCGTGTGTGGAGACATGAAGAGGAACCAAAGACAATTGGTGGAGAGAAACACTTCTGTGTGGTTTAGAAGAATGCACAGAATTAAAATTCAGACTTTGTGGGTAGTTCTAGGGTAAAACAGGAAACTGGCATTTCTCAGTGTGTTTTAGAGTACTGTCCGACTAACTCAGAGCTGAAAAACCCTAAGCAGGCAATCCCTACGATAACTTATTTATCATCTTGACGCTTACGTGAGACTGACACATCTGTGGCCACAGTAATAACTAATTTTTGAATGAAACATGTCCAGTTCACCTGGGTATCCAGAAGACAGTTCCTAATATTCCATATACATTTTTACTTCTTTGAAATTCATAGCATTTCCTAATAAGTAAGGACAACAGTAACACTTTCCAACCACCTGTTGGATTTCAAATCCCTCCCATAAGCTTCTCTGTCAATCAGTTATGCAAACTCTGCTTCAGTTTCTTCAAAAACGGGGACCTCTCTGCTTCCCAGAGCAGCTTGTTCTATTGTGGTCAGTTCTAACAGCCAGCAGGGACTTGCTTTACTGAGTGTAATTGTGAGAATTTTAGAATAAATTAAATTATTATTTAATAATTGCTGTCAATTATTCCTAGTCATTCCAATTTTACCTCCCAGAGCCATGTTTCTGTGACATTCACAACTCATCAGATCCTACCAACTAAGAAAATTGGTGATGTCTTCCTTCTTCTTATGGTGCTTTGGTAATCAAATAAAATATCTCTAAGAATATTTTACACACCCCTCCCTATGCCTATCATTTTTCTCTTATCACTGATTGTACTAAATCAATTACATTGTTTAATCATAAAATCATAAACTCCACTTAAAATGTTTATTTTCTTATCTCAGATGTGATCTGGGCAGTTTTTATCAGTTTCTTCTGATGTATATTTAAATAATGAGTGTGTTATTCAGGTTTAAAAGTTCTCCAAGAAGGCTACGTGGGAAAACATCTCTGTTTTCTAATTTGCTTCAGCCCAGTAGTTTTCAAACATGTTGGGAGCAAGAGAATACTTCTGTCAAAGCAAAACAAACAAACAAATTACTGATCTATCTATCTCTGTCAGTGGTAGTATAATATATAAATCTTTGATCATCCTTGATTATTTCCGTAAAATATTTCATTTGATGTCCAGGTCAGTGAGTTAAAACAGGATCAGCAAACTTTCTATAAAGAGTCAGATAGGTTGGGCATGGTGGCTCACGCCTGTACTCCCAGCACTTTGGGAGGCTGAGGCAGGCGGATCACAAGGTCAAGAGATCGAGACCATGGCGAAACCCCATCTCTACTAAAAATTACAAAAATTAGCTGGGCGTGGTGGCACACATCTTTTGTCCCAGCTACTCGGGAGGCTGAGGCAGGAGAATTGCTTGAACCTGGGAGGCGGAGGTTGCAGTGAGCTGAGATCGCGCCACTGCACTCCAGCCTGGTGCCTGGCAACAGAGCAAGACTCTGTCTCAAAAAAAAAAAGAAAAAAAGAAGTGTCAGATAGTAAATATTTGAGACTTTGTGGGACTTCTGGTCTATGTTGCAGCTACTCAACTCTGCCACTGTACTACAAGAGAAGCCACAGAATATACAGCATATAAATAGATGATTGTGATAGTTTTTCAATAAAAATTTGTTTGCTAAACAGACAGTGGGACATGTTTCATCTTTGGCCCGTAGTTTGATGCCTTGTGAGTTAATCTTTAATGATTTTAGTGCATTTTGCTTAAGTATGGTTTTAGATCCCTGGTTCTTGATATAGAGCCAGAGATTCAATTAATATAACTGAATGAATTAGCAGAAGAAAAATATATTTGTTAACCAGTTTAAAACAGGGACAGGGAATATTTCTTTACAGGAAAATGACAAAAGATCTAGCTCAGGGGTCCCCAAACTTTTTACGCAGGTGGCCAGTTCACTGTCCCTCAGACCGTTGGAGGGCCAGACTATGCAAGGTGTGACACCCTTCACAGCCAGTGCTGCTGCCTCCACTATCTCAGACAGCGGTATACAGTGTCACAGGCCCAGCACCGCCTCCAGTGCTGTATACAGGGATGGCAGTGATCAGCCTGTGACACTGTGTATACAGCGTCCTGGACATCTGCAGCAGCGGTGGGCCTCTTCTGTGGGAAGCCCACTGCTGCATGTTTCCCCTATTATAAGACACCTCCTAAAAATAAGACAGCCCCCGTCTTTTGGGGTAAAATTAATATAAGACAGGGTCTTATAATAGGGGAAACATGGTGTGTAGTAATGTGGGGGGAGACTTTTGGGCAAAGGGAGGTTACAGGGGCCATTATGTTGTTGTACATTTGGGGGAGTATGGGGGACATTGTACTGTGTAGTAATGGTTATAGTGCTTTTCCTTTCTTCCTACTTCTGCTGTTATTTCGCACTGCTTCCGGTGATGTGGGGTGCCGCAGCCACAGACCAGATGTGCATCATATGACGCGCTTCCAGAGCCGTGACACATGTGTACTGCATCACCGGAAGTAGTACTGTACGTGAGCGATGCCACGCTTTGCAGCGCCGCCACATACAGTGCTCCTCTCACTGACCACCAGTGAAAGAGGTACCCCTTCCTGAAGCGCGGCGGGGGCCAGATAAATGGCCTCAGGGGGCTGCATGCAGCCCACAGGCCATAGTTTGGGGACACCTGGTCTTGCTGATAATGTGTATTGGGGGTGGCTCAGAGATGGCAGCATGCTCACTAATCCTAAAATATCTTAACAAGAAGGAAATTGGCAATTAAATGCAGTATTACTTGCCGGGAAAAAAATCGTTCATTTTTCTTCTTAAACAATGCACTGTGGCAGAGGGAATTAAGCAGAGACCTGGTGTGGAAGACCTGGATTTAAAACCAGCTCTCGTGCTGACAGCTGTGTGTCTATGAGAGAATTATTTCCTCTCTCAGAGTCCCTGTGTTTCCATCTAAAATTTAAGGCAATGACAAAGACACTCTGTGGTTCCTTGGAGCTTTCAAATTTTGTGATCTGAAAGAAAAAAATTCACATAATTGCAATGTTTAATAGGATTTATGATAATTGGAAAATAATTGCCATTCCAAAGTTTTATTAATCTATATTTAGTTATGAGTCATGCTTTCACAATAGATGCTTTGGAAATAAACAAAGAGACAAATTGAGTCAACAGAATTTTAAATATTTTATTTATATGCAGTTTGTGTAATCTCTGGAGCCCATAGGCATATTAAGATCATTTAAAATATCCATTAAAAGTTATGTGTTACAAAACAAACTCTCCTTTTAGAACGCCTTGCCGAAAGATACATAGCTAACATTTATTGAGTAGCTACTACTGCCAGATTAATTGCATTCATTATGTTTAATCCTTCCAGCAATGCTGCAAGGTAAATACTAATATTTCTATTGCACTGACAAAGAAGCTCAGAGATGCTGAGGGATTTGCAAATGTTCACTCGGTTAATGAGTGGGTTTATGGTAGGATTCAGAGCCAGACCAGTCTGACCATACAGTCTGTGCTCATCCCACAGTGCCAGAATGTCTTTGCGAAAGGACCTGTTTGGTACCCTTTTTCCAGGTGCTCAGTGGAATGAGCATTTGCTTTCCTTGATAGTCTCTATTTTGCTTTTCTATAGGGCATTGCAGGGACTACTGGCAAGGTGGGTTGGGAGAGTCAGTGACTTCCCCTAGTCACATGGGAACACCAGAAGGGATAGGGGAGTAGAGAATAGGAAGAAACAAAGAAGCAGCCAGATTGAGAACCACAGAATCTGAGTTTCTGTCCCGGCTCTGGTACAGATTTTCCAAGCAGCCTTTACTGCCCTGGGCCTCGGTTCTCTCCACTTGTGATGGGGATGGTGATGCTCTCTATCTTCCAGGTTATCGGGAGAGTAATGTATGTGGTGACAGATTTGTAAAGGGCCACGTGCACTACAAACTCCAGAAAGTCAAGAAAATGGAATAAGACAGTGGATCCGCGTTGAGAACACGGAATCTAAGATGAGGAACTTATCTCCTAGTCCCACTTACCACCAGTGGTGCTGTGGCCTTAGAAAGTCCCTTTCAGCCGGGCACGGTCCTGATGTTTTGGATCGGTGTGACAAGGCAGTGAGCAGTTCCAGTGCATGGAGTATGTCTCAAGAAACACTGGGCCCTCGGAAGTAAAATAAAACAAGTGCATTCTAAGCTTCTCTCCTGTGATTAATTCTCATAACCACCATTGTGACCCCCTGCACTCAATCATGGTGCTTCAGGAAGAATCCCACTTGCTTTTCTGGAAATGTCCATTTATGTAAAAGTTGTGCCATTCCGAGTGTGCTTGTTGTGTTTCTATTTTTCCCTCTCAAGTGTCTATGCAATGAGAAACACAGTGGCCTTACAGCGCTCTCCCCTTAGATTATTTACCCCCATTGCTCGGACTTTAGCCCCATAAGAGCCTTCAGAACTGCTATGGGGCTGACATTAAAGACCTCATTACTTAAGTGAACACCTTTGGAAAACAAACCTCTGTACACATTGTAAGCAAGGATTACTTTATTCTCTGAAGTTAAGTTGATATCTTGACTTGTAATTAAAATAATACTATTCATAATTACATATTCAGAGATAGTTCTTTTCTCCTCCTCCTCCTTTTTCTACTTTTCCTCACTTCACCCCTCTGGGGCCAAAATGCTCTGCGAGATCCACATGGATGCGGATGTTTCTCGGCTGCCTTGCCAGTTGTGTTCTGGGGCATGAAGGCAGGCAGGGGATTTGGAGCTGACACCCTCTCGTTAAGATGCATCATTTCTGCCTCACATATGCCCTTGGGTTCACCTTTCCCTAGGCTGGCTGAGGATTGTGTGGGGAGCGGCTGGGAGCAGCAGGCAAGAGAAATGCCCTCTTTCCTCTCTCAGCTCAATGATTTCACCTCACTCTTCTCCTCTGTGATTCCCCCTGTTCCTCTCTGGGGATAATTTGCTGCTAACAGTAACAGAAGCTGTCCCAGAGTTCTTGTCTATCACCTCGATACTCAGAAGCTTCTCTTTATCCATTTCCAAATGATTAGTTAACGCGACCAGTGGGATAAGCCACCCAGTAATAAACAAATGCAAACATCCCATCACTGTGATCAATCATGCTTTCAACAAACACTTATTCGGAGTACAGTTTCATTACAGTATTCCAAAATGTATTCTTGGATTAAGCCAGACAGTCAGAAAGCTCTATATTTTGTAATATGTTTGTCTTTCATGGAGTTGCTTTATTGTATGAATAGTATATGAATAGTGCTTTATTGTATGCAGTAGGCTACCTTGAGCCCATAAAACTCACAGGAATATTGTTGAGAACATCACCCACCAGAGTCAACTATATTGATCTCTTTATGGGAAACCATGGGCAATGTTTGTGTCTTACTGTAGCATCCAGGGAATCTATTTCTCAAACAACTTTGAACAACTACTCTGCTGTCTTTCTGACTGTATGGCTTTTGGCTATCATTACCCTTTTTCCTTTAGCTATAAGGAAGCTCAGAAACACTTACAGTTCACTTACATCAAGTGTTCAGGACTTCATAGAATTAACTTTCCAAATTTCATTTTTTATTTTAACCCAAACTTTATTTTCTATTCTCCCTTTTTTCTTATTTTATGTATATTTTAAAGCCTGTAAGATATGTATGTTTTTTAAAGCAACCGCCAGCTACATCTGAGATCAGATTCATGTAAACAAAGAAGTCATGAAACATGCCTGCAAAGAGTAAAAGAACCCTTCACTTATTCAGAGGTCATTAGGAGGGAGCTCGATTAAAAACAATAGAGGAAACACATTTATCCAGTGCTCCCTAAAGACACAAAACTGCTGGAAGCATTCCCCTTACAACTCAAAGAGGCAGAAATTGTCACTTCCCGCCCCCATTTTACAGATGAAGAAACTAAAATCGGACCTTTTAAGCAATAGAAACATCATAAATGTGTCCTGTACAAACAGTCGTAAAAAAATAATGCTAATGCCACAGCAGCTAATGTTTGTTCATACCCTGTTGCCAACTGTAAAGAAGTTGTCTATTATTTCATTTAACTCTCCCAGCACAATCTGAGGAGATGCTTTTAGTCCTCATCACATATGTGAAAAAATAGACTTGGATGGAGTTTATAAACTATTGGTCTATTTCTTAAATTCACCCTTGCTACTTTCAGTATACTTCACAAGAATCAGATCCCACCTTTCCCTAAAGTTTATCTACTGGTAATTTTAAAAGAACATGATTGTGTCCTTTCCCTTATCCCCCACCAATCTGTCCATGATCACCCAACTTTCCAGTGTAGCTGCTCATCATAACAACAAGGATAATA